>NC_138232.1:35050071-35095712 GCF_964197995.2 Scardinius erythrophthalmus | reverse complement strand
TACCAAAACACATCTTAATACCAGGTGTAAACAGGGCCGAGATAAGCACTAACAAGCAAAGATTAGGCATTTACAAATATATACAAAAAACTTTTGCTATCATAAGTTCAAAAACATAAAAACAAATCTTACCAACCCCAAACTTTTGAGCAGTAGTGCACATTTCTAAATTTCTTGTATTATTCAATGAGGAAAAACAATTACTAGATAATGGGAAACTTGAATAAAACCTAAATGTAATATAGGGTGACCAGATGACAAATCAAACATCTGGACAGGCTGGAAACTAGACCATCAAGGCAATGCGTGTGTTTTGAAAAAGCTGGTGATATGTTTAAATCCAAAATAATATTAAACAAATGTTGTGTTTTGAAATGTTTTGGAAACCAAATGGAATCTAATGTAATCTGTGTAAAAACCCAAGAAATACACACACCTGGCAGTATATCTCAAAAGATAGGCTCGTATTATCAGTCCAGCTTTGCTTCGCACTTCATCTCTCTGCTTCTCCAGCTTCTGCTCTAAAGATTCCTTTAGGAACACCTAGGGAGCAAAGGTTATCACAGGTTAGTGCCGTCAAACAAAACACAAGTGAAAATGTGCCTACCATTAATTGAAAAGAGATATAAATAAGCACATTTATAGAGAAAGATGTCAAAGGTATACCTTGGTCTTTCCAAACTGCCACTCCTTCTTGGTCCTGTCATGGAGCGTCAGCAAATCTGTGCTCTTCTTTTTCTCATCTCCATTGGAAGCCACAGATGCATTTTCCTTCTCCTTGAGAATGATCTTATACCTGATGTACACAACCACAAAATCATAAACGTCTCCCAGAAAACATGAGCCAACAAAAACTCATGCATCTATTTTTGTTTGAACCCTTACCTGGTAAAGAAGTCTTTAAAGGTGCGTCTGACAGGGAATCCAGCTCTGCGAATCTTTACTGTCTCCAACATGCCAGAGTACCGCAACTGATTCAGAACCACATCTGGGTCAAACTTGTTTGGGTTCTATAGAAGAGAAACAAACATTATTACAATTTATAATGTGTGTGGAATAACATCACAATTTATTTTTTAAATTGCATTCTGATTGGTTGATGTGACTGCTCTAACCTTGTCCATGTTGGGTTTAATGCAACGCACAAAGAAGGGGTTGGATACACTGAGAGTGGCCATTAGAGAATGAAGAGAGTCCTGAAGGACAGAAGAGACAACCAAATGTCTTAAATCACTGACAAGTCGAAAGGGGCTGCAAGTAGGGTGACCACCCGTCCCGCTTTGCATTGTACCGCACAGCATTTTCACCCCTTGTCCCGTACGTCACATATTGAGAAATTGTCCCACATTTCCATCAGTCTGTTGGTTTTTAATTATCATATTAAGAAAATGTGCATGCGTTCTTTTGCCTTTTTAAGAAAGCATTTTATTTATTCTTTTTGCGGCGTAGTTTTTCACATATAACAAGCGCCAACAGCGCTTCGTCAGAAGTACAAATACAACAGCCGTTTTTAAAATCCTATCCAATGGTTGAAAAGAAAGGAGTAAACACGGTCACTAGTAGGTTGTGACGGCTGTCAATCAAAATGTGGAGCGGTGATTCGTTCCATGTGTTCCCTGTCAGAAAACAAATGGATAATTCGGTAAATTAAATTTTTATTCAGAATAGAATAATGTGAGCCTCCAGTATGATTTTAATATTTGGTTGGCATGTGCTGTTTTCTTGTGTTTCAGCCAAGTTTGCTCTCTGGTGCTGGCGGAGAACAGAATGTATCAACTTGTTGCCTGCTGTGGTTGTTTTAATTCACATCCTTTCTAAAAATATGAAAGTTTTTGGTTTAATATATTCTTAATATACAAGACTGTCAATGAACTAATTTCATGTTGTTTTATATTTTATTTGTTCATTAATTATTTTGTTGGATTTAAGTTGGACTTGGTCAGAACTGTTTCAAAAATAGTTATCTGCATGATGCCAGCTGCCTTTGGGCTCAGTGATGTTGAGTTTATATGACATGTAAAATAAAGACATGTTAAATTGTGATGTAATTGTGTTTTCTGGAAGGGACTAAATAACAAAGTATTTTTTATCAGCTGAAAAGCAGAATACAGATGTTTTTATTAAGTTAGATAGACATTAAACAGTTTCAGGTTATGTTTTAGTGCTGGTAACATGTCCCACATTGTCCCACACAAACTTAGTAATCTTCCCACATTTGGTTTGTTTGATGGTGGTCACCCTAGCTGCAAGCAATATGTGAATAAGACACTGACTTAACTGACTAGTAAATCTAGTTAGGTCTATTATTAATATGAAAGTCTTGATTTGGAAGCTATATCTCACTCTGAACTGAGAGCTGACAGTGGGCTTTTTTCTGGCCGTGCCCATCTTCAAGGTCTCCTCATTGTTTCTGCTGCTCACTTGCTCAAACAGATCATAGATGAAATCCAATCTGCACACACACAGAATCACTCACAGGTTAAACTACACAAGAACAAAATTGCCTTAGCGTGTGTGTGAGTTTGTGAATTTGTGTGTTCGTGTCTTACCTACTATCCTTCAGCATGTTCAGTATATCATCTCTAAATGTGTCTCTGTTCTTCTCTAAAATCCCCCTCACATCATATAAAACCTATAAAAAAAAAGACAAAATATAAAGATTAAAAAAGGAAGACAGGCAAACAGACAGACTGACTGACAGATAAATACACAGACAGACAGACAGACTGACTGACAGATAAATAGACAGACAGACAGACAGACAGACAGACAGACAGACACTTTGTATACCTCTCCAGCATAGTGCTTTATTCCAAACTGATGGTCTGCCAGTCTGGGTTTCACATAGTAGGGATTAGTCTGTGGATAAACAACCTCATTTGTAAGTTTATTCATGTTATGCCTGGTTGAACTGTATCATGTCCCTGGCTTGTATGATGAGAATATAACTCACAGAGTGTCTGCCATGCAGTTTCTCCAGCAGGGTGAAGTCAGTGCCTTTGGGAAATCGGCTCTCCTCGTTAACCAGAGCTAACATGCCCAGTTTCTGTATAAACACAACATTAGATAAGTGTTAATTAACACAAAACTGAAAACCTACTTATAATAAATAATGAAATACTTATAATACTGAAAACCTAACTTATAATAATCAAATTGAACTTTGATTGAATGAATGCATAAATAGTCCGACTAAATTAAACCAAATTGTTCCCAACAGCTAACCATGATTAGATTACCTTTTCAATTAGATCCAGACATTCTGCATTGTCCATCCAATCAATGGCTTCCCAGTGAATCCCTTCCCTGTATGACAGAATTTGTTAGTTATATTATAAAAAATCTTTTGAAATGCTTAAATTGTATTTGTAATAACTTTTCAGGTGATCTGGCACTTAAGAGATACAATACACATGTAAGAATAGATGTAACAGCAGACCAAATCGATGTTGATGGTGTTCTGCAGAAGAGCGATGGCATCTCAGATCATTATCTAGTCTCATGTATACACCATTAAGCCAAGGCTGCAAAACCATCTCCCTGTTACAGATATGGTAGAACAATCACCTTTACCACTAAAGATTGCTTTATAAATAATCTTCCTGATCAGTTTTAACTCCTCAACATACCAGACAGCTTAGAAGAACTCAATATTGCAAGAGAAACTATTGACTCTCTTTTCCAGCACTTTAGACAAGGTTGCTCCTTTGCACTTAAAGTGCACCTATTGTGGTTTTTCAAATATTCCCTTTCATGCAGTGTGTAAAATAGCTGTTTGTGAATGTAAAAGTTCTGCAAAGTTGTAAAGTCAAAAGTGCACGATAAATAAAGCTATTGTCTCCCAAAAGAAAGAATCGACTCAGAACCACCTAAACGAGTCATTTGTAATTCGAATCTCACTGCGTAAGGTTCTACGTCACTAGAAAATACATTTGCATAATGTCAACGTATGTTGTACGTTGTCCGATCTGCTAACTTTTCAACTCTTAGAACACAACCCTAGGTATTTATTTGACACAGTGGCTAAATTATGAATTAAGACCCCCTGATGAACAATTACATTCATTATTTGCTATAGGAGAGGAATAATTGTCAAAACTTGTCAAATCTTTAAAATCAACAACATGTATGTTAGACCCTATACCAACTAAGCTACTGAAAGAGAAGTCCAGAAGTCCACAAGAAGTCCAGAAGTTCCAGAAGTCCTTTTCTTAATATTGTTAAATCATCATTATTAAATCATCAAATTTTAAGCTGGCTGTTATGCTGGCTCTCATTTAAAAAAAAAAAAAACACAAATTGATCCTAGAGAATTAGTTAATTACAGACCGATCTCGAATCTCCCTTTTCTGTCAAAAATGAGCCAGATACTTGTGAGCCAGTATCCTCACAAGTATGTTCCTTCTTAGAAAGAAACTGTGTCTGTGAGGATTTCCAGTCAGGATTTATACCGTATAATAGTACTGAGACTGCTCTTATTAGAATTACAAATGATTTGCTCTTATCATTTGATCGAGGTTGTAGCTCTCTATTAGTGTTACTGGATCTTAGTGCTGCATTTGATACTATCGACTTCAACATCCTTTAAAATACGACTCGAAAGTTACGTTGGCATTAGTGGAATTGCATTGGCATGGTTCAAAACATTTATCTGACCATTATCAATTTGTAGCAGTAAATTAAGAGATGTCATATCAATCACAAGTGCAGTATGGAGTACCACAAGGCTCAGTACCAGTACCGTTGCTTTTCACCCTGTACATGCTGCCCTTGGGAGATATCATTAGGAAGCATGCCGTTAGTTTTCACTGTTACACTGATGATACTCAGCTCTATATATCTTCACGCCCTGACGAAACATACAAATGCACAAAATTAACGAAATGCATAGTTGATATAAAAACAATGGATGACTAGTAATTTCCTACTTAACTCTGAAGAAAACAGAGTAAATATCTGAACCTGAATATCTGATATTTTAAATATCTGACCAAAAACCTCAACATGTAATAACCTAGAATATACTGACTAACTCTTGATGGCTGCTCTGTCAAGTCTTTATCATCAGTTAGGAACCTGGGTGTGCCAAAAATGTGTGTTCTAAAAATTCTGGCCAGTTGATAAAACCTAGAATGTCAAAATCGACTGCAGGCGGTAGATCCTTTTCCTATTTAGCACCCAAACTTTGGAACAGTCTTCCTAGCATTGTTCGGGAATCAGACACACTTTGTCAGTTTATATCTAGACTAAAAACACATCTCTTTAACCTGGCATCCAAATCCATTAAATGATTGTTAAGCTGCATAATTTAGGTCAACTGGGAACACTTCCCATAACCACAGATGTACTTGTTACATCGTAAGAAGAATGGCATCAACGCTAACATTTGTCTGTCTGTCTCATCCTTATCCAAAGGTTACCGTAGTCAGCCGGATCCGGGTCGTATCCAGATCAGATGGTGGACCTGCACCTAGACACGACCTCATTGCAGCACTGAATGTCAGCAGAGACCATGTCTACTAGACAATCCCTTGAGAAGGCCTCGTCGACATGATAGCCATCGGCACAGACCCTCAGCAAAGACCACAAGAACCAGACAAGTTCTCTGCACAGACCCCTATGGCCAGCATCGTCTCCATACTGGCGTGATGAATCCGATCTTCAAGCAAAAGGAACTGGATGAAAAATATTTGAATGGTATTGATCCTCAATCTGACTTCTGACTTGTGATGCAGCCTGAATCATAAATCACACCGTGTTCGTTCGTTGGCCAGAGGAGAACTGGCCCCCCAACTGAGCCTGGTTTCTCCCAAGGTTTTTTTCCTCCATTTCAATCACCTGATGGAGTTTGGGTTCCTTGCCACAGCCATCTCTGCCTTGCTTAGTTGGGGACACTTAATATTCAGCAATATTACTGATTTGACTGTACTGACGCTATCGGATGAGAACTCATCTTAGCTGGATGATGACATCACTGTTTTCTACAGAGCTGCTTTATAGCTGAACTGAACTCATTTCATAATTGATGTACTTTACACAGTTATTAAACCGAAATGAATCAACACTGAACTAATTTCAACTGAACAATGACTGTTTACTGTTGTCTTTTTAGAGCTGCTTTACAGCAGTTGAATACTGTTTGCATCATTGAATCGTTATTGTCCTGCTTATCACTGTAGCGCTACTTTAAAACAATCTGTATTGTATAAAGCGCTATAAATAAAGGTGACTGGACTTGACCAAACTTTTCATGCACTCACGGATGTCAGTCTTTACCTGTTGTACTCCAGTTGCTCCAGAGAGAAAATATGTTTGTTGAAATATTCTTGAAGTTTCTCATTAGCATAATTAATGTTGAACTGCTCAAAACGGTTCACCTTCAGAACACAGAAACACTTGTGTTAGATCTCAGTAAAAATATCATGTGTGTCTATCTGTGTGAATGAACATGTGATCTGTAGTGGCCTCACACCTCAAAGTTCTCAAAACCAAAGATGTCCAGGATTCCAATAGACTTGAAATTATCTTTGCCCTTTATCTTCTGATTAATTCGCATGATGATCCACGAGAAGCACTGAGAATAAAGCGCCATGGCAACTGAATCCCGGGAATCTATCGCCTGTCAATCAAAAATGAGAAAAGAAAATGGACAAGTGGAGTCAGAAGAGAATAACTGTCAAACTATTCAAGTTTTTTTTTTATAAAAGCATGTCATTATGAGAAAGTGTGCATGTATTCATGTGTGCATGTATATAAATATATATATGATTGTACCTGCTCCACTGTGAGTGGAGAGCAGATCTCTTCTCCTCTGAGGATCATGGAACGCTGGGTCAGAACCTCAGACAACTGAAAACTGTCCAGGCCCAGGAGCTCGCTCACATTAGTGACAACTACAGGAAGTAGAGAAGAGAATTACTAACAAACACGTAATAGTGACGTCTATGTAATGGATAATCCACGGCTAGGTGTGCATTACATGGTTTTAATGCACTATGTAGACGCAAAGAACCACCCAACGTTAATCAGAGGGTTGCCGGTTATTTTTGTCAGCTACTACTTGTTAGATTTAGCATCTGCACGCTTTAAATCAGACACAGAGATAAAGTAGTGTGGCAAGATTACATTTATTTAATTGAATAATAACATTTATTTTAATAAATTATTGATAGAGCAAGAGAGAGAGAGAGAGAGAGAGAGAGAGCTGAGAGATGTGCATGCGAATTACCTGCATCTGTGTAGTGTCTTTACTAAGAATGAAGCTGTGAGTTTAATTACTTCAAAAACAGCAACGTTACCACCTAGTTGCTGAGTAATATAATAAATGTAGCAAAGCTTATTTATTAATAAAAGGCATGCAGGGGCAGAATTGACAACAAGTTTCTGTGCTCCTGAATGTTTCTGTGTGTGTTCAAAGCATTCTCCAATCTCTGTGTGCGAGTGATATGTGCGTATGTGTGTTCTGCAATGAAAGCAGTGCATTAATATAGAACAGTGATTAAACTGACTGAAACTACCTGTGCATTATACAGTTTGAATGCCCAAAGAATTGAGTATTCTGACAGACCATGGTATATCTATCAGTAACAGATGAATGACACCTCTCACCCTGTTTGGTGGTGATCTGCGCGCCCCCTGCTGTCATGAACTCCACATTGCCAAGTTGCAGAACTCCAGACAGCAGTTTAAACATATCTCTGATCTCTTCCTCTGTGAACTCCATGACCTTCAGAGCCTCCTGAAGACAAAAAGAGAAAGAGAGAATTAATCATTCTGCTCTTAGTTTTTTGTCTACCTTAAGAATGTTAATCTATTTGATTTTTTTATACCATGACGTCATCAAAATGCTGCTTGTCATCGAGACTGCGGTCCTTCACACATCCTGACTGACTCAGGTAATGAAAAACCTCAGGGGAGTCTTCAAGAAAATATGTCTCTATAAACAGGGACATATATCATTCAGTCTGTCAACATGAGTGTGTATTCTAGTTGATACTAACATGCCAGCGTCATCTGCGTTGTGGAAATGCATGTGTGTTTATTCACCCTTTTGGCTTTTGCTGGTCCCAGCCAGCAAAGCATAAAAGATGTGGTAGTTTCTCTCCCCTGGATTCTGCCTAACCACTCGATTCTGGAACACAGATCAGATCACATATGATGAGTGGGCGAGAATCTCACTTTGGCAGACACTGTTTCTCTGCAAAATAGGGGAGTGATTCTGCCTTTGACAAGATATCAGTGCCAAATCGTATCAACAGAAAAATGGTTGGTTTTATACTGTGAACAGTTGATCACAGAAGACTGATTTCTGGTAGCAAGGTTTACCTTTTCAAGCAAATCTGAAGGGGCAAGAATTAAGGGAAATACAGTTGCATGAAACTGTGCTTATAGTAAACTGTACTGTGTGAACATGGTTAAGCATGTTACCTTAGTCACTCATTCATTTCAATGGCAGAAATGTGGGGGGAAAGAAAGAAGTTACAACAACTGAACTATACCAGGCAAAACATGAAATGGTTGAAGTGCGTCATTCTACTGTATTTCAGTAAAAATGAATGGGTAACTATGGTAACTGGGATTTGTTTTACCTAATGAGGAGAGGTGACATACACTTGTGGAAAAAGAAGTACACTTTAGTACAGTAATATCCTTTTAAAAGAATACTTAACTGTGAACTGAATGTAGTGTTTTCTGACACTTAATTGTATTAAATAAAAATATTTATATTATTTATATTAAATGCAATTTCTTGAACTTGCATGTTGCATTTTCACACACTTAGATTACTTATTTACATCTTTATATGTAATTTCCTAATTACTTGTATTGTTGTTGAAATATGATGTGTACTGCCAAATGTATTGACAAGAAGTCATACACTTTAATTTTGATTGAAATCTATAATGTATTTAAATATATTTGTAATTACAAATTTGTAATGTTGAAGTTGCAATTTAACTTTAAATGTAATACTGAATAACACAGTAAAATTAAAATGATAATCAAGTAGTTTTCGTGTGCTTTAGTATGTTAGTCAACACATCAAAGTTTACAGTACTTTTCTAAAGCATGCGAAATATTATTAAAACATGTAATTTAGGGTAAAACTTAATTTGAAATGATTGCAAAGTGCACTTTTTAAATTATACTTAAATGTGTTAAACACAGTCATGAAAGTTTACTCTCTTTAAGTACATTTAAGTGGCGTTTTATTTCAGTAATATATTATTATATTATCTGCAAGTTTTTTTAAAGTACACTCAATACAAAGTGTACATTCAATACAATTAAGCTCACTTCTTTTTCACAAGGGTAAGGTACCATCTGTAAAGGTCAAGATATCTCTGTATACAAAAACAATGTATTTGAATACAGTGAGGAGGATACAGTCGACGATGCATCCTCCCTGGATGTTCCCGCTTTGAGAGAAATGAAGCTGAATGAATTTCCCAAAACGACTAGAGTTGTTGTTGTAGACTGTTTTGGCATTCCCAAATGCTTCCATGATGGGACTGCACAAGAAAGAAAAGTATAAAGGTTGTGCATTTGAGTGTGCATATAAATGCTTAGGCTGTGTGTGTTGAGGCATGCGCAATACCTGCTCTGTACGATGGCTTGCTCCACGCGCGTGCTCTTCTCCGTAGGAGGTGTCCCGGCAGAGTTTTGGCTCATGACAGACAGGAACTGCAGCAGTAGTTTGGTGCTTTCTGTTTTCCCAGCTCCACTTTCACCACTGTTAAACACATGCATACACACATTCATTTATGACCTTCACCTTCACACATTTGTGTTACCCTGATTGAATTTGCAATGCTGTGAAATCTGATAGCAGTTTGTGGCAAAAGTCTAAACCACAACTGCTCAAACTCAGCCTTTAGGTTTAACACAAATGAGATTAGTACACTGAGATAACATCTAATAATGGATCCCCATCAGTTCAAAGTCAGTGAATAAGGCCTAAAGCATTCTAAACCTTCCTCACATTATCTACATGCTTTAAAACAAGATACAAGTGACACAAAGCATCACTGATTTTTTCCAGGTAGAAGTTATAGAGTGTGATAACCCTTGCTGTTTGGTTTCGGGAGTTTTGTGATTGGTTGCTCCACCCACAAATTATTTCAATTTGCAGTCCATTGGGTATACCTCTCGCAGTGGTTCAGACGCTTCTTTAAAAGAGACTGCCAACTGAGCCAATGGGGGACAGGTTCGGGACATTGTTTGTGTTGTGTTTTGGTTTGGTTTTTCTGAGCACTTACAACACTGCAACCCTCGATTACACACTGATGTTACTGACGATAAATGATTTTATTATTGGAGAGCTACTTTTTTGAGACTTTTTTACTTTTATTTTCATGCTTGTTCTGCAGGTTTGTCAGCTTGACTAAGTCAAAAAAAAGTTTGAAGGGCTTTGTATTACCTGATCAGCACACATTGGCTATCATGCCTCTTCCATAAGCAGCGGTAACACTCATTGGCAATAGCAAAGATATGTGGTGGCAGCTCGCCCAAATGATGCTGACTATAAAGCTCCACTGCGGAGAGATCGTACAGCCCTCCGATCTGCTTATAAGGATTCACAGCCGCCAAGATAGAACCTATGTTAGTCTGAGAGACAGAAAAAGAGAGGCAGTAAGTTAAGGACTATTGAAAGCCAGCAAGTAGTAAAACAATAAAACCAGCAAATTGAGACAAATGTACACATTTGTGATCAGTGCACATTTTAGTTTATATCCACAAATGAAGGGAAATTTAAAGGGAACTTTAACAATCAGTATGTGATCAGGTCATATTTCACATTAGAAGCTAGTTGTGTCAGGGTCAGTAGGTCATGAGAGGATTGTGGATGAAGTGTCTCCTTATCAATGCGCACTGTAACAACTTAAATCCATCTCTTTTAATATTAAATGCATCAGTACATGCTGGTCTTTGTAATGTGTTTACGTGCAGGTGTGTGATTGCAATTTTTATATATTGAGGCTAACAACACCCATGCTCACTGGCCACCAGCAGTAATATGACTTGCTGATCTTAACAGTGGCGCAGTGATAAGATTAAATTGCGACTTTCCTGGATGACTGGAGAGTAGCCAAACACAACACTGTAGATGCTACTCAAGGGGAGCTTGGATAAAAAAAAAAAAATCTATTGTAGGCTTGTAATAATCACTGATTTCATACATGGCTATCATCAATTGCAGTGGTTATCAACTCTGGCCAGTGTTGCCTCCTCTTTTCAATGGAAAGAAGTTAAAACTTGCTCAAAAAGTAGCTAAATGTCGCTACTAGATAACGTAATGCACCAACTGTTGGCACTTTACATCTGTTATCTTACCTAATCCGTGCTCACATACTGTATTTTTATACAATATATAGCCAAATGCCCAATAAAGCTGTTCTCATTTACATATTTTCTGTCAGACAATGGAAAGAGTATGATATAGAGACTGATGTTAACCAACAGTCCAAAAAGACGCTAGTCGCTTTTTATTTTTATTTTTTTAAGGTCTTAAAGGTTTTTTAAATTGGTAACGCTTACTCTGGCCCTCGAGGTCCACTTTCCTGCAGCGTTTAGCTCCAACCTTGATTCAAACTCACCTTCCTGTAACTTTCTAGTAATCCTGAAGACCACGATTAGCTTGTTCAGGTGTGTGTGTGTGATTAGGGTTAAAGCTGAACTCTGCAGGAAAGTGGACCTCGAGGGCAAAAGTTGAGAACCCCTGATCTACTGCAACTATTTATGAGGTGTTAAAAAAAAAATCGCAAACCTGTTAAGAAGCAAAACACACGATTTGAAAAAAAAAAAAAGCGATGCTGATATTGTACAAAAATCATAATGGATCTGAAAAGTGTGTCAATGTTGTCCTTGCAAAAATTATTTTGTCGCTACCACCCCAAGATGGGAGTCATTCTCATTCAGGTCGGCTGTGTCTCTGTCTCTAAGATAAATCAGATAACCGCTTGCTATCAGTCATCAACCCCAATACATGCATCCTGGGAAAGGTAAATTACAGTTTCCATTTACCAAGATGGGATCACATTCACTCCATTTAGCACAACATGACACAAATCTGCAGTCTAAAGCAAGATCAACAATACAGCTGATAAAATAAAGCCTTGCATGCTGTTTTAGTTTTATATTCAAATAACAAGGAAATGTATAAGCTAATTTCAGACACTGATAGAGATATGTTATTTAAGCTCTAATAAAACACATCACACTGACCTTTGCTAATCATAAAAAAACATCCATACATAATTTCCTCTACTGCATATGAGAACTGGAGCTATTCATCATACTGTGTCTCATAAGGCTTGCAATTTCATTACCAGCACAAATATAAAGAGATAAACAACAATACAGCTATTATCTGACTTGTTAGAGCAGGTTATTGGACCTATGATCCTATGAATGGCATGATGTGTTTGAGGTATAGATGATTGTCTGATGTTGTTGTCTCTCTGTAGTAAACTAAACAGGGCAGGTCATGTTCACAACTGTTGCAAGTAATTACCTCTGACACTGGGACTGATACTTTATAAATGGTGCCTCACTTTATCACTTGTTCTGGGTTTGTTAAAACCGCATGATGGAAGATTAAAAAGAATCTGATGAATAAAAGCTTTGTAATCATGCTGAAAACTTTCAATATACTTGACTCTGTCCCAGTAAATTACAAAGAGGGATTTACTGACTCTTTTTCTATAGATTTTGCAAAGGTCAAGCTTGAATGTTTGGATCATAATTCAGACTGAGTCATGTATGAGTCATACAAGCTCCTCCAGACCACAACTCTAAACCAGCGGTCTGTGACGTATGGATCTGTCTAGACAAATGAGGTTCCAGTTCCAGTCCTAGTCACCCGATCACATGACCCTTCTCTTTGGCAACAGACTCTATAGCCCAACTGTACTCAAACTTTTTTAGTCATGCCCCCTTTTAAACCTGTAAAAAACTGTGGCACCCCAACACCGCACCTCACCTCTGACAACCAAATAATTTCAAAAATTGAAAGATTTTTTAAGTTGATTAAGCTGCAATGAAAAACACTTCACTTTCACTGTGTCTACAACAAAACCCATTATAATCAATGAGCACGTTTACATGCACACCAATATGCTAATAACTCACAAAAATGAGCTTATTGAAATAACCCGTTGTCCGGATTTACATGCAAACCAATAACCCGACAACGCAAATAAATAGCGTTTACAAGACTTAATTAATAAATCAGGTTATTTCCCGGTAGTGACATCAAAACGTAATAATTTCCGAATCTGACTGATATATTTCCTCCTCCCTTACTGCAAAACTCTCGCTTTGTCTGGATGCGCTGTTACATATCACACATGCGCACTTCAATAAGGTTAATGAGTTAACATGCTGGGCGAAATTGGAGTAAGGGGACATTTATTCTTAAGACGTTTATGCCCTTACTCCGATAAAGGAAATTGTCGGCTTATTAAGCATAATTGGGTTAAGAGTGTGCATGTAAACACACTCAGCGATTCTGTCTGCACTGGATCTGGCACGACACAACAAATCCCCGATAGTAAACTGATGCCCTGTTCTATTTATGTCATCCTCCAAGTGTTTGCGCTACTTGACACAAAGGACAAATGGATTTGTAAAGGTCGCTTTTTCGCGCCCAGTGTAGACAGCTTTTAGCTTTTCCCCACGCCACGACATGGCAACGGTTGCTTCTGGTGTAGACGTTTGTGCTGCTGTTGAAGGGGAGTGGTGAGTACACAATAGCAGCTTGTGATGTCGTCCACTGATGAGGTGCTTTTCTATGGGAAGGGTCTTCTGTGTCAAGCTTGTTTAGGCTGTGCGAAGTCATCGGTCTAAAGAAGGAAGTAGAGGAATTGTCGTTTGGTGCCGCTTTATAAAAAAAGTGCCATTCACATACTCAAACGCTGTTGTTGCCACTGTTGAACGCTGTTTTTTTTTCCTTCTTTTTTTCTGTCAATCCAAAAAATGTCCCGGAAGGATAATGAAGGATAAAAGTGCGTTGAATTACCCAAAATTACATCACACGGACAGGGCGCAGACCATCACGGAACGCAGATGGTCAAAGTATTTTGGGCTTTAGTGCACCGTGGGTCACTATTCACTTTAAAAATGTAAGGTTGTTTGATCGTTAATAGTCGGCTTCTGGATTTGGTTATTCACTTGTACACTAAAACTTAATGGTAACTGAAAACCCAGTTTGGGATGTATTAGGCTTCGGATGTTTTGGTTGAAGAAGGAAAATTCCTTAATCAAACAGGGTTTCCTTTCAGTCTCAGGCTGAGATGTTTTGCGTTAATATCACTGTTAAACTAAGGCAGGAAACTCCAGTTCCTCTCTTAGTCAGTCAGAGAGCAGTCCACCCTAAAACTCAGAATACAAAACAACACAGGATTGATTACACAGGAAACAAGGAGTGAACACTTAGGCATTATCTGACCTACTTTTTCATAAAGTACTGGCATGAAGAAAAGTGGAAAGAATCCCTGGTGAAAATGTGCAAACCTGTAATGATTTATATTAGGCTGAAATCAATGATACTGACAATCATTGTAATGCTTTCATGTAGAATATCTAGATCCTTGTTTGTTTTTTTCTTTTATTGGCCTGTAACCTATGAATAGAGTGTAAAGGATGTGATGGGGAAACAAGATCAGGAAATGATAAGCTCGACTCAAACTAACAGTGCCCACTTTAGAACCACAGCTCAATGTGTTGAATGATGAGTCCTAAACAATTCTACAGCTTTGATTAATCATTCATTTTTTACTCTTGTCTGAAGACAAATTCTATTGAAAAACAATCAAATTATAATATGCATATACCACTTATGAATTTTAAATAGGAGATAGTTTTGCATTTTCAAATTCGTTTTTTTATTTTTCTACTAATTTCAAATGCATATTATCTTTCAGTTTTGTTTTATTTCCAGCATTTTCATTGTTACCATTTAGGTTTTATTTCTTATTTATGTAAATAAATAAATATTTATATTTTTAGTTTGAGATTGGTAAGATTTTTTTATGTTTTTTAAAAAGTCTAATGCTTACCAATATTGCATTATATTAAGTATCCTTATTATTGCAATTTAAAATAACTTTTTTTTTCTATTTTAATAGGCCACATTTTAAATAGTAATTTATGATGAACTGAATTCTCAGCATCATTACTCCAGTCTTCAATGTCACATGATCCTTCAGAAATCAGACTAATATGCTGATTTGATGCTCAATAAACATTTCTTGATACAATCGTGATAGATTTTTCCAGGATTCTTTGATAGAATCACAAGAAATAGAAAATTCAAAAGAACAGTCCTTAAAATAATAAAAATTAAAAGTTTTTATTGTTTTTAAGAGGACATAAACTGAAGACTCTGAAACACATTCATTATTGTAAACCTATAAAATTCAATTAATTTATTCAACTAACAGAGGTGTTTTTAAATCATTTTTGTTGCATACAATAATAAGAGGTCTCATGGAGCATTGTGAGGTCAAGTGTCTGTAAGATTCTTACATAGATGCAGTCTTTCTGGTACCGCTGATGAAGGTTGTGCATGATGGCGGCCTCATGAAGCTCTGCCAACATGGACATGTCCTGCACTCCATCAATGCTGCTCTGGTCCATTAAGGACACCTTCTCCCTGTTCACCTCCGCCTGCTGCAGGTACACCACCTGAAAGACAGAAAGAAAAAGTGGGCTAAACAAAATAACAGAGCTCTCACATTCCCAAACCGCTGATATACACACAGATGCATGAGTAGTACATCAAAAAAAGAGGAGAGGATCTTGCCTGGGCCATTTTAAGGGAATGCCTCAGTTGAATAATGCATTAGACAGCAGGGTTTCCGCATTTCTGTTCCACAGAGTTTCAGCGTGCTGAGGCCTTTCTTTACCCTTTATACCCAACAGGCACTTCTTGACAAAAACACCAGACATTTTGCCAAGCAGAGCACAGTCTGGCCTATTTAAACTCAGCAAAAATGTAACTCTTAACAATTGAGATAAATGTAAACCTGTGTACCTGGGTGCACAGTTAGCATTAAAAATGTTTCTGAATGTGTAATATGCCGATTATCATTGTCAGTGTTTGAGACAGGAATTATGTTAAAGCTGAAGTAATTTTGTTGATAAACTATAAAATTATATATTTCTTCAGTTATAAAGTTCTCCAATAACAGCTTAGAGTTGGCATGAAATGGAAATTCACCCTATCTGTTTTCTAAATGCACGTCATTGATTTTATTGTGAACGGTTCATCCGTGTATATGTTTCTTTTTTTGAGCTTGTCTTTTTTTACTTCTCTCTGGTAAAGTATGCCGGACTTCTCCAATTATTGAGCACTCTTAAACCCCACCCTTTCTTACAATCAACTGCAAACTCGCATTCAGATCTGCCTCCATCCAATCAAAAACCGATGGATAGAACCAAGTCCCTGCCATACATAGTTAACTTCTTTTCCAATAATCCATTTCACTTGGATGTATGCCATGATATGGAAGATTCTTCTGTTACATCGCAACTTTAATATGCAGACAACAATAACTAAGCCATTTGTACGTTGATTTCCTAAAAAAAAAAAAAAATGTAAACACTGAGGGTCTGCAGACAGATGAAGTGAAACCTGTCCAATAACAGTCATTATTTTTGGTATAAACTCCATTTGGTGATGCTTTAGCTGCAGATATTGCACACTTTAACTTTAATATCCATGTACATCACATGTACTTTGCTAAAAGGTTCTCTGCTTTATTTGAGTGGACAACACAAAAGGGAGAGACTATTTTTCTCTTCTTCTCAGCATTCTATTTCATTCCTGCTGAAACATAACTCTTGTGCCACTCGTTGCCATGATAGCCAGAGAGCACAGCCCGGTTCATGAGGAGAGACCTGAGAGTCTGATAGATTAAAAATCAATGCAACCACTAATGTGTGTGTGTGTGTGTGTGCGCCATTTACTTCAGGTATGGATTTATGAGCTGTTACTATTCAAACCCATTAAATCAGCCACAATCTTTTTAAGTGCACAGACAAAACACATGTACGTGTACATATCGTATTGTTCGGAATATAAGACCACCCTGATTATAAGACAATCCCCCCCCCCCTTTTTCAGGATGTAACTTTTGGAAAAACGGCTTTTGAGGAACAAATCTTGTCTTTTATAAAGAAAATGCTTTTATTTGAAAATAAATTTCATTTAGCATATTTTTCAGTTTTATATTGAAACTAAGTATGGTAAATATTGATAAAAATGTACCAACAATCACAAAAATAAACACTTTATGGCATACCATAAAAATAACCTAGTTCTCATTCCCAGTAGACTGATTTCTCGCCATTTTTATGTACAGTGACAGATGTTGGCATGTCAAAAAACAGGCGTTTGATCCGCATTACCTATCTGATCCAGGGAATATTAATGTTTTTTTCCAAAGCGCCGAAATGACAGCAGTTTCTCCCTGAAGTTGGAGGGAAGGCGCTGAGAAAGACTTGTTCTGCGGCGTAATGCTAATCCATTGCGCCACATCATTCTTATGGTGAGTGTCCACTGGCGTGAAGCGAGCGGAGTCAGAGTGAGCGTTTTCAGTTTATTCCTACTGAAGTTGAACTTCATGCTCGCGCGTGAGCCTGAGGCAAAACTTCCATAGGAATTAACTGAAAACGCTCACTCTGATCCGCACCAGTGGATACACACCGTTACAAACCGTATTTCTTGGCTGCATTGTATGATGACTCATCTGTGTTTATCAGTCCTGGGGGGCACACTTGTTTCACACGTATTTGGCGCTCCCTATTGTTGCGGGTGTATTATTGACGTGAAAGTCCAGACCCTAAATATAAGACGCCCCCATTTTTTCTTATATTCGGAACAATAAAAAATTAGAGGGCAAGACAGAGAGAATTATGTTTGCCTTGGTTACATGCTGTTAAATTGGGGTCGACAGACTGAAGGAAGGAAGGAAAGGTCAACGTTTATGAGCTGAGACAAGTTGCTGCTAATCAATACAACTGACGGTAATGACATTGACCTCCCAGAATCCTGATCAGAATCAAACATTAGAAATATATAGAAACAAAGCTGATTTAGAATTAAATAAATCATCATTTCAGTGTGAGAGAGAGAGAGAGAGAGAGAGAGAGAGAGAGAGTGTTTGTGTGTGTTTGGTTGTGAGTCTGTGACGATTTTAAGTTTAGATGCTGAAAAGAGGAGATGAGGAGGTCTTCATGCTCCATTTTCTCCACCCACCCACTCACACACACACACAAGCACACAGCTGCTCCGTCTCTCTCCCCTCAGCACATGGATATTCCTGTAAATCTGTTTGATGTTTGAAGCTGCTTTGCATGATTCAGACGAAAGCTGAAAAAAAGAGCACGAGCTAGAGAGAGAGAGAGAGAGAGAGAGAGAGAGAGAGAGAGAGAGAGAGAGAGAGAGAGAGAGAGAGAGAGAGAGAGAGAGAGAGAGAGAGACTATAAGCACAAGTGACCTACATTCACACCTATAGACAAACAGAAGAGCAGCAGAATGGAACAACGTGGGGGTCTTGAGATGCACTTTTTAAACATGAATTAAAAACATGGCCCACATGGCACAAGACACTGAAAAACAGTGAGATGTGACATTACGGTTAAAAACATCTGCCTGCATGTGCACAGAGACCAACAACTATACATCTCAGAATGAAAACAAGAACGTGTCTTGTGTGAATGACCTCTGAATCTACCTCAGACAGATTGATGATCAATTAGACTGTTGTGGACTGTAGGACAGTATGTTCAGTGATATGAAAATAAAACAAACAATATATGAATTTCTAAAGCCATTTTTGTAATGTCTATTCAATGCTTTCATCCTGTCACAATAATGTAATGTGATTGAATTATTTTAATTTGGGTTAGGGTTAGCTTTTGCGTCAAATATTTACACTACTGTTCAAAAGTTCACCCAGGCTGGATTTATTTGATCAAAAATGTAGTTAATATAGAGCAACATTGCAGTGCTGAGTGAAGCATATGACAGGAATAGTCCAAGGAAACGTCTTTAATAATCACTCCAACACAGGAGATCACAACCACGTTAAATCATAGAAGACTCATGACAAAGGATTGAACCAAAACAGGGTATAAATACCAGAACTAATGAGGGAACTAATGAGCTAATTGATTAACAACAGGTGAACTAAATGAGAATGACACAGACTGGAAAACTAGGTCACACAAAGCATACTCCAGACAATTGTGAAATATTATTAAAATTTTAAAATGACTGTTTTCTATTTTAATATATTAATATAAAATGTAATTTATTCATGTGATGGCAAAGCTAAATTTCAGCCGCCATTACTCCAAGTCTTCAGTGGCCATGTTTACATGGACACCTTATGCCATCACACGCATGTGTCGTGGTGATCACGTGAACAGCGTCGGCCAATAATGAGCCGGCGTTCTGGCGTAAAACCCAGAAGTGCTGCACTGTGTTTACTAAGTGATTCGTGTAGGAGACTGACATGGATTGGTTTAGAAAAGGAATAAACCACCCCTTTCAATCCGATCGAAATTTCATTCGGATCGAGCTCAATCGGATCGATTAAGGTGTTAACATGAAGGCTCTTCAGTACGATTGAGCCATCATTCCGATTACTAATGGATTATTTGGTTGTATGTTAACATAGCCACGTATCACATGATCCTTCAGAAATTATTCTAATATGCTGATTTGACAGCAGAAAAGAAATCTTTTGTAACATTATAAATGTCTTTACTGTCACATTTGATAAATTGAATCCATCCTTGCTGAATAAATGCATTCATTTCTTTCAAAATAAAATCTTACTGATCCCAAACTTTTGAACTTTGAAATTCTAATAATTATTCAGCATATAATGCAATTAATTTCATTAAACTTTTTAATTGACTGATGTCTCCAATAAAGCAAAATTTAATCTTTTTACATTTTCATCCCATCAACCGAGCTTAGAGTGAACCTCTGCTGATATGTTGTGCCTCAATGTGAAATGAATTAGACATAGCTCTCACATACATGATGACACACAGAAAGGAGATCTCAGGAGGGGGTGGGTGAGAAGCCTTTGAGCGCTGTAGCTTGATTGTGAACTCTTAGTTAACTTCTCAAATTTAGGTCACAGTCTGTATGTGTGCCTCAGAGTTCTTAAATCCTATAAAAAAACTGTGAATTCTTTAGGTGAACTTGCAAGCACACACACTGACGCACCGAAGCAGAAGACTCACCTCAGCGTGAATGGTAGGAAAGAGATACTCACTGACCAATGTTCCGGAGGGTACGCACACATACCAAAGAAAAAAAGAAGAAAACACACACAAGCACGCACGCACACACACACACACACACACACACACACACACACACACACACACACACACACACACACACACACACACACACACACACACACACACACACACAGTTTTTCCAACTGATAAAGAGAAATATAGGAAAACACACTAGATTTACAGATATACTGATAAAATATATACAAACTCTTTCACTTAATTTCACATTCAACCTGAATGGACAAAGCCAACATTATGATCACCAACATTATAAGTGACCTTTTTCACATCCTCAAATTCAACCTGAAAGGACAAGGCCAACAATGTAATCTACTATGACGGAATCAAACACAATGACAAAGGCCTGTTGACAAAGTCAGAAGACCCTGTTAGCATAAGTCATGAAAAGGTTATGATAACACAGTTCCCTTAAAAAGCCCATGCATTGCTTTTTTAGGCAACATTTTTAACGTAACATTAAAAAGGGACTGAACCTATAACTGCAATAAAAATGCAATGTTTGGAAAACATTTTCTGCTTGCTGTAAAAACACACTTGACATGTACAATACACACAATCATGTATTCGTTGCATGCTTTCTGTCCCAATAACTCGGTCAGAAGCACTGCAGGAGTGGGGTTACAACCATACTTAACTAAATTATTAACCAAATCAGAAACATCCAGCCCTGTACTATAACATGCATTTAAATCTACATAAAATATTCAGCATTCTCCAACTGGGTTGCCGTTTCAAAACGAATCCCCCACAAACGGAATGCAATTTCTCAACCCTTTTGGACTGAATCCTTCAGATTAGCTCTGGGCTAAAACAATGGGTGAAAGACCTCCAGGGAGAAAGTGTTGGGGTTTCCTGGAGAAGCTGCTTGAGACCCAGCAGAGTGCTAGATCTAAGTATTGATTTATGGAGGAGGGTTTGGACTACTGCAGAGAAAGCTACTGAATATTGTCAGCACAAGCACTCTGGTGTTCAGAGCATGAATCATCAAGGTTACCAGCACATGGGAAATGTAGCCTTTTGGAATCCACCTTGGGTTCATCAGTAGTGATTCCATCCTTTTTAAATGTTCATTTCAGTTAATTTGGTGGGAAAAAAGATACACTGACACACATCCTCTCTCCACATTCCGGCATGATGTCTCCGGCAGAAAGAACTGGATGAAATATTCTGAATGATATCAGTCCACAGTCTGACTTGTGATGCAGCCTGGAATTAAACCACACCGCGTTGGTTACGTATTTGGTTCCCTTTCCACTGTCCCCTTAGAGCTAAATCTTCTGCATCACCAGCATCACCAAATGTAATTGCAAAAATAATAGTTTTTTCCAGCACTCCCTCCATCTATAATTGGTTGGTCAAACAAAAGTCCTGCCCCCTGTTTGCATGTGCATCTCCATCAGAAAGACCTTAACATTTAACAACAGAGTCATATTTAAGAATCATTCTAGATGACAGATGTAGAACTGCAGTACATTCTACCACTGGTCATTTCGACTCAGTTGTCTGTCATTCGTTTATGTTTCGTTACCTTTTAGTGTAAATATGGAAATTACTAAAGAATTACTAAAAAATAATCCTAAAAACCAACATAAAAAAAATCACGATGAGATTGTGGATTGTGATCCTACTTAAAGGAAATATGATATGATGTGACATTCCCACCTACCACCACAAACACACACACACACACACACACACACGCACACACACACAAATGAACATACATGTGCCACACACATGCAAAAAAAAGAAAGAAAAAAAAAGGTTTGTAGACAAAAACACAAATGCAAACAGGCTTCCTGTATGCATCTGTACATACAGATAACCCTTCCCTGCTGTGCAGTTTCTCCCTCAGAGCTGAATCCAGGCCAGCACAGCTGTTATTATTAGCATCAGTTCTACCAACAACTCAAAGCCATCACAAACTACTTACCTCTATCAGCACTCTAGTGTGAGTGTGTGTGTGTGTGTGTGTGTGTGTGTGTGTGTGTGTGTGGGGGGGTCTAACTGCTAATACAATTGTTTGATTACAATTAAATCTTCAAGCAGAGGCAGTTATGCCCACTCAACTGTAACAGACATCGGTAAGTTAAAGGGTTGGTGCACAGACTTCATTACATTCATAAAACTACTAAGAAACTAAAACTGACGAGGTGAATTTTACATGAAAACATCAAAAAAATTTTTTTTTTTTTTATTCTTGGTTATGCGAATGTTAAAGGAACATTTCATTTTATTTTACAGACATTATGGGAACGTTATTTTTGAATGTTATCTGAACATTCTGAAACAAGTAAAATGTTAGATGAACTTCCGACTAAAACGTTTCAGGAAAAAAATACGTCCCATGAACCATCTATAAATAAAGTTTTTTTGTCAATGTTTTGAGAAAATTATTTAAGACCAGATAACTTTGAATGAACGTTCTATTAACGTTACTAGAAGAATGTTCATAACTTTGAGAAAACCTTGCCAGAACATTAGCCAAAGTTGTGAGAATGTTCCCTGTTAGCTGGGTTCATGCCTTTTAGCAGATTAGAGTGGGTCGATAATATATAGATAATACAAGCAATCAAGAAGTTGAGAGTTGAGTATGTATGCAGATAAAGTTGGACATACTTATATTTTCAACTTTATAAACAATAATTAGTATTTTTTTGTAAATAACAACGCAATTTGCTTATCTATAGAGGACGATTGAATATATATCTAATATAAAAACATGACACAGGATGTTCTTATAGCTGAAAGTTAAAACACAAGCAACACTGTTTCCCTGCAATGGCTTACTGGTATTTTTCAGTGGTATTGTATGATATTGCATTTCCAGTTATACCAGCTGGTTTGTTGTTTATTGTATGACAGGTCTGGTACAATTTTCCCCCGCTGCATCAACTTTTAAAGAACACACTGTTACCATGACAACATATATTAGTGTAAAACTATAAAGCAGTATAAAGCAGTGTTCTCTCTCTTCTACTGTCTCTCTCTTTGATGATTTCTGTGATTATTAATCTGTCTGCATCATATTGCACCAGGACAGGCCAGAATCTCATGTAGAATGGTGGAGTACATTAGGGTTATATGATACAGTCTCTTTCACATGAACATTTATGGGAGGGTGAATGTATTGATTTAGCCTCAGATGTGAAGCTGGCAGACACACACACACACACACACACACACACACACAAACAAAAACATGCGTATGCACACACACACACACACACACACACACACACACACACACACACACACACACACAGCTCCTCAGCTCTGTTATGACATTCAGAGCACAATGCCAAACCAGAGTAATCTCTGACTCACACAACACCCATTCAGCCATAAAGGGCAACATCTGTGTGTTTGCATGTGTGTGTGTTTTAGGACAGATTGCTGAGTCTTACCTCTCCGTAGTCGGTGGTGAGCACCACGGTTCCATCTCCACAGGAGTTCACTGTAGACGGAACCAGCTGATCTTTATGATTCACCCACACTCGAGAACCCTGCAAAACACACACAAAAGCAGTCAGACACAAATCAGCACAATCCCCGATTATATGTCCCAGCTGCTTGTAAGAGTTGCAGAACAATAAAACACAAAATCTTCATGTAGCCATTCACTATTGAAAGTCGCAACTTTCAGGGTGAACTATGGGTGGCTTTTCAGACACAAACACTCACAGATGCCCACACACAAAGCTCAGAAAGAAAGAAAACAGCCTGAGTCAGATTTCTTTTTTTTCTTTCTTTTTTTTTACCTTTTATTATTCCAGAGCATTGAAGTGAAGGCCAAACTGATACCCTCAGAGCACATTAGAAAGTAGCATATATAAGGGAAAAGAATAAAAAGAAACAGCCAAAGTGTTCCCCAAAGAAACAACTGGGTCATTCTACAAAATTGGAGCCATATTTTTCAAAATATCAACAAATATCTACAGTATTGTAAAAAATCTACTGTATTTGTGTTTTTCTTTTTTTCACGAAGATATTTTTTAGGCCTGTTCACTTGGCTGTATTAGCAAATATGCACATCTTGACAAAAATATAAAAAGTATATAAAAGACAAAAATAAAATAAAAATGTGCTTGTATAGAAAATATAACATTCAAAAGACTCATACAGTATCAACCCTGATCTGATACCAAAAGATTTTCCCCATTTTAAAACTATGAATTACTTTAAAAATCAAAAAGAAAAAAACAATAAAAAGTCTAAATTGTTATACCATCACATGTATGAACAAGGTTATGATCTTAAAATGCCATCCCTTTTACAATGATTTCAAACAAAAATTGATCAGATTTCAGAATGAATTTCTCTTTCTAAACATCTTGGCAGTTTCATGATCTTAAATGAGCTGTTACACTCTCATATCTTCAATCCTGATACCTTTCTGACAGGATTTATATTATATTCTCACAGTTTTTTTCCGCAATAAATAAAACAAAGATTATTGCAGTATGTTTTACAAGAAAATATCATTTCTTTCTACTTAAAAAGTTTAATTCAATGTGTTACTTGCCTTTTCATGGTAATTATTTGTGAAATTTCCAATAAATTTCTGAGTAAATCCAACACCATTTTTCTTCAGTGTATGTTATATTCTGTCTGACATTAATATATTTTAATTTAACTTGAAATGGCAACGATGCAATCAATTTACACTTACATTTATAACTAAAAAAAAATTAAAACCTTTCAAAAATGTACATTTACAAATGAAGCATGAAAGATTCAGACTTGGTTTGCGCTTTATTGAATTTTCCCACATTATAGTTTGTAAATGCAATAACACACAGCACAATGAGCACTGATGTCATTTCAGATGTGTCCTCCTGCTCTTCTCCACAGTGGTAGAGTGCTGTTCCATGTGTGGGCCGGACTGAATTATGGCCAGCTCTATGAAGTTAACTACTAATAATTGGGAAATGGATCGATAAGCCCTCAGCTTCAGAGGGGAAACTCAATACACAATCACCAGCTCCAGCAGAAAGTCACATTACTTCCAAAGCATTAAATGACCCAGAAGAAACATCCACCTTTTATTTTCAATTAAAAAAAAGATTAATTTAAAACATGTTGACCTTTTGTGACAACGTGCCCCAATAGTCGCAGTCTCTGAGGTAGGTGTTTACAATGCCATTAAATAAACTAACATTTTTTTGCACATCAGCTATTACAAATATATAATGATATTGAAGTTTCATCTTGGAAGACAGAATTCAAAAGTATTATTCTACTGAAATAGGTGTTTGAAATCAGCATAAAATAACACTGCTAGTGAACACAAGCATGCATGCAGTTTAAATTTGGACTCATTTGACATACATACTCACTCCTGCCCAACAAACAAACAGAGAATAATGTGTGAATTCACCCCAAACCACAAACTACAATGAGATTGAGTTTCCCAGACATGAACATTAGCCACACTGATTCTGAAGAGGATGACCTCCTCTACGCCTCTTGTATTTCTAGACGACAAATAGGCAGACTGACAGGCAGACCGAAAGACAGACAGATAAACAGAAGCTGCTCTTTGTCAACAGATGGTTGACTGTGACGGGCCGACCCACCTCCAGTCAGAGGGACTACAGTGGTGAAGACAAAAAGCAGGCTGCTCTGCCCCTGGGTAAAGGAACCAAGCCAGGCAGAAAAAACACATACAACAGACAGCTGGGAAAAACACTTTTACACATTTCCTTTCCATTAGAAGACATTAAAGGGGACACATCATGGAAAACAAGATTTCCCAGCTCTTTTGAGGGAAAAAACACTGTACAGGATATTTACTGAAACAACATAGCAAAAATGCACAATTTAAAAAATAAATAAATTGTGATAGCAATTTAAAATGCATACTTTTTTGTGATTATATATCATTATGACTATGAAAGAAAATGATGTACTTATTCAAAGAACCAGTTTTTTATTTGCCGTTGCACTGCAAATAAGCAGAGACAGTATCCAAAACGTGTGCAGAACTTCATTCACGATTGAGGAGGGTGGAGCTCCTGAATGAGGTTTTGCCGGCAGTTTGAGGATCTACTGGAGTTAAGAGGTTTAGTCACAAGCTCTTAGTATAAAATTCAATTCAAGCTCTGGTATAAAGTTAAAACGATTAAAAAAAACATTATTAACTGTTATTTTCTCTAATCAAACCATTTACGGAACGATAATATTACAGAAAGAACACATGAACAGAAGCGTTAAAACACTGATTCTGCTTGGAGTGATCCAATTGATTTTAGTTTTAGTTTTTAAGCCCTGCTAATAATTATGTCTTAATTTCTTAATTTTCCAACATTAAACTAGCTTTAATTTTGGTGGGAAATGACAGGAAGCCCTTAAAGCTTCTCTTTTGTTGACAAAGGTTTATAAGCATGCATCATTACAAGTTTGGGAAGATGTTTGGCGCACGTTGCATCCCAAATGCACGTGATAAGCGACTCAAACTCAAAGCAGATGCAGATGTGTTTAGAGCATTTACTGGAAACTGAGCCAGTGCGTAAATGAACACAGTGCCATGCTTCACTCAGCCATTTTGCAAACTCGGTTGGTTTTGTGTAAATTAATTGTGCGGCCCTACACACGCATGCCATTATGCATGGGAAGAAGTTCAGAAACTGAAAATGACTTCTAGCGATGTTTCACTTGTCTTTCTCTCAAGTGTTCTTATCTCTTGGCTTTAAGTTTGCACAGGCGCAGATAGCATCTCTAACAGGGATCAAGAGCCGCTAATTAGCACAGATGCAGGTCTGCTCCCCGATCTGAACGAACGAATCATTAATGAGAGCTCAGCCTCAGACCCTATGGAGAGCAGGAGCGGGTAATCATGCATAAACAGAACACAGATGAAAGAATTCAACGTCTTCATCAACAGATATCGCTGCTGTTGCACTCGCACAGCTGTCAGAAAACAGTTATAACTGCTGGAAAATATAAAAGCAACACTCAACCACTCACATATACCCCTCTATGTGAGAATAAGGAGAACATGCTCTTATGGGGAAGGTACTGTATGCAAGAGTGTCTATATGCACTGAAAAAAACAGGAAAACACTTATTGTCCAATTTACTCAAACATATTAACAAAATTGTGTTTTTCGAATAATGTTATTCTCTAAAATGAGCTAATTATTTTGAGCGCATGTGAACCAATCAAGTATATATATATATATATGTATATATATATATTTTATTATATAGCTAATTATTTTGAGCGAATGTGAACCAATCAAGTAAGTATATATATATATATATATATATATATATATATATATATATACTGTATATATATATATATATTTTTTTTTTTTTTTTTTTTTTTTTTTTTTATGGCCACCACATTGTAAAACAGAGACTCATAGAACCCATCAAGTAACTGTTATGGAACATCTACACAACCTTGACAACCATGGCTTTCAAAACCTCCCTGCACAGATACTTGCCTTTATTAACCTTTATCTAATGACCAACGTAATTCATCACCAGAAAGCCTCTTAACCTCTCATCAACCTTCAATGGGGGGATTTACCAATTCTACCAGACAATAGCGTTCACATTGAGAAACAGAGGGCGTGTGGAACAGAGCCTGAATGATTCTGTGAGGATTAATACAGCATTAGGGAAGTGGCACACTTGGCAACATGTTAGAAATGCAGAGTAGAAGCATATTGTGATACAGCTGGACAAGAGAGGGAAATGGCAAAAGAAAGAGGGCGAGTATTGACAGTAAAAGGGAAAATAAACTCATTAGCCCAAGGAAAATGCTGCATCCCATCACCCACTTCTATGGCCCTAAACATGCTGACATTTCAGTGTTCACCAGTAGAGTCTCAGTTACTGCAACATGACCATTTTGAGATATTTCAGCTCCATTTCAGACATCAGTTATAATGGCAAAACTCTGCCCATCTTTCTGCCCTGCAGAGAGAATTTTAGCTGCTTAGGTGATCTGAAAAGCAGCTTCTGTCCTTTTTGTAGGCACAATGCCCTGAAGACACAGATGACTATAATTCAGCCTGTGAGTTCCTCTCAGGATTTAATTTCAGCAGCTCTGCGCACTAAAATGAAGCCTGAAAGAACGCAAAAGCTGAAAAAGTGTAATAACCACATTTACCCAGTTCTACTTGATTTCCAAAATACTTAATGGGCCCTATTTTAACGATCTGAAACGCAAGTGTCAAAGCGCAAAGCGCAAGTAACTTTGTGGGCGGGTCTTGGCGCTGTTGCTATTTTCCCGGCGGGATAAATGACTCTTGCGCCAGGCGCAAATCTAAAATGGGTTGGTCTGAAGTAGCTTCATTATTCATAGGTGCGGTTTGGGCGTAATGTGAAATAAACCAATCAGAGCGTCATCTCACATTCCCTTTAAGGGCAGGCGCGTTTGTTCTAAAGCGGATTCCTATTATAACGGCGGATTTGCCAGGCGCGCGCCAGGAGCGGTTCACTGCCGAAGAGAGCAACGCTCTCGTCAGGGAGGTTGGGGATGGAGAAACACACCCAAATTAACTTCGGTTAAAAAGGCGTATGATAATTTGGGTAAATGTGTAAGCTAGATGTATGCTTTTATAATAAATTGTCTATCTATCTATCTATCTATCTATCTATCTATCTATCTATCTATCTATCTATCGTAATAATGTATGATTTGCAAAAATGAAAACTGCTGCTTCTGTGTATGAGGGAATCAAAGTGCGCGTTGTGCACACGCTACATTGATTATGGCCAAGCTTGCGCCCTTAAAAATAGCATATGAATAACATGCGCAACGCGCCACTGACTTTAAACTATTTTTTCCTGGTTAGTGGCGCAATTGTTTTCTAAACCTGCAAAATAGCATGAAGGAACGTTTGCGCTGGAACACGCCTCCTTTTTTGCGCTGAACCGCCCAGGGAGCGCAAGTTCATTCCCTAGTTTAGCGACGTGCTTCTGTGGAGGGAAAAACACGCTTTGCGCGGGTGCAAAATAGGAATGATACATGCGTCGGTGTACAAAGTCAATTGCGCTGGGTGCAAGATAGGGCCCAATGTCTGCAAGAATATAATTATGAACTTTTACACAGTTCAGGGAATTTTAAACTGTTAAACTGTTTTAAAAACAATAATATTCAAACGAAGCCAAAGAAATTAAATAAATGAAAAACAAAATAGGTATCAAGAGATAATACCTACATCCAGTTATTTTGAACGACATCAGCCGATAGTTTGGTGGCTTCTGCTTTTTTTCTGCTGCTTTTAAAACACTGTTAATTAATTACACAGCTTTGAATTAAATTACTTTTTTTGCTAGTAAATGTGTATTACGCATAAAGTGCTTTATAACTTCTCAGCTGAAAGATTGAAAATATAGTGGTTACAGAAAAATGTAAAGGAAACACTGAAATGAAAAGCACCATATATTAAGAAGCATTTAATTTAATTCAATAATGACAACTGCTTCTAATGAGTTTAAAGTAGTATATTATTATAATCAACAATAATACAGTATCGATTAGAGATTAATTCAATGTAATGCAACGTAGAAAGATTTGTTGGTTTGTGAAAGTGTCAAATTGTTCCTTTTCAGTGGGTGACAGATTTTTCATGCTACAAATCGCAACTCTTCTGTCATTTTCCCACCAACCTGTTTTCCTCCCTCTTTTGATTGACAGGACATAACTGACTCTGCGGTTGTTAATAAACAACTGCTCAATGTCTTATACCGATGACTAGCTAATACATTCGGTACCTTCCACTTCCTTCCTTTCTACTTTCCTCCCCTCATATCTCCTTTATCTCACTCTCGTCTCCTAACCTCATGGATGTTCACACATAGAAGTGTGAAAATGCCATTACACTGCACTTCCTGTGCAGCTATCAAATATACATGACAGAAGGAGAGAGAGAGTCAGAGAGAAGAAGAGTGAGAGAAATTAATGATAGATGAAGCTGTTAGGCTTAAAGTTGTGCCTGAGAGATTCCAACCATATTGAAGAAAACAGAGAGATGATGAGGAGGCTTTGCTACACATTACTACGCCTCTCCCCTCCTCCTTTAATTTATGGCCTACATACTAACTCCCATTAAAGACACACTGGTTTTATGGGGCATTTTATTCTCAGCATGAACAAGGTCATTGATGTTAACAGGAGGAAACTAGAACACAAGAGACTAGATGAGATACAAGTCCAAAATGGATCTTGAGATTTTCTGAAGGAAACATGCGGTGCTAAGGTTAAGTTATTATAATGTCCTGAGGGATGTTAAGCATGTTTATATTTGGTTGCTAGGTGGTTGCCTACTGGCCCAAGTCTCTATGCATATGAAAAAAGTGAAAATCATGGTTTCGAGTTTGAACCTGTTTTGTTAAGTTTGCCTAAAAGTAAATAACACTCCCCAAAGAGAAAATTAATTTAAGACACAATTTTGGGTAACACTTTATTTTACAGTGTCCTTCTTACATATGTTACATGTACTTACCGTACTAATAAGAGTAAATTATGCATAATTACATGCAATTAACCCAAACCCAAAACCTAATCCTACCCTAACCCTATAGTAAGTACATGTTGTTAATTATTATTACTCGGTACTTCAATATATAATTACACTGTAACAATGACACTTTAAAAAAAAGTGTAACCCAATTTTGTTTACATATTTTCGCTTGACACCAGAGTGTTGATGTGCAGAACACATACTAACTGGTTTACTGACTGCAGAAATTATTGTGGGTTTTATTCATTTTTCTGGTGTTTCTTTTTTATAAGTAACAGAAAATATGCTGCGTATAAAAAGACATCACAATAAAGTTGTCTTTTATAGTAAGTAAACAAAATTAAACAGTGACAAAGAAAATTTTATGTTTTTGATCTTAAGTGAAAATTCTGCTTTCATATTAGGCCTATAGCTAATTTAGCTTTTTAGTTTGTGGTGAAATTAAGTTGCAAAAAGCCAAAATAAAATTATACTGACCTAAATTAAGTAACATTTTTGGCTTATGTCTAAAGAAAACATATTGAATAAGTATATGGTCTTCATAATAAATGATCTTTTTACTTTGTATAGATGGTTTTGTCTTGGAAAAATACATGTTTTTGATTAAATTTTAAATAAAAATTTATATAAATATAATTTGAGAAACACAAATAAACTTGGCTGTAAAAACAGTTTGGTCCAAAAAAGTTGGTCCAAACTATAATTTCTTTTAGTGTGGAAAATATTATTATTTTCAATAATAAAAAAATATTTAAGACATCAATATATTTATACAATATGTGAAACATATAGTGCTGGATTATCTACTTTGGTTTGTGATGGGCAGGCACAGACTGTTTTTAGTCTCTAACTCCACACTCTTTTCTCTTAATTCTCTCAAATCCTTTCTCACACTGTCCTTCACACAGTCTCTCTCACTCTTACCCCTATGCCCCATTTTGATTTAAAAGCAAGAACACTGAAGACTAAGAAATGAGACACCCTTCTGAGACCCCCTCCCTGCCAAGCCAGTATGTCTTCTTTTTTTTAAAGACCTGCTGACAGATTTATACATCTAGAAAAGGAGCGAGACAGAGATCTAAACGGTCAAGCGGTTCACCATGGCAGTAGAGGAGTTAATTGTCCATCAATGGCAGATATATGTTCTCTGCTGGACAGAGTGGGAATGTGTGTTCATGGACCACAGGTACTAGGGGTGTGACGAGACACTTATCTCACGAGACGAGACGAGACACGAGATTGGGTTCACGAGAACGAGACAAGACGAGATTTTTGCACAATATTACAGAAATCATTACAGGTCTAAAACAAGAATTTTTAAAGAGTAATGTCGGAGGAGCTTGAGTTTGTTGCTCAGCCCTATTTGTTTGAACCGCGAGAGGCATCTACTCTCACCTAAGCTTACGCTACGGCTATACATCATACGGCGGAACTTGACTCTCTCGTAAATGCGTGATTCAGGATGGCCGTTACCGGAAGCAAGTGATTACAGTTTATAAAGTTACGATTATATATTTTTCAAACAAAAACGTATCGCGTTGCTTTTAGAAAGCCTTGATTAAGCCCCTGGAGCCGTATGGATTACTTTTATGATGGATGGATGCATTTTGGGTTTCAAAATCTCTGTTACTATTCTTTCCCATTATAAAGCTTGGAACAGCCAGGATATTTTTTAATATATCTCTGATTGTGTTCGACTGAAAGAAGAAAGTCATGTACACTTAGGATGACTTGAGAGTGAGTAAATTATGGGATCATTTTAATTTTTGGGTGAACTTACCCTTTAATTTCTCATCAATTGTCATTATGTAGCCTATACTTATGCATTGAACCTAAATTGATTAGAAACATCCAAAAATTGCAGTATTACAGTAAAGAGATTATGATGTGAACCACAATTGAGTTTTAATTTAATTAATTATTAAAAAAAAGGAACACATCTAGATGCATTACAGTCATGAGAATCTAGGGAATAATGTGCTTATAATTCATGAAAAAATGTGACGTGGACAAATTGTGAGATTCATCCTTAAAAGCATAGCAGTGTCTCATAATAAGTGGTCTAAAAAAGTGTTGGGTTAACATGGTACACCCGTGAAGTCATCCATTTTGGTTCTAATCTCAGCAGGGTGAAATCACAGGGGAAACAATGCTAAATCAGGAAAGCCAAAGCTGCAATTGTAATGGCAAAGGGAGTTAATTACATCGCAGGCCTAGCTGTTTGCGTTCTGATAATTATAGGCCTATATAGCCAGCATGAAAGAAAACACACAAGCTGGGAATCTACCAAAAGGCGACACGCAGGCTTGTGCAATTTTTTACAGAACACATCATTTCCCATAAAATTTCCCTAGGAAGATTCAGACAGACGACCCTGGCCTCTATAAGCATTATAAAGGTACTATAATCACTATAATAACCCACTGTGTTACTATAATCCCACCAAGCTGCCACCTCTCCATCTGAGGGTTTAGCACAAGCACACGGCTGCCATAGCAACAGAGGGGCAGGGTCCTGGCAGCAGGTGTTGGGTGTGAACTAGGGCAACAGTGGAGTGGACAGGGCAGTAGGTTATATATTAAAATTGAAATATTGCATTGGGAATTTGGACTGATTTAAGGCACAGATGGATAATGACTAACACGGGACTGATTATTGAATGCCTGTGCAGAGGATCAAGAAAAAAAATATTCTAGTTCAGGTTGCAGGGAAAAGTCACATGCAGCATGGGTATATTTTTAGCCTGCATGTTTGTGTCTGTACTGTCGACGTAAACCACCTAACCTCATTTCTGACTGGTACTTCTCCCTCTCCCATACACACTTATTCTTCTGCATGTGCAAAGGCCTTCCTCTCACCTTACTCAGCTCATCTTCCTGAACATACAGAAATTTCTGTTCATATACTGTACAGTACTGTTTAAAGGTTTGGGGTTGTTTTATAAATGTTTTTTTATGTTTCTGAAAGAAGTCTCTTATGTTCACAAAGGCTGCACGCACAATTTCTAGTAAAAAAATAACTTTAAATAACTTTATTCCATTTGAATATATTTTAAAATGTAATTTTTTTCTTGTGATGGCAAAGCTGATTTTTGATTTTTCATTACTCCAGTCTTCAGTGTCACATGATCATTCAGAAATCATTGCAATATGCTGATATGGTGCTCAAGTAACATTTCATATTATTATCAATGTTGGGAAGAATCCATGATAAATTGGTACAAACATAAAATGCTTGGAATAGAAAGTTCAAAAGAATATCACTTATCTGAAACAGAAATCGAGTTATTTTACAAGTGTTATAAATATAATAAATGTTTTTATTGTCGATGTCTTTGAAAAAAACAAAACCCAAACTTTTGAACAGTAGTGTATATCTATACACAATCACATTACACAGTATTACAAAACTAACTTTAAATAGTTACAATATTAGCCACATGATATTATTATGTGGAAAACCTCTTATAACAGCAACTCTGTCAGTATAATTAGCACCTGCCAACTAGCCTCAACCTCAAACGGCATGGTCACATCAGGTCAGACTGTCTCTTTCTGTTTCAGTTCTTGAGCAGACTGACCTGTATTGTGGACCAGCAGCTGGTTGCAACAAACCACTTTATAGATGCATACCTTTTAGATGTTTTCTCAATTTAAAATAATTGCTTAGCCACCAAAAATGTAAAATTCTGTCATCATTTACTCCATAGATATTTAAACCATCATCATCTTCTTCCGCTTATTTGGGGCCGGGTCGTGAGGGGCAGCAGTCTAAGCAGTGACACCCAGACTTCCCTCTCCCTAGACACTTCCTCCAGCTCTTCCAGGGGAATACCGAGGCGTTCCCAGGACAGCCGGGAGACATAATCCCCCCAGCGTGTCCTAGGTCTTTTTTCCAGGGTCTCCTCCCGGTGGGACGCGCCCGGAACATCTCCCCGGAAGGCGTCCAGGAGGCATCCGGAACAGATGCCCAAGCCACCTCAGCTGCTCTACTCTGAGCTCCTCCCGAGAGACCGAGCTCCTCACCCTATCTCTATTTCGGCCGCCTATATCCGGGATCTTGCCCTTGATCCACAGCTCATGACCATAGATGAGACTAGGAACGAAGATGGACAGGTAAATCAAGAGCTTCGCCTTGCAGCTCAGCTCCTTCTTCACCACGACAAACCGGTACATCGATTGCATTACTGCAGAAGCTGCACAAATACGTCTGTCAATCTCCCGTTCCATCCTTCCCTCACTCATGAACAAGACCCCAAGATACTTAAAACTCCTCCACTTGAGGCAGGAACTCTCCACCAACCTGAAGCGAGCAAGCCACCCTTTTCCGACTGAGAACCATGGCCTCGGACTTGGAGGTGCTGATTCTCATCACAGCCGCTTCACACTCAGTTGCAAACCATCCCATTGCACGCCGAAGGTCCTTGTCTGATGAGGCCAACACGACAACATCATCCTCAAAAAGCAGAGATGAAATCGTGTGGTCCCCAAACCGCCCAACATGCACCGGGAACAAGTCTGACTTACTGCCGGCAATGCGAACCAAGCTCCTGCTCCGGTCGTACAGGGAACGGACAGCCCTTAACAGAGGGCCCCGGACCCCATACTCCCAGAGCACCCTCCACAGGACGCCGCGAAGGACACAGTCGAATGCCTTCTCCAAATCCACACAGCACAAGTGAATTAGTTGGGCAAACTCCCATGAACCCTCCAGCACCCTGTAGAGGGTATAGAGCTGGTCCAGTGTTCCACGACCAGGATGAAAACCACACTGTTCCTCCTGAATCCGGGGTTCGACTATAAGGCGAATTCTCCTCTCCAGTACCCTGGAACAGACTTTCCGGGGGAGGCTGAGAAGTGTGATCCCCCTGTAGTTGGAACATACCCTCCGGCCCCCTTTCTTGAAAAGAGGGAATAACACCCCGGTCTGCCAGTCCAGAGGTATTGTCCCCAACCACCACGCGATGCTGCAGAGGCGTGTCATCCAAGACAGCCCCACAACATCCAGATACTTGAGGTACTCAGGGCGGATCTCATCCACCCTCGGTGCCTTGCTACCGAGGAGCTTCTTAACTACCTCTATGACTTCAGCTTGGGTGATGGACGAGTCCCCCTCTGAGCCCTCTGCCTCTGCTTCCTCAATGGAAGATGTATTGGTTGGATCAACCGTCCTTCAACCGTCCGACGATATCCCCAGTTGAGGTCAACAGCTGCCCACCTCCACTGTACACAGTGTTGATAGGGAGACTGCTTCCCCCTCCTGAGGCGCCGGACGGTTTGCCAGAATCTCTTCGAGGCCAACCAATAGTCATTCTCCATGGCCTCACCGAACTCCTCCCAGGCCAGATTTTTTGCCTCCACAACCACCTGGGCTGCAGTCCGAGTACCGGCAGGCCAGGCCAGATTTTTTGCCTCCACAACCACCCGGGCTGCAGTCCGAGTACCGGCAGGCCAAGCGGATATTTAAACCTAGATTCCAAATTCAGCTGCTCCACACATCGACGCGTCCACCATTTTGGAATGGTCAACATTTATTTAGATATTCATTAGATATTTCATTAGATATTCACAGATTTGTATAACTACTGTTGCAGACTCACAATCAACTTGCTCTCCAATGTTCTGGGTTCACGGCCTATATAAACAGCAGCTAATGAGGAATCTATGTGTATAAATATCTATGATTTACCACGCATCACCCTCATGTCGTTCCAAGCCTGTATGACTTTCTACCTTCGGTGGAACATACGTTTTTTTTGAAGAATGTTGATAACAGTTTCGGTTCCCAATAGCATCCACTGTATGGACATAAAATACAATGGTAGTCAATAAAAACCAAAATTATTTGGTTACCAGCATTTTATCTTCTTTTGTGTTACGCATACATGTTTGGAATAACATGGCGGTGAGTAAATGATGACAGAATTTTGATTTTTGGATGTACTATCTATTCTCCTCGCCCAGTTCTTTATATAAAGTTGGATATATAAGTGTGTCCAACTTCATCCACATTCACACAGTACACTCAAAGCGATACTATAGCAAATCTCAACTGCTTGATTGCTTGTATCATGATTCATCATGACTGTCTGTAAAGCTGTTTTGAAACAATGTGTATTTTTACTTATCTTGCAGTCAGACATTTCTAATCTAAGAAAATAAGTGTGTCCCTTATTTTCCACGGCTAAAGGGCCTCTGGTTCTAAAATGTGCCCGGGTTAAAACCCTGTAATGATCAGAGGCTGAGATTAAATGGTGGGATTGAGGCACCCTCGTTTCTCTCTGCATGGGGTTTAGATCATATTCTGACAACCTCAAAGACAATAACTTGAGTAAAAGAAAAGTCTATCACTCCAGACGAGTGAGACTTTATAGGAGACCATTCTAATTATACACAAGGGACCAGAACAATGACTAGACCATATAATGATGCCATGAATGTACAGAGATAGAGAGAGGAAAAGGAGGAATGGAGACACAGGAAAGGGGAACACATGCATCAGCTGTGGTAGAAAGAGATTTGCACTTTTCCCTGGAGCGGTCTGTCAGATCTGCTCTTCACAGGCAGGCGGAGGCGGCTGATCTGGGTCAGGAGAGAGAACTTTGCTCAGTGCTTCTCTCTGCTGGTCTCTCTAACTGAGAACACAAGTGTGCACACATGCAGTAGACCTCAGTTTTTCATGTCTCTGTGTCCATCCTGATTTTGAGGCCCTTCATAGTCACTGCATATCCTGTAATATGGTTATGTGGGTGAACTGGAACTAAATATGTATACAATATATTAAGGGAGGGATAATGTAGTCAGACAATCACTATCGCAAAATAAATCCTGACAGGGTGTATCAGGAGACATTATCCTGCTTATTATGGCTACCTACACTGAAAAAATGTATATTTTGTTTTGGACCAAATTATTATTATTTTTATTTATTACATTTTTGGATTGGTTCAAACCTTAAATTGTGATTTTATATTAATAGAAATATATTTATTTTCCCAAAGACAAAGCTTTGCATTTAAACAAAGTAAAAAGATTATTTATTAAAAAGACTATACCATACTTCATATATTTTCTTTACACAAGCCAAAATGTTACTTAATGTATGTCAATGTAATTTTTTTCCAACTTAATTTTACCAAACAAAAGCTAAATTAGTTATAATATGAAAATAGAATTTTCACTCAAAATAAAACTAAAAACATTTAGTTAGTAATTGTTTAATTTGAATTAGTTTACTTAGTATAAATAAACACAGGAATATTCATGAAACAAAGTCTTTTTATAATGTGCATTCTGTTATGTAAAAAAAAGAAAAAAAGAGAATAATTTTACATTTAATGTTTTCTATGGGGAGTATTATTTGCTTTTAGCCAAACTGAACCAATCAGGATTAAACCAGGAATCACGATTTTCAGTTGGACCAATATGAAGATGCATTTTAAATAAATTATACAGTTGTTTTAATTTTTATGATTTGAGTTGAAATTATTTGTGATATACGAGAGACTTGAAACAAGCACAGCCATGTAGAAAAAAGTCAATTGCACAATTTATCAAATGTTGCATAAACATATCTGACCACCAAATGTCTTTTGTAAAAACAAACAAGAAATATTTTCCTTGGATGTCTGAGAACAATTAATAGTTTTAAAATCCCCGGTAAGATACAGTGTCCTCCACTAATATTTGCACTCTTTGTAAATATGAACAGGCTGCTGTGAAAATAAATCTTCGTTGTTTACTCTTTTGATCTTTCATTCATAAAAAAAAATCACAAAATTCTAACCTTTCATTGAAGTAAAACAATTGAAAGTGGGAGGAAACTCACATTGTGAGTAAAAAGAATATCTCTGAAGTATTTTCCAATTCATATTTAAAAAAAAAAAACTCAGCACATCGGGGTGACTGTAGGAGCATGAAATTGTCCAGCCATGACTTCCTGTTCCACAGGAGTTTAAATATGAGGAAACACAAAAGGCCAAATTCCCTTAATCATTCATGACAATGAGTAAAACCAAGGGGGTGAACTGAAGAGAAGCACCACCAACATGGATCTGGGAATCTGAAGGATTTGGAGAGATTCTGTATGGAGGAATGGTCTCTGATCTCTTGCCAGGTGTTCTCCAAACTCATCAGGCATTAAAAAGAAGAATCAGAGATGTTACAGTATATTGGGAAAATGACGTTGCAATAATTGGGTGCCAATAAATGTGGCCAAGGTGAACAAGAGAAAAACATTTATTTCATAATGTTTCAATATTTTACTTCAATGAAAGGTTAGAATTTTGTGAATTTTTTTAATGAAAGATCAAAAGTATAAACAATGCAGATTTATTTTCATAGCCACCTTTGCTCATATTTACCAAGGCTGCCAATAATATTAGTGGAGGGCTCTGTAAATAAAATACTTCTGGTTTTATTCAATTTAATTCCAAATGTAATGGTTCTGGTGAGATTCTGAAGTATGCATTAAATTGACATTTTTTACTATAATATATATTTTTACTAGAAAATAATAGGCAGCTCCTTACAAGAATCCATGAAAAATGCCTTTTCTAATCTGAAACTGAGAATCTGATACTTAAGGAAAGAAAACTTTCCAGGATGAGAGGTGACACACACACACACACACACACACACACACACACACACACACACACACACACACACACACACACACACACACACACACACACACACACACACACACACACAATGTAGCTCTGATGCACAATCATACCACATTTAAGGCTTTTCAACAGCAACCAAACAAGTACAAGGGGAAAAAATAAAAAGAAGACAGAAGATGATGAATTGAAATGGAAATTGATGGTATTTTTTCCAAAGCCTAACAGTATGTGATAACAAGCCAGTGCTTATAGAGCCCCCTACTTCAAACAACCTGAAATTAGTGCATTGCAGCAATGGATGAATCAAAAGAGAAGAGAGACAGCAGTGAAATAATGTTGCGTTAAGAGAGAATGATATGAGAGAGGGAAAGAGAGAGAGATTCACACTGGAACGAATCAAGGCCCTCGCTCTCAAATGAAGCTGCTATGGAAATATAGGTCACACATCTCCAGTGGCTGATTCCCTCAGAACCAGCGACACCGAGAGCGAGAGAGGACACCCAATTCATGTCATCATGAAACATGAATTCTGCTCTGACCTGGAAGAACACACACACACACACACATACAGTCTCTGTAATGCATGTAATAGAGGATGATACAGATTTATCATATGACACATCAAATGATCTTTATTTTCTGCTCTGTATCAAACATCTGCTGAAGCTCCTGCCACCTGTCAACAAATCACATTTGTTTCGCATAAAATTTCTCACGATTTATCTAACCAACAACTTCATATATGGAAACACCAATATTACAATTGTGCCTGCCTGATACTGAAAATAACCATAAAGATAACCAACAAATGGCCAATATTAAAATTCTATAAGTTGTCTAAAAAAAAAGATAAAGACGAAAAGGCTAAAGTTAATTTAGGCATGATAACATTATAACATACAAAATGAAAACTACAAAAAGACAATCCACCATCATGTGAGGATGATATCCTGAATATTTGTCGCCATTAAAGACTAAGGTGAACTTTCAACTGAAACCTCACAAGAATCCATAAGAAAACTGAATATTCATTTTGAGATCATGTAACTGGTATTAAAACAACTAGATTAGTAGGTGTTGGACGATGTTAATCTAAATGTAAAAATAGGTCAAATTAGTTGGACATGCAATAAATGTCCAAATAAAACCAATAAAGGATAAATAAAATTTGGTACCAATCCATCATGAGTTCCAATTTTATATATTAAATTTTCTACACTATAATTCTATAAAAATAGCCAAAAGCCATAAGAATGTAAATGACATGCCAACATCCATTCCATTCAGAAGTTCAGAGATAGTCAGTGTTTGCTCTATTAGCTTTGTTCTTATATTTCTCCATTTCCCCCCTCAATCCTTCAGCACTCTTTTCTCTGACTTCCTGTCCTTTTCTGCTTTACCCCCCAGCCCATGTTTATAAATAGGTCTCTGTGTCTGGTGAGAAACAGTTTGAGTTGGCACTCTCCACTAACCACTGCTGATGTTGCTTCAGATTGTGGACAAGCCAATGTGGCACAATTGTGTCTGCAAGTATTAGTTTCTGGCTAAGTAATTCTAAGAGACTCAACAATTTTATAAAGGAATTCAATTAAAGCCAGAATTTGACCTGAAAAAAGAAAAGACCAGGACAATTCCCACAGCTCAGGTGATTTTGTGTGCACATGGAAAAATGTTTATAAATCACTACCAAACCAAATTGAATGCAAACCCCAAGTTTTACACACATACACTCTCAATTGGACACTCTTTTCAGTACTGAGTGTTGTCAAAAAAATTATATTTCTCAAATAGAATGGGAATATCCATCCATGATTTTAGGATTTAGACCTACTATCACACAGTGTTTACATTTCATCAAGGCCAAGAATAAGTGAGGAACTCTGGTACTCTTATCAAAGGTCAAGGTTGGGTTTGCCAAATTGTTGTGACCACAGGATGCCAGATTGGGAGAAATTCAGTCGCAGTTGATTTGGCTGTTACACCCAACACCATTATGGAATGGTATTCTTTGGATAAAAAAGTCTTCCAATAAAATATGCTCTATTACATAAAAAAAAGAAAGAAAAGATGAACCTTAAAGAGACAGAGTTTGAGGATATTGTAGTTTGAACTGAGATTTTAAAAATCATGTGCATAAAAATAAAACCTCCTCTAAAGATGTAGGCCTTCACACATCTTCACATACAGGTCTCATCAATTATATAGTCAGTACTAAAACTTTAATCTCTGGTCTACATTAGAAAATTGCTATGAAAAGGAAGCAAGTCCACTATATATATATACACTAAAAACACTTTGTTTAAACCATTCATTATATATATATATATATATATATATATATATATATATATATATATATATATATATATATATATATATATATATATATATAAACTGTATACATATATATGCTCTGTATGATTCCAAAATTACATTCCAGGCACTAGGACCATGGGGTGACCCAGTAAAATAAAGCATGCCTCCTTTCTAATGTTGCTGTGGGGACTAGAGGTGTGGACTGTTGAGTCACCAAAATGATAACCTGAACTGTCACCACAGAGCAGACAGCAGAAAAAGGTAGAAAGAAAGAGGGAAAATAAAAAAAGAGAAAGAGAGCATGCATGTGCCTCTGTGTTGTGCTTTAAAGGGTCACTGAGCTTTCAGTAGCCTATCTTAAAAAACACCCCTGGGCTCCTGACACATTAGGATGTTGGGCTGAGATAAGGATATTAGTGGATGGGTCAGGCGTGTATTTTGGGGGGCTTAGATGCTCCACTGCATCTTACATGTATTACATCATTTAAAATATCAGTTTACGCACAACTCCCTTGGGAGGGAAGTTTAACCTCTGACCCCTACATTAACACTGGCTAAGGCTATTACTTTTTTTGTGACTTATGGACTAATGGATGCAAGCCATTTTTAGGGACCAGAAAATCAAAAGACAAGTTGCTGTTGACTTGGCCCAGTAAACAACAACCTTTCAACACTGAGACCAACCGCACAAAAACACACTAAAAACCACTCAAAACACAGTAGAAACCCCATTGGAAACACCTGCCAACCACCTGCAACACCCATCTGGCAGCCATTTTTGCATGGGTACCATCTATCTAGTTGTACTCATGCTAGCTGATGTATCACAAGCATTGCATTTATCTGAACCACTTGGAAAGACCAGCAATTAGAACCTATACAGAGACAAGTTTCACCATAAATGCCCCATAAATTAAATTAATAGCCTTTCCAGATAGTGATCTGTGAAGGATCTAAAGATCAATTTCTCCTGCTCTGTTCCATAGACAGGGAAGTTCCTATCGGCCATCATATAGCCTATTTTTTTGCAGTTTCTTATAGCATATCAAAAAACATGGATTCCAACTCCTCTCTCAGGTAAGTACAATATCCAGTGTTTGCATCATAAATTAATGTCATTTACTCACTAAGCCTTGTGTGCTGTCCACTCTGACACAGATTAAATGCTGACTGCTTAAAACCATTTGAAACATAGCATGTGCTCAAGAGGATAAATGGCTTAATGGGGATGCTGTAATTCAGTATTAGATCAAATGAAGGTGTTTGTATGATGTGCAAAGAGTGTATGCATTTAAAAGACAGAGAGAAGGAGCAATGACAAAATCATCCAATCAAGTAAGATTTGGGCATCCCAATCTAACTGTACTGTAAATGACAAAGATAAGCAAATGGTATAGAGAGATAAGCAGAAATGAAACAAATAGTTTAAAATGATATTGTGAGGCCTGTTCTGCAGAATTCAGATCAGGTAAACAAAACCACCATGCATTCACTCAGGGTGGCATGTTCATTAAAATTTATGAGCCCTTCTATATATGTTCCTGAACAATTCCTATCAGGCTCAAGGTGAAAGCTCTGAATATGGAATGTGGTAATAATCCCAATTATGTTCGGACAGCCTTCACAACACAGTCACGCGCTGACTTTGAGAGATTTCATGTCATTGATTTAAAACAAATAATGTAGATGCATGAAAATCAACAATTTGGAAAATGTGAGAGGTTTAGAAAACCTTGCATAGCACCCTTGAAGAAGCATCATATCAGATAGAGACCCTGCCTCTGCTTCAATGCGCGAGCCCCTTCCCCCCTCACGCGCGCCACAGCCCAGGCGAGCGCGAGACACCTATGCACGCGACATCACCATAGACTACTGTCAACGTGTGAAATAACGAACTGGTCGCTTTTAATGAAACACTTCAATGACAAACAGTAAAACGATTGTATGTATGTATATGTTATAGGCACTGACACTGTTATAGGAGGAGACGGCATTACATGCAACATCCTGAGGCACAGCCAAGGATAATTATCCACCGGTCTTTACATCATAAGACTACTGAGGACATTATTTCACAAATATAGCACATAATCTATTGTTTTTGCATTACACATAAAGCACAACAGATGAAATGACACATTCCCTTCATTAGCCAACAAAAATGAGCCCACCTCTGCAAAGAAGGTCTCCATCTTCCCTCAGAGGATGCAAGAGGATCCAGCTAATCAGTCACAAAACTGCAGAGGATTCGAGAAACGTTTGACAAGATGTATGTCTGTTCTGCAGTTGCTTTCCATTCACGAATGTTTACGAAGAGCAGGGAGCTGCAGTCCTGCGTGAGGTGGCAATTCGAACAACCGATGGCGCGAAAAAACGGCCGTTGGCAAATAACAGCCGGTGGGGAAAAGAAAACGCTCAGGTGTTTCGTTTCTTTAAGTGTCTTTTCTATTTACTCGAAACGCCGGTGTCCAAACACATGCCTCGCTGACTCCGGTGTCCGCACCAGAGCAAATGAGCCAGTGTCCGCTCGCGCATCTCCGGTTGGGCGGCGCACCGCGCGCAAAGACAACCCCCTAAAGTGTGCCCTTTTTACCGTGCATACCGGTAGTAAAATGAAGAAAATATGGCTCCGCAGAAATAAACATGACAGAAATTACTGCTATACTCTGAATCAGTAATACGGCATACAGTATAGTGCGTTATTGATGCACTATATGAAGTGAGATCGAAAGCGTTATATGTTAAAATACAGTAGCCTACAACAGGCTTCAGCGAGATTCCATCATCTGAATGATCAGAAATCCCATGTGTTGGATGTGGTACTGCTCGCGCCTCAGATGGGTTTCCATGGTAGCACTACTGACACATATTTCTGCATGCGCCATGCAGTGGGTGGGGTGGAGCAGATTCACTCATCAATTCACTTTTATAGAAGGTGTTGCGGTGTCTGCAGGGCAGGCTTACCCTAAAAACAAGTTCATATTTGCAACATCTTCAGATTAAATAAAGAGCCAGTTTGGTCACTCTCTGCATGAAAGTCAAATATAAAGCAGATGGTAGATGTATTAAATCATTAAACTCTTATATCCCACAGCTTGAGAGACATAAAATATAATCCAGATTCATTAGCTCAAGAAGAACAGTGTAATTTAAAATTTTCATTCAAAATGACAATTTTTAAAACTAGGCTATATGCATGTGCAATGTTTTTAAATGATTTGTTCTTTAAAGAAGTTCTTAATAGTTGTACATAAACATGCAAATACATAAAGACACAATCATTATTTTCATTTTTAAAAAAAGTTTTACTATGTAAAAGCATTGTTTGTTTGTTTACAAACATCGCTTGACTTTCTGAAGTCATTATGACATTTACTTGTGGTTATACCGTTTGACAATCTGAACTAACCATGTCATTAAAATAGCAAATTAAATGATATTTTAGGAGACTGACCTAAACACAGCGAAGCAATTTTTACAATGACAATTTTTATCTTAAAAAAAAATAGGTTTTAACATTTTAATCAAGAACTATATTCTAGTTTTTTTGTTTTAATGTTGAGGTCCAAAAACAACAAAAGAAAAAGTAAGACACTTGAGTACAAACCTGTAAATGCTCTCGGCCTTAGTGTAACTTGTGACTCTATAGAGTTGTAAATCTTTGTGATGTTTTCAATTTAAGGAGACAAAGAGCAGGTTTTCCTGAGGTCTTACAAGCCATTTGATAGACACTTTTCATTCAGAACCTAATAGCACACTAACTGAAGGAACAGCTCCCCTGGAGCATTGTGGGACTGCATGTCATTCTCAGAGTTAAAATACTGTATTTATCGAGCAGAATTATGATGAGAACTGGGTTACCT
>NC_138232.1:34653196-35049871 GCF_964197995.2 Scardinius erythrophthalmus | reverse complement strand
GTCATCTCACATTCCCTTTAAGGGCAGGCGCGTTTGTTCTAAAGCGGATTCCTATTATAACGGCGGATTTGCCAGGCGCGCGCCAGGAGCGGTTCACTGCCGAAGAGAGCAACGCTCTCGTCAGGGAGGTTGGGGATGGAGAAACACACCCAAATTAACTTCGGTTAAAAAGGCGTATGATAATTTGGGTAAATGTGTAAGCTAGATGTATGCTTTTATAATAAATTGTCTATCTATCTATCTATCTATCTATCTATCTATCTATCTATCTATCTATCTATCGTAATAATGTATGATTTGCAAAAATGAAAACTGCTGCTTCTGTGTATGAGGGAATCAAAGTGCGCGTTGTGCACACGCTACATTGATTATGGCCAAGCTTGCGCCCTTAAAAATAGCATATGAATAACATGCGCAACGCGCCACTGACTTTAAACTATTTTTTCCTGGTTAGTGGCGCAATTGTTTTCTAAACCTGCAAAATAGCATGAAGGAACGTTTGCGCTGGAACACGCCTCCTTTTTTGCGCTGAACCGCCCAGGGAGCGCAAGTTCATTCCCTAGTTTAGCGACGTGCTTCTGTGGAGGGAAAAACACGCTTTGCGCGGGTGCAAAATAGGAATGATACATGCGTCGGTGTACAAAGTCAATTGCGCTGGGTGCAAGATAGGGCCCAATGTCTGCAAGAATATAATTATGAACTTTTACACAGTTCAGGGAATTTTAAACTGTTAAACTGTTTTAAAAACAATAATATTCAAACGAAGCCAAAGAAATTAAATAAATGAAAAACAAAATAGGTATCAAGAGATAATACCTACATCCAGTTATTTTGAACGACATCAGCCGATAGTTTGGTGGCTTCTGCTTTTTTTCTGCTGCTTTTAAAACACTGTTAATTAATTACACAGCTTTGAATTAAATTACTTTTTTTGCTAGTAAATGTGTATTACGCATAAAGTGCTTTATAACTTCTCAGCTGAAAGATTGAAAATATAGTGGTTACAGAAAAATGTAAAGGAAACACTGAAATGAAAAGCACCATATATTAAGAAGCATTTAATTTAATTCAATAATGACAACTGCTTCTAATGAGTTTAAAGTAGTATATTATTATAATCAACAATAATACAGTATCGATTAGAGATTAATTCAATGTAATGCAACGTAGAAAGATTTGTTGGTTTGTGAAAGTGTCAAATTGTTCCTTTTCAGTGGGTGACAGATTTTTCATGCTACAAATCGCAACTCTTCTGTCATTTTCCCACCAACCTGTTTTCCTCCCTCTTTTGATTGACAGGACATAACTGACTCTGCGGTTGTTAATAAACAACTGCTCAATGTCTTATACCGATGACTAGCTAATACATTCGGTACCTTCCACTTCCTTCCTTTCTACTTTCCTCCCCTCATATCTCCTTTATCTCACTCTCGTCTCCTAACCTCATGGATGTTCACACATAGAAGTGTGAAAATGCCATTACACTGCACTTCCTGTGCAGCTATCAAATATACATGACAGAAGGAGAGAGAGAGTCAGAGAGAAGAAGAGTGAGAGAAATTAATGATAGATGAAGCTGTTAGGCTTAAAGTTGTGCCTGAGAGATTCCAACCATATTGAAGAAAACAGAGAGATGATGAGGAGGCTTTGCTACACATTACTACGCCTCTCCCCTCCTCCTTTAATTTATGGCCTACATACTAACTCCCATTAAAGACACACTGGTTTTATGGGGCATTTTATTCTCAGCATGAACAAGGTCATTGATGTTAACAGGAGGAAACTAGAACACAAGAGACTAGATGAGATACAAGTCCAAAATGGATCTTGAGATTTTCTGAAGGAAACATGCGGTGCTAAGGTTAAGTTATTATAATGTCCTGAGGGATGTTAAGCATGTTTATATTTGGTTGCTAGGTGGTTGCCTACTGGCCCAAGTCTCTATGCATATGAAAAAAGTGAAAATCATGGTTTCGAGTTTGAACCTGTTTTGTTAAGTTTGCCTAAAAGTAAATAACACTCCCCAAAGAGAAAATTAATTTAAGACACAATTTTGGGTAACACTTTATTTTACAGTGTCCTTCTTACATATGTTACATGTACTTACCGTACTAATAAGAGTAAATTATGCATAATTACATGCAATTAACCCAAACCCAAAACCTAATCCTACCCTAACCCTATAGTAAGTACATGTTGTTAATTATTATTACTCGGTACTTCAATATATAATTACACTGTAACAATGACACTTTAAAAAAAAGTGTAACCCAATTTTGTTTACATATTTTCGCTTGACACCAGAGTGTTGATGTGCAGAACACATACTAACTGGTTTACTGACTGCAGAAATTATTGTGGGTTTTATTCATTTTTCTGGTGTTTCTTTTTTATAAGTAACAGAAAATATGCTGCGTATAAAAAGACATCACAATAAAGTTGTCTTTTATAGTAAGTAAACAAAATTAAACAGTGACAAAGAAAATTTTATGTTTTTGATCTTAAGTGAAAATTCTGCTTTCATATTAGGCCTATAGCTAATTTAGCTTTTTAGTTTGTGGTGAAATTAAGTTGCAAAAAGCCAAAATAAAATTATACTGACCTAAATTAAGTAACATTTTTGGCTTATGTCTAAAGAAAACATATTGAATAAGTATATGGTCTTCATAATAAATGATCTTTTTACTTTGTATAGATGGTTTTGTCTTGGAAAAATACATGTTTTTGATTAAATTTTAAATAAAAATTTATATAAATATAATTTGAGAAACACAAATAAACTTGGCTGTAAAAACAGTTTGGTCCAAAAAAGTTGGTCCAAACTATAATTTCTTTTAGTGTGGAAAATATTATTATTTTCAATAATAAAAAAATATTTAAGACATCAATATATTTATACAATATGTGAAACATATAGTGCTGGATTATCTACTTTGGTTTGTGATGGGCAGGCACAGACTGTTTTTAGTCTCTAACTCCACACTCTTTTCTCTTAATTCTCTCAAATCCTTTCTCACACTGTCCTTCACACAGTCTCTCTCACTCTTACCCCTATGCCCCATTTTGATTTAAAAGCAAGAACACTGAAGACTAAGAAATGAGACACCCTTCTGAGACCCCCTCCCTGCCAAGCCAGTATGTCTTCTTTTTTTTAAAGACCTGCTGACAGATTTATACATCTAGAAAAGGAGCGAGACAGAGATCTAAACGGTCAAGCGGTTCACCATGGCAGTAGAGGAGTTAATTGTCCATCAATGGCAGATATATGTTCTCTGCTGGACAGAGTGGGAATGTGTGTTCATGGACCACAGGTACTAGGGGTGTGACGAGACACTTATCTCACGAGACGAGACGAGACACGAGATTGGGTTCACGAGAACGAGACAAGACGAGATTTTTGCACAATATTACAGAAATCATTACAGGTCTAAAACAAGAATTTTTAAAGAGTAATGTCGGAGGAGCTTGAGTTTGTTGCTCAGCCCTATTTGTTTGAACCGCGAGAGGCATCTACTCTCACCTAAGCTTACGCTACGGCTATACATCATACGGCGGAACTTGACTCTCTCGTAAATGCGTGATTCAGGATGGCCGTTACCGGAAGCAAGTGATTACAGTTTATAAAGTTACGATTATATATTTTTCAAACAAAAACGTATCGCGTTGCTTTTAGAAAGCCTTGATTAAGCCCCTGGAGCCGTATGGATTACTTTTATGATGGATGGATGCATTTTGGGTTTCAAAATCTCTGTTACTATTCTTTCCCATTATAAAGCTTGGAACAGCCAGGATATTTTTTAATATATCTCTGATTGTGTTCGACTGAAAGAAGAAAGTCATGTACACTTAGGATGACTTGAGAGTGAGTAAATTATGGGATCATTTTAATTTTTGGGTGAACTTACCCTTTAATTTCTCATCAATTGTCATTATGTAGCCTATACTTATGCATTGAACCTAAATTGATTAGAAACATCCAAAAATTGCAGTATTACAGTAAAGAGATTATGATGTGAACCACAATTGAGTTTTAATTTAATTAATTATTAAAAAAAAGGAACACATCTAGATGCATTACAGTCATGAGAATCTAGGGAATAATGTGCTTATAATTCATGAAAAAATGTGACGTGGACAAATTGTGAGATTCATCCTTAAAAGCATAGCAGTGTCTCATAATAAGTGGTCTAAAAAAGTGTTGGGTTAACATGGTACACCCGTGAAGTCATCCATTTTGGTTCTAATCTCAGCAGGGTGAAATCACAGGGGAAACAATGCTAAATCAGGAAAGCCAAAGCTGCAATTGTAATGGCAAAGGGAGTTAATTACATCGCAGGCCTAGCTGTTTGCGTTCTGATAATTATAGGCCTATATAGCCAGCATGAAAGAAAACACACAAGCTGGGAATCTACCAAAAGGCGACACGCAGGCTTGTGCAATTTTTTACAGAACACATCATTTCCCATAAAATTTCCCTAGGAAGATTCAGACAGACGACCCTGGCCTCTATAAGCATTATAAAGGTACTATAATCACTATAATAACCCACTGTGTTACTATAATCCCACCAAGCTGCCACCTCTCCATCTGAGGGTTTAGCACAAGCACACGGCTGCCATAGCAACAGAGGGGCAGGGTCCTGGCAGCAGGTGTTGGGTGTGAACTAGGGCAACAGTGGAGTGGACAGGGCAGTAGGTTATATATTAAAATTGAAATATTGCATTGGGAATTTGGACTGATTTAAGGCACAGATGGATAATGACTAACACGGGACTGATTATTGAATGCCTGTGCAGAGGATCAAGAAAAAAAATATTCTAGTTCAGGTTGCAGGGAAAAGTCACATGCAGCATGGGTATATTTTTAGCCTGCATGTTTGTGTCTGTACTGTCGACGTAAACCACCTAACCTCATTTCTGACTGGTACTTCTCCCTCTCCCATACACACTTATTCTTCTGCATGTGCAAAGGCCTTCCTCTCACCTTACTCAGCTCATCTTCCTGAACATACAGAAATTTCTGTTCATATACTGTACAGTACTGTTTAAAGGTTTGGGGTTGTTTTATAAATGTTTTTTTATGTTTCTGAAAGAAGTCTCTTATGTTCACAAAGGCTGCACGCACAATTTCTAGTAAAAAAATAACTTTAAATAACTTTATTCCATTTGAATATATTTTAAAATGTAATTTTTTTCTTGTGATGGCAAAGCTGATTTTTGATTTTTCATTACTCCAGTCTTCAGTGTCACATGATCATTCAGAAATCATTGCAATATGCTGATATGGTGCTCAAGTAACATTTCATATTATTATCAATGTTGGGAAGAATCCATGATAAATTGGTACAAACATAAAATGCTTGGAATAGAAAGTTCAAAAGAATATCACTTATCTGAAACAGAAATCGAGTTATTTTACAAGTGTTATAAATATAATAAATGTTTTTATTGTCGATGTCTTTGAAAAAAACAAAACCCAAACTTTTGAACAGTAGTGTATATCTATACACAATCACATTACACAGTATTACAAAACTAACTTTAAATAGTTACAATATTAGCCACATGATATTATTATGTGGAAAACCTCTTATAACAGCAACTCTGTCAGTATAATTAGCACCTGCCAACTAGCCTCAACCTCAAACGGCATGGTCACATCAGGTCAGACTGTCTCTTTCTGTTTCAGTTCTTGAGCAGACTGACCTGTATTGTGGACCAGCAGCTGGTTGCAACAAACCACTTTATAGATGCATACCTTTTAGATGTTTTCTCAATTTAAAATAATTGCTTAGCCACCAAAAATGTAAAATTCTGTCATCATTTACTCCATAGATATTTAAACCATCATCATCTTCTTCCGCTTATTTGGGGCCGGGTCGTGAGGGGCAGCAGTCTAAGCAGTGACACCCAGACTTCCCTCTCCCTAGACACTTCCTCCAGCTCTTCCAGGGGAATACCGAGGCGTTCCCAGGACAGCCGGGAGACATAATCCCCCCAGCGTGTCCTAGGTCTTTTTTCCAGGGTCTCCTCCCGGTGGGACGCGCCCGGAACATCTCCCCGGAAGGCGTCCAGGAGGCATCCGGAACAGATGCCCAAGCCACCTCAGCTGCTCTACTCTGAGCTCCTCCCGAGAGACCGAGCTCCTCACCCTATCTCTATTTCGGCCGCCTATATCCGGGATCTTGCCCTTGATCCACAGCTCATGACCATAGATGAGACTAGGAACGAAGATGGACAGGTAAATCAAGAGCTTCGCCTTGCAGCTCAGCTCCTTCTTCACCACGACAAACCGGTACATCGATTGCATTACTGCAGAAGCTGCACAAATACGTCTGTCAATCTCCCGTTCCATCCTTCCCTCACTCATGAACAAGACCCCAAGATACTTAAAACTCCTCCACTTGAGGCAGGAACTCTCCACCAACCTGAAGCGAGCAAGCCACCCTTTTCCGACTGAGAACCATGGCCTCGGACTTGGAGGTGCTGATTCTCATCACAGCCGCTTCACACTCAGTTGCAAACCATCCCATTGCACGCCGAAGGTCCTTGTCTGATGAGGCCAACACGACAACATCATCCTCAAAAAGCAGAGATGAAATCGTGTGGTCCCCAAACCGCCCAACATGCACCGGGAACAAGTCTGACTTACTGCCGGCAATGCGAACCAAGCTCCTGCTCCGGTCGTACAGGGAACGGACAGCCCTTAACAGAGGGCCCCGGACCCCATACTCCCAGAGCACCCTCCACAGGACGCCGCGAAGGACACAGTCGAATGCCTTCTCCAAATCCACACAGCACAAGTGAATTAGTTGGGCAAACTCCCATGAACCCTCCAGCACCCTGTAGAGGGTATAGAGCTGGTCCAGTGTTCCACGACCAGGATGAAAACCACACTGTTCCTCCTGAATCCGGGGTTCGACTATAAGGCGAATTCTCCTCTCCAGTACCCTGGAACAGACTTTCCGGGGGAGGCTGAGAAGTGTGATCCCCCTGTAGTTGGAACATACCCTCCGGCCCCCTTTCTTGAAAAGAGGGAATAACACCCCGGTCTGCCAGTCCAGAGGTATTGTCCCCAACCACCACGCGATGCTGCAGAGGCGTGTCATCCAAGACAGCCCCACAACATCCAGATACTTGAGGTACTCAGGGCGGATCTCATCCACCCTCGGTGCCTTGCTACCGAGGAGCTTCTTAACTACCTCTATGACTTCAGCTTGGGTGATGGACGAGTCCCCCTCTGAGCCCTCTGCCTCTGCTTCCTCAATGGAAGATGTATTGGTTGGATCAACCGTCCTTCAACCGTCCGACGATATCCCCAGTTGAGGTCAACAGCTGCCCACCTCCACTGTACACAGTGTTGATAGGGAGACTGCTTCCCCCTCCTGAGGCGCCGGACGGTTTGCCAGAATCTCTTCGAGGCCAACCAATAGTCATTCTCCATGGCCTCACCGAACTCCTCCCAGGCCAGATTTTTTGCCTCCACAACCACCTGGGCTGCAGTCCGAGTACCGGCAGGCCAGGCCAGATTTTTTGCCTCCACAACCACCCGGGCTGCAGTCCGAGTACCGGCAGGCCAAGCGGATATTTAAACCTAGATTCCAAATTCAGCTGCTCCACACATCGACGCGTCCACCATTTTGGAATGGTCAACATTTATTTAGATATTCATTAGATATTTCATTAGATATTCACAGATTTGTATAACTACTGTTGCAGACTCACAATCAACTTGCTCTCCAATGTTCTGGGTTCACGGCCTATATAAACAGCAGCTAATGAGGAATCTATGTGTATAAATATCTATGATTTACCACGCATCACCCTCATGTCGTTCCAAGCCTGTATGACTTTCTACCTTCGGTGGAACATACGTTTTTTTTGAAGAATGTTGATAACAGTTTCGGTTCCCAATAGCATCCACTGTATGGACATAAAATACAATGGTAGTCAATAAAAACCAAAATTATTTGGTTACCAGCATTTTATCTTCTTTTGTGTTACGCATACATGTTTGGAATAACATGGCGGTGAGTAAATGATGACAGAATTTTGATTTTTGGATGTACTATCTATTCTCCTCGCCCAGTTCTTTATATAAAGTTGGATATATAAGTGTGTCCAACTTCATCCACATTCACACAGTACACTCAAAGCGATACTATAGCAAATCTCAACTGCTTGATTGCTTGTATCATGATTCATCATGACTGTCTGTAAAGCTGTTTTGAAACAATGTGTATTTTTACTTATCTTGCAGTCAGACATTTCTAATCTAAGAAAATAAGTGTGTCCCTTATTTTCCACGGCTAAAGGGCCTCTGGTTCTAAAATGTGCCCGGGTTAAAACCCTGTAATGATCAGAGGCTGAGATTAAATGGTGGGATTGAGGCACCCTCGTTTCTCTCTGCATGGGGTTTAGATCATATTCTGACAACCTCAAAGACAATAACTTGAGTAAAAGAAAAGTCTATCACTCCAGACGAGTGAGACTTTATAGGAGACCATTCTAATTATACACAAGGGACCAGAACAATGACTAGACCATATAATGATGCCATGAATGTACAGAGATAGAGAGAGGAAAAGGAGGAATGGAGACACAGGAAAGGGGAACACATGCATCAGCTGTGGTAGAAAGAGATTTGCACTTTTCCCTGGAGCGGTCTGTCAGATCTGCTCTTCACAGGCAGGCGGAGGCGGCTGATCTGGGTCAGGAGAGAGAACTTTGCTCAGTGCTTCTCTCTGCTGGTCTCTCTAACTGAGAACACAAGTGTGCACACATGCAGTAGACCTCAGTTTTTCATGTCTCTGTGTCCATCCTGATTTTGAGGCCCTTCATAGTCACTGCATATCCTGTAATATGGTTATGTGGGTGAACTGGAACTAAATATGTATACAATATATTAAGGGAGGGATAATGTAGTCAGACAATCACTATCGCAAAATAAATCCTGACAGGGTGTATCAGGAGACATTATCCTGCTTATTATGGCTACCTACACTGAAAAAATGTATATTTTGTTTTGGACCAAATTATTATTATTTTTATTTATTACATTTTTGGATTGGTTCAAACCTTAAATTGTGATTTTATATTAATAGAAATATATTTATTTTCCCAAAGACAAAGCTTTGCATTTAAACAAAGTAAAAAGATTATTTATTAAAAAGACTATACCATACTTCATATATTTTCTTTACACAAGCCAAAATGTTACTTAATGTATGTCAATGTAATTTTTTTCCAACTTAATTTTACCAAACAAAAGCTAAATTAGTTATAATATGAAAATAGAATTTTCACTCAAAATAAAACTAAAAACATTTAGTTAGTAATTGTTTAATTTGAATTAGTTTACTTAGTATAAATAAACACAGGAATATTCATGAAACAAAGTCTTTTTATAATGTGCATTCTGTTATGTAAAAAAAAGAAAAAAAGAGAATAATTTTACATTTAATGTTTTCTATGGGGAGTATTATTTGCTTTTAGCCAAACTGAACCAATCAGGATTAAACCAGGAATCACGATTTTCAGTTGGACCAATATGAAGATGCATTTTAAATAAATTATACAGTTGTTTTAATTTTTATGATTTGAGTTGAAATTATTTGTGATATACGAGAGACTTGAAACAAGCACAGCCATGTAGAAAAAAGTCAATTGCACAATTTATCAAATGTTGCATAAACATATCTGACCACCAAATGTCTTTTGTAAAAACAAACAAGAAATATTTTCCTTGGATGTCTGAGAACAATTAATAGTTTTAAAATCCCCGGTAAGATACAGTGTCCTCCACTAATATTTGCACTCTTTGTAAATATGAACAGGCTGCTGTGAAAATAAATCTTCGTTGTTTACTCTTTTGATCTTTCATTCATAAAAAAAAATCACAAAATTCTAACCTTTCATTGAAGTAAAACAATTGAAAGTGGGAGGAAACTCACATTGTGAGTAAAAAGAATATCTCTGAAGTATTTTCCAATTCATATTTAAAAAAAAAAAACTCAGCACATCGGGGTGACTGTAGGAGCATGAAATTGTCCAGCCATGACTTCCTGTTCCACAGGAGTTTAAATATGAGGAAACACAAAAGGCCAAATTCCCTTAATCATTCATGACAATGAGTAAAACCAAGGGGGTGAACTGAAGAGAAGCACCACCAACATGGATCTGGGAATCTGAAGGATTTGGAGAGATTCTGTATGGAGGAATGGTCTCTGATCTCTTGCCAGGTGTTCTCCAAACTCATCAGGCATTAAAAAGAAGAATCAGAGATGTTACAGTATATTGGGAAAATGACGTTGCAATAATTGGGTGCCAATAAATGTGGCCAAGGTGAACAAGAGAAAAACATTTATTTCATAATGTTTCAATATTTTACTTCAATGAAAGGTTAGAATTTTGTGAATTTTTTTAATGAAAGATCAAAAGTATAAACAATGCAGATTTATTTTCATAGCCACCTTTGCTCATATTTACCAAGGCTGCCAATAATATTAGTGGAGGGCTCTGTAAATAAAATACTTCTGGTTTTATTCAATTTAATTCCAAATGTAATGGTTCTGGTGAGATTCTGAAGTATGCATTAAATTGACATTTTTTACTATAATATATATTTTTACTAGAAAATAATAGGCAGCTCCTTACAAGAATCCATGAAAAATGCCTTTTCTAATCTGAAACTGAGAATCTGATACTTAAGGAAAGAAAACTTTCCAGGATGAGAGGTGACACACACACACACACACACACACACACACACACACACACACACACACACACACACACACACACACACACACACACACACACACACACACACACACACACAATGTAGCTCTGATGCACAATCATACCACATTTAAGGCTTTTCAACAGCAACCAAACAAGTACAAGGGGAAAAAATAAAAAGAAGACAGAAGATGATGAATTGAAATGGAAATTGATGGTATTTTTTCCAAAGCCTAACAGTATGTGATAACAAGCCAGTGCTTATAGAGCCCCCTACTTCAAACAACCTGAAATTAGTGCATTGCAGCAATGGATGAATCAAAAGAGAAGAGAGACAGCAGTGAAATAATGTTGCGTTAAGAGAGAATGATATGAGAGAGGGAAAGAGAGAGAGATTCACACTGGAACGAATCAAGGCCCTCGCTCTCAAATGAAGCTGCTATGGAAATATAGGTCACACATCTCCAGTGGCTGATTCCCTCAGAACCAGCGACACCGAGAGCGAGAGAGGACACCCAATTCATGTCATCATGAAACATGAATTCTGCTCTGACCTGGAAGAACACACACACACACACACATACAGTCTCTGTAATGCATGTAATAGAGGATGATACAGATTTATCATATGACACATCAAATGATCTTTATTTTCTGCTCTGTATCAAACATCTGCTGAAGCTCCTGCCACCTGTCAACAAATCACATTTGTTTCGCATAAAATTTCTCACGATTTATCTAACCAACAACTTCATATATGGAAACACCAATATTACAATTGTGCCTGCCTGATACTGAAAATAACCATAAAGATAACCAACAAATGGCCAATATTAAAATTCTATAAGTTGTCTAAAAAAAAAGATAAAGACGAAAAGGCTAAAGTTAATTTAGGCATGATAACATTATAACATACAAAATGAAAACTACAAAAAGACAATCCACCATCATGTGAGGATGATATCCTGAATATTTGTCGCCATTAAAGACTAAGGTGAACTTTCAACTGAAACCTCACAAGAATCCATAAGAAAACTGAATATTCATTTTGAGATCATGTAACTGGTATTAAAACAACTAGATTAGTAGGTGTTGGACGATGTTAATCTAAATGTAAAAATAGGTCAAATTAGTTGGACATGCAATAAATGTCCAAATAAAACCAATAAAGGATAAATAAAATTTGGTACCAATCCATCATGAGTTCCAATTTTATATATTAAATTTTCTACACTATAATTCTATAAAAATAGCCAAAAGCCATAAGAATGTAAATGACATGCCAACATCCATTCCATTCAGAAGTTCAGAGATAGTCAGTGTTTGCTCTATTAGCTTTGTTCTTATATTTCTCCATTTCCCCCCTCAATCCTTCAGCACTCTTTTCTCTGACTTCCTGTCCTTTTCTGCTTTACCCCCCAGCCCATGTTTATAAATAGGTCTCTGTGTCTGGTGAGAAACAGTTTGAGTTGGCACTCTCCACTAACCACTGCTGATGTTGCTTCAGATTGTGGACAAGCCAATGTGGCACAATTGTGTCTGCAAGTATTAGTTTCTGGCTAAGTAATTCTAAGAGACTCAACAATTTTATAAAGGAATTCAATTAAAGCCAGAATTTGACCTGAAAAAAGAAAAGACCAGGACAATTCCCACAGCTCAGGTGATTTTGTGTGCACATGGAAAAATGTTTATAAATCACTACCAAACCAAATTGAATGCAAACCCCAAGTTTTACACACATACACTCTCAATTGGACACTCTTTTCAGTACTGAGTGTTGTCAAAAAAATTATATTTCTCAAATAGAATGGGAATATCCATCCATGATTTTAGGATTTAGACCTACTATCACACAGTGTTTACATTTCATCAAGGCCAAGAATAAGTGAGGAACTCTGGTACTCTTATCAAAGGTCAAGGTTGGGTTTGCCAAATTGTTGTGACCACAGGATGCCAGATTGGGAGAAATTCAGTCGCAGTTGATTTGGCTGTTACACCCAACACCATTATGGAATGGTATTCTTTGGATAAAAAAGTCTTCCAATAAAATATGCTCTATTACATAAAAAAAAGAAAGAAAAGATGAACCTTAAAGAGACAGAGTTTGAGGATATTGTAGTTTGAACTGAGATTTTAAAAATCATGTGCATAAAAATAAAACCTCCTCTAAAGATGTAGGCCTTCACACATCTTCACATACAGGTCTCATCAATTATATAGTCAGTACTAAAACTTTAATCTCTGGTCTACATTAGAAAATTGCTATGAAAAGGAAGCAAGTCCACTATATATATATACACTAAAAACACTTTGTTTAAACCATTCATTTATATATATATATATATATATATATATATATATATATATATATATATATATATATATATATATATATATATATATATAAACTGTATACATATATATGCTCTGTATGATTCCAAAATTACATTCCAGGCACTAGGACCATGGGGTGACCCAGTAAAATAAAGCATGCCTCCTTTCTAATGTTGCTGTGGGGACTAGAGGTGTGGACTGTTGAGTCACCAAAATGATAACCTGAACTGTCACCACAGAGCAGACAGCAGAAAAAGGTAGAAAGAAAGAGGGAAAATAAAAAAAGAGAAAGAGAGCATGCATGTGCCTCTGTGTTGTGCTTTAAAGGGTCACTGAGCTTTCAGTAGCCTATCTTAAAAAACACCCCTGGGCTCCTGACACATTAGGATGTTGGGCTGAGATAAGGATATTAGTGGATGGGTCAGGCGTGTATTTTGGGGGGCTTAGATGCTCCACTGCATCTTACATGTATTACATCATTTAAAATATCAGTTTACGCACAACTCCCTTGGGAGGGAAGTTTAACCTCTGACCCCTACATTAACACTGGCTAAGGCTATTACTTTTTTTGTGACTTATGGACTAATGGATGCAAGCCATTTTTAGGGACCAGAAAATCAAAAGACAAGTTGCTGTTGACTTGGCCCAGTAAACAACAACCTTTCAACACTGAGACCAACCGCACAAAAACACACTAAAAACCACTCAAAACACAGTAGAAACCCCATTGGAAACACCTGCCAACCACCTGCAACACCCATCTGGCAGCCATTTTTGCATGGGTACCATCTATCTAGTTGTACTCATGCTAGCTGATGTATCACAAGCATTGCATTTATCTGAACCACTTGGAAAGACCAGCAATTAGAACCTATACAGAGACAAGTTTCACCATAAATGCCCCATAAATTAAATTAATAGCCTTTCCAGATAGTGATCTGTGAAGGATCTAAAGATCAATTTCTCCTGCTCTGTTCCATAGACAGGGAAGTTCCTATCGGCCATCATATAGCCTATTTTTTTGCAGTTTCTTATAGCATATCAAAAAACATGGATTCCAACTCCTCTCTCAGGTAAGTACAATATCCAGTGTTTGCATCATAAATTAATGTCATTTACTCACTAAGCCTTGTGTGCTGTCCACTCTGACACAGATTAAATGCTGACTGCTTAAAACCATTTGAAACATAGCATGTGCTCAAGAGGATAAATGGCTTAATGGGGATGCTGTAATTCAGTATTAGATCAAATGAAGGTGTTTGTATGATGTGCAAAGAGTGTATGCATTTAAAAGACAGAGAGAAGGAGCAATGACAAAATCATCCAATCAAGTAAGATTTGGGCATCCCAATCTAACTGTACTGTAAATGACAAAGATAAGCAAATGGTATAGAGAGATAAGCAGAAATGAAACAAATAGTTTAAAATGATATTGTGAGGCCTGTTCTGCAGAATTCAGATCAGGTAAACAAAACCACCATGCATTCACTCAGGGTGGCATGTTCATTAAAATTTATGAGCCCTTCTATATATGTTCCTGAACAATTCCTATCAGGCTCAAGGTGAAAGCTCTGAATATGGAATGTGGTAATAATCCCAATTATGTTCGGACAGCCTTCACAACACAGTCACGCGCTGACTTTGAGAGATTTCATGTCATTGATTTAAAACAAATAATGTAGATGCATGAAAATCAACAATTTGGAAAATGTGAGAGGTTTAGAAAACCTTGCATAGCACCCTTGAAGAAGCATCATATCAGATAGAGACCCTGCCTCTGCTTCAATGCGCGAGCCCCTTCCCCCCTCACGCGCGCCACAGCCCAGGCGAGCGCGAGACACCTATGCACGCGACATCACCATAGACTACTGTCAACGTGTGAAATAACGAACTGGTCGCTTTTAATGAAACACTTCAATGACAAACAGTAAAACGATTGTATGTATGTATATGTTATAGGCACTGACACTGTTATAGGAGGAGACGGCATTACATGCAACATCCTGAGGCACAGCCAAGGATAATTATCCACCGGTCTTTACATCATAAGACTACTGAGGACATTATTTCACAAATATAGCACATAATCTATTGTTTTTGCATTACACATAAAGCACAACAGATGAAATGACACATTCCCTTCATTAGCCAACAAAAATGAGCCCACCTCTGCAAAGAAGGTCTCCATCTTCCCTCAGAGGATGCAAGAGGATCCAGCTAATCAGTCACAAAACTGCAGAGGATTCGAGAAACGTTTGACAAGATGTATGTCTGTTCTGCAGTTGCTTTCCATTCACGAATGTTTACGAAGAGCAGGGAGCTGCAGTCCTGCGTGAGGTGGCAATTCGAACAACCGATGGCGCGAAAAAACGGCCGTTGGCAAATAACAGCCGGTGGGGAAAAGAAAACGCTCAGGTGTTTCGTTTCTTTAAGTGTCTTTTCTATTTACTCGAAACGCCGGTGTCCAAACACATGCCTCGCTGACTCCGGTGTCCGCACCAGAGCAAATGAGCCAGTGTCCGCTCGCGCATCTCCGGTTGGGCGGCGCACCGCGCGCAAAGACAACCCCCTAAAGTGTGCCCTTTTTACCGTGCATACCGGTAGTAAAATGAAGAAAATATGGCTCCGCAGAAATAAACATGACAGAAATTACTGCTATACTCTGAATCAGTAATACGGCATACAGTATAGTGCGTTATTGATGCACTATATGAAGTGAGATCGAAAGCGTTATATGTTAAAATACAGTAGCCTACAACAGGCTTCAGCGAGATTCCATCATCTGAATGATCAGAAATCCCATGTGTTGGATGTGGTACTGCTCGCGCCTCAGATGGGTTTCCATGGTAGCACTACTGACACATATTTCTGCATGCGCCATGCAGTGGGTGGGGTGGAGCAGATTCACTCATCAATTCACTTTTATAGAAGGTGTTGCGGTGTCTGCAGGGCAGGCTTACCCTAAAAACAAGTTCATATTTGCAACATCTTCAGATTAAATAAAGAGCCAGTTTGGTCACTCTCTGCATGAAAGTCAAATATAAAGCAGATGGTAGATGTATTAAATCATTAAACTCTTATATCCCACAGCTTGAGAGACATAAAATATAATCCAGATTCATTAGCTCAAGAAGAACAGTGTAATTTAAAATTTTCATTCAAAATGACAATTTTTAAAACTAGGCTATATGCATGTGCAATGTTTTTAAATGATTTGTTCTTTAAAGAAGTTCTTAATAGTTGTACATAAACATGCAAATACATAAAGACACAATCATTATTTTCATTTTTAAAAAAAGTTTTACTATGTAAAAGCATTGTTTGTTTGTTTACAAACATCGCTTGACTTTCTGAAGTCATTATGACATTTACTTGTGGTTATACCGTTTGACAATCTGAACTAACCATGTCATTAAAATAGCAAATTAAATGATATTTTAGGAGACTGACCTAAACACAGCGAAGCAATTTTTACAATGACAATTTTTATCTTAAAAAAAAATAGGTTTTAACATTTTAATCAAGAACTATATTCTAGTTTTTTTGTTTTAATGTTGAGGTCCAAAAACAACAAAAGAAAAAGTAAGACACTTGAGTACAAACCTGTAAATGCTCTCGGCCTTAGTGTAACTTGTGACTCTATAGAGTTGTAAATCTTTGTGATGTTTTCAATTTAAGGAGACAAAGAGCAGGTTTTCCTGAGGTCTTACAAGCCATTTGATAGACACTTTTCATTCAGAACCTAATAGCACACTAACTGAAGGAACAGCTCCCCTGGAGCATTGTGGGACTGCATGTCATTCTCAGAGTTAAAATACTGTATTTATCGAGCAGAATTATGATGAGAACTGGGTTACCTCTTTTAGGAATTGAACTTTTAACATTTGTGTTATTCAGATCCTTAACTGTCTTTAATGTACAACCTCTGTCTTTTTTCTTTTGGTATTGGAATTCTTTCTTTCTTCTTCTTCTTTTTTCTTTACCCTATTTGAAGGCGAGTCATCAGATGAATTCATTGCTTCAAGCTAACCATAACTTCGCCCCCAAAGAACATTAAATACATTTCAGAAGGTGCCAAAAAGTCTCAGATGATATTCATGATGCACATGCATTGTAATCCATGCAGGACAAAGTATCAATACATTGTAGCATGTGTGTTTGAGATAGACACACACTGAAGATTGATGACTGTATCATCTGACAAACAAATCACTGAATGAACTAAATGCAAGTCGTGCTCAATTTACACCCTAAAGCACGCACACACACACACACACACACACACACACACACACACACACACCTTTTAGGTTATTTTTCTTTTTTGTCAAAATGAGTATCAGCTATGCGAGTGGTACCACCTGTTCCATTATGGATTTTAACCTGCGGTCTTTTGGGAGAAAAGGTGAGGGGGATTGGTTACATAATAATTTTTTGCAACTTTATTTCAGGCAGTCAAATTGTTTTAGTATTGACACTGATTGAGCTTCCTGGCAACAAGAACCAAAATAATATTCATGATCATCTATTTATGCTTGCCAAATCCATCCACTCATGTGATGGCAAGAAGCACGCTCGTCTGTGCTCCAGACGGTCAGACTATAGAGCCCAGAAGCGGCCTCCCCTGGCCAGGCCTCTCTATTGTATGCTCATGCCTGTCACTGGGGGCCCTGAAGGTTTTAGGGGCCCCCCAGTAAGAGGTGTAGCCTGCAGCACACCACCCGTATTGCAGTCGCCTCTTTGTCTCCTCCAGCCTTTTATCCCTTGCCTCCCATTGTGGGACGTGAGCTGGGGTCGCACCACTGTAACAGAGCCTCACGTTCAGAGGAAGCTTGTCTCTTTTGTTTCATCTTGCTGAATGGAGCTGCTTTATTTTTAAGTGTTGGGGCAGTTCCACATGGTCCCCCCTTCACTAACATCACTCTCCTACTGTGACAACTCAATTAAACGTGAATGGGCTTCTTAATCATTCACCTGATGCTTTGCTTTCAACAAGCATGTGTTGCATGATGCGCATAAAGTTCCCTAAAACAGTAAAACAATAAAGTGACACACTGGCAGGCTTAAAGGAGGAAGATCCAGTAGGATTCCAGGTTTAACAGATGAGCAAGAGACAGAGAAAATGTCTCGGTTACGTATGTAACCCTCGTTCCCTGAAGGAGGGAACGGAGACGTACGTCGAACTGAAAGGGAACTAGAAAACTGAGAGCCATATCCCAAAAGTGTACTTCAGAATCAAATGTCATTTTAATGTGACATCAATCGGACTCACAGGGTGATGTCATTTTAAGTGGATAGGCAGATGAGAAGAATGTGATATACTATGTGACGAGCCCTGCGGTTGGACCATCATAGATTTTCTGCACAACTGGTTTTGTGCAATAAGACCAGATTACATAAAATGGCCCTTTCAAAATGTAATTCTTTTAAATCCCACTTCCATTCAAATTTAGAATTGTAATTGTGTAATTTAAATGGGTTATAATGTACAATGTGAGAATTATATTTACCATATACTTTCAAGTTTAAAGAAAACAGAATACAGAATTCTAATTAAAATTAAACACCATAAAACATACACACACACAACATCATTTCAGAAACATTTGATGATTTTGATAGGCTAATTAATGTTTGAAATGCCACCTTTGCATAGTTACATATTAAATAAAAACATTTATATATTTTATTTAACTGAAAACATACTTTTTTAATAGAAATAAATTCTAATTTGAATTTCTAATTTCCAACACCATACAGCCACAACATATTTTCAGAATTATTTAATTATTTATTGCAAAACACGTTGCATAAATCAATGTTGCATGATTGAATAACTTTGAACTGAAATTCATTCCTCTTCTTGTCATTGCAATTCAAATTCGAATTCAAAAGCCTGTGGGCGTGGCCAACTGCATTCAAATTCCAACTCAATTAATTCATTAGTTAAAGGGATACTCCACTTTAAAATGAAAATTCTGTCATTCATATACTCACACCCTCATGTTTTTTCAAACCTGTATGAATTTCTTTCTTCTGCTGAACAGAAAGGAAGATATTTAGAAGAATGTCAGTAACCAGTTTCTGGTCTCATTGACTTCCATAGTAGGAAAAAAATATACTATGGAAGTCAATGGTACCAAAAACTGTCTGGTTACTGACATTCTTCTAAATATCTTCCTTTCTGTTCAGCAGAAGAAAGAAATTCATACAGGTTTGAAACAACATGAGGGTGAGTATATGATGACAGAATTTTCATTTTAAAGTGGAGTATCCCTTTAACAGAAACAGCAGGCACCTGAAAAGTTTTCTCCATATTTTTGGGCAAAATAACGAATAGAACAATTGGCTCCTAATTGTTCTATTGTCTTAATTGTTCTATTCTTTATTTTGCCCAAACATATGGAGAAACAGATGAGAGACAAAGACAATTGTCATAGCATCTTGGGCACCACTGACAAGTTTTGCAACTATAACAACCATGTTGCCATGCCAATAAAAGAAGTATGTTTTTTGTAATAGGGCTGTGATGCGCTGACGTCAGATGGCACATGGACAGCTTTCAAATATGAGAGGTTGTTGATGAACTAGTGCTGTCTGTATGCACAGTTCTGTTCCATTTAACTGTCCAACTGTCCCCGAGTCATTGCAGGGATGGATTATTAGTTTTAGTTTTGCACCCCCATCGAGTTGAGTCCCCTGGGCTAGAACTTAAACTGTTCCAAATAAATAGTGGCATCTGAATGAGCCACCTGAGCAAATAGTACCAGCATTAAGTTGTGAAACAGTTAAACAGGCACATTTCAATTCTATTCTTTTTTAAAATACTTTCAGGCTTGATCTTCTCACTTGAATATGCTTTCTCCTCTCTGCAGTCTGGTGTTTTTACTGCCGAATCAGAAAGTAGTAAAAGCTGGTCGATACTGCTGTTATCACTGGGGTGAGAAACAAACATTACTGTCAATCAAAGGCACTAGCCAATAGCCATGCACCATAAATCCCCCTGATTCAGTGAACCAACAGAGGCCTTAACGTAATGAGATTTTCCTTTTGTCTAAAGCGTAAGAACAGATTAAAATCTCAGTGCTTCTAGCAATATGGTATATCTCCCCCAGTTTTGATCAGGTTTGTTTATATGCACGGAATTATGTAACTTAGTTGATGTTTAGTTACCTATTAGAAAAAACAAAAGAATCAAATTAGAATTTGGAAATAGTTTGCCTGCAAATATTTTTATCTCCACAGGCAATGGCCCAAAAAGAAACATTCAGGTGTAACTGTTTAACAGAGACAGACAGACAAGAGTCTTGGGTAAGATGACAAATATACATGAGACTAGGCGGCAGCATTAAAGAATTGAGAAAGAGCTGTCAAGACAATTTTCACTTCTCATGGAATAGATGTATAGCAAAGCAAAAGCATTGTATTTTTGATCATGGTGATGTCAGAAATATGGTTAAAGTCAAATGTCATTGGAGTAAATATTGGTAGATATTGGAGTAAAATGCCCAAATCATCTTCTGGACTCAATGGCTCGGGTCTTTCCTTCAGTGTATATCTATGGGACATTTTCACATATTTAATGTTCAACTAGTTAGACCTGCAGATCACTTGGGAAGTTTAATACTGGGCGTTAGGGTTAGTTTGTTCAAAACCATAAGCAATAATAACTGTGACACTTGCTTTGCTAAACAGCCATGTTTAGGTATTTTGATGGAATGGTACACGTTTTAGAGAAATAAGCGAGCGCACATCTTCACCACTGATCTCAGATCAATCAATAGCCATTATTGAGCTAGACGGCCATGAGACTGTTAATGCTGTAGTTAAGTGCTGGGTGTTGTGTCTGGAGGCATAATAATGGTTCTGCAATGGACAGGGAGGGTGTATTTTATGATGCCAGAAATCATTTTCATTGATCGCTGGTGAGTCTGTAAAAAATCTGACAATTTTTTTTTTTATTTACCTTAATTCTTGGTATTAAAAAAAACCCTCAATATATATTTTTCTACTTTAACTTTCTTCACAAAAGTTTAGGTAACTTTCAAAATGTCTAGAAGTCTCACTGCCCTCAATTTTGGGTTGCATTAGAGAATATGTGTGTGATCTGAAACTATAACCGGTCCACAGGAAGAACATCCATGGGAAAGTGAATATGTTTATTGTTTTTACAGAGAGCTACAAGAAAGGAATCAAGTTTAGAATCCTCGGATCATCTCAAGATTTGAAAGGATTGCAAACAGAAAGTGAATGGATTTATGATTTCATTCATTTATGAAGCACTATAAACACAGAGAGTGTGTGATTCCGCTGTGAATATATCAACAAACCTGTCTTCTAATCTATTTATTGGGAATGTTAGAATACATTCCCTTCCAGCTCTTGCCATTAAAGATGCTGAAGCTTTCCATCTTCAAATTGTTATAAACCACAGCTATAAGATAACTACAAAAATAAAGACACACACTTCAGCATGGCTTCCCTCACATTCCCATGCCAAATCCAAAATTATCCAATATTTCAAAAAAAAAAAAAAAAAGGAATCTGCCCCCCAGCATACACTCTCTATTCTATTATCCCTCAATACAGAAAATGATGCTTGTCCTAAATTTATGTGTGCACCTTGATCCTCTACAATCCTTAATATGAAAATGTCTGAAGCATAACACAGTCAAGCCCTGTGCCATAAAGCATATCTCTCCCTCACAAACATGCACACACTGCTCTCCAGACTGAAGCACGGACTACAGGAAATGAATACATGTGTGTCTTCAGATCCAGCTTCTTCAAGACCTGCATCAGAGAGAAGGGCATCAAACCAGATAGCACTGTATCTATTTTCATGTTACAAGCATTTATTTTTCATTTGCTATTAAGTAATGCAGTAGTGGGTTGTATTATTTTTTCAGTTTCACTAGTCCATATTCATAGTTACAGTTCACTAAGAAATAAGAAAACTAATTTCTAATAACTGTTAAGACCAACAATAGCTCAAAATCAGTACATGTATATTTACGTAATATGCAAATAATATGTTTAATATATTGATGCAACACAGCATCTTAAAATAGAGATGAGATAAAGTAGAAAGAGACCGGATAGAGATTGTGCAGAATGTAAGATGTTATTGAACAAATGATCAGAATGGTTAAAGATGTTCTTTGGAAGATGGTTCCTTATCTCATAACTAATGTAAAAAACAAAGATCCATTGATTTTATCCTGATGAAGATGAAAACATTAATTTTTCTTTTTTTTTAAAGAAGTTTTTTTTAACTAAATCTATTTGTTTTTGTATTGTATACACTAACTTGTATACACTTTGGTCATGCATTTATAAATTCAGTGCTGTGTGAACAATTTTGCTTTTACATCGATTTTTCTGAATACGGAATGAAAATGACGTTGTTTTCTGTATAAACATATTATTTATGTTAGTCTGTACCATATTCATAAATTTATATTTGCTATGAGCTGAAAACTCAAAAGTATAAGCACTGTGAGGATCAGTTGGGACTTTCATGACACTTTCACTAACTTTTGATGTGCTTTTATGTGATGTGCTGTTTATGCACCTTGTGCATTATAAAGTTATTTATAATCATATCATTCTATATGACAATATCAACATAGTAATACCGCATAAAAACACACAGGATATATTATGGCTGAAATGTAATGTTTATGCAGTCTTACAAGTCCCCTCTTAATGCTTAGGGAAAATATTGAAAAACTGTACAATGCTCCTATATGGTTTACAACAGAGGCAGTATAGAGAATGTGTGTGTATAGATGAATATGGTTCCAGCAGCAGTTCAATTTAATTAAGGATCCCCAGAGGAATGACTTCATCTCTGAGTAAGAGGGGTCTCCACTTATCATGTTTCCCTTCCTTCCTCCGGTCAATCCCAGTATGACAGAATTTCATCTGAATCAGTCCTCAATATCACTAATGCATGCAAAGGTCAACATGGGCAAGCATGCTGAAATAAAACCACAATCATAAATCCTGTTTTTCATCTTGTGTGTTAAATGTTGGTAACTGGTAACTGGTACACCACATACACCACTACATGTTATCAAGTAATGCAATTTTTCTGACCCAGTTGAGTTTTTATAGAGTAGGCTACTTGCCATGTTGCTGTACACAATGTTAGCCGTTCTAGACCAGGCTTAGACGTGCCCTCTATTCATACAATTATTATTATTATTGTTATAATTATTATGAATCACTATGAAAACCATATGGACAATTATTATCTTTATGCAGTATTGCAGTATTTATTATAAATGGTTTATCCGTGCAAATAATTTTTATTCATGTGCCCTCATAATCTGTTATCGACAGATCTCTTCTCTAATGACGTATTTACTGGCGTGAAGGCGGGACAATTTCCATTTCACTCGGATATACGTCACAATATAGGGAAGAAAATAATATCGCAATTTCCATTTTTTGCCGACTTTAACAGTTTATCAACTGAAAGAATTGACTTGTGTCCAATTTGTTTTATTATGCAATATATTTAGGTAGAAATTGTATGCATATTTCAAATTTATTGTTGTTTGTGTGTACCAAAAGTTGATGAAGACCAGATTTCTGAAGAAACAGACAGCTTTTACGCATAACCATGGTATTTTTTACCTGTCGATCAAAAGCAAAGGAAGCTTGTAGGGTGTATCTGTTTCCAGTAGCTCTCAGCTCCCTCCAGCGACAAAAAGCTTTACCGACATAGGCTTAAGATACTCGTCTTGTTTTTTTTTTTTTTTTTTTTTTTTTTTTTGTTCTTGACGCCTTTTGGCTTCTTTGTTTTCCTCCGTCTTCATTTTCCTGAAAGAATATTTGGCTGTATAAAGGGTTGTTGACAGATGAGAAATCGTAAACTTTTTTTTTTTTTTTTTTACTTCCGGCTTGCCGTATATGGACTGCTCGCTGTGAACGCGCAAAATTATTGACGGGGAGAAATCACCGGCCAGTTCTGATTAGCTAAATACTGAAGTGTAGATGCAAAATTATTAACTGAAAGCGTCTTATGACTTGCTAAACAAACAAGCACACAAACTTTATTTTACTGTTTACAGACACTATGGGGATGTTATTTCAGTTATTTAACACCTAGGCTACTCAAAAACATATTTTGATATCAAAAGTAACAATTGTGTTTTATTTAATTCCTTTGAAGTTGTACTGCACTTTGGTACACTCTGTGTTTTTTAAGGTGCTTTATAAATACATGTTGATTTGATTTTTAATTGTTTTACAATTGTACCACTATCTTACATTCTATAATAGCTTTCTTGTAAATGTGATGAGGGCATTTTTTTGATCATTGTTCTGTCCTTTTGAATACATCATGAATAGCCTACCATGACAGAGAGTGCACAACATATTTATACTCTGACTCTTTCCATAATCCTCTGTACCATAATCCTTAGTTTCAGCAATGAGCCAATAAAGAAACACATTAATTTTACCTTTGTCCTAGTCCATTAGATAAGCACTTTTTCTTCTGTACCACCCGTATAGGCTACACTTTGCGATTTAAATCATTTCACAATGCATTTATTCTGCAGTTAGTATGCAACAAAGCTTGACAGTAGGCCTATCTAAATATTGGCCTTTTTCTAAAATCATATCACTGCAGGCTTAAAATGATTTAAGCAGACATTGTTCCATTCAGTTATTTTTCCATATAACAACTAGTCACAAGGTGGAGCCATTGTATAGTGTAAACATGACCAAAATTTCGGCACTTTTTTTGAACTGCTTGATAACCTTATCATCTCTGTTGTTTCTTGTTCCCTCAAAACATTCTGCAAAATGCTTAATTTGTTGTCCTGTAAAATACAACCAACTATGATTAATCACTTTTCAATGTTTAACCCTCAGTGTAATTTAAATATTCAGGTGCGATTAATTATTTCTGTGTATTTATTCTGGGTTATTGAGATGGATGTTGTTTGCGGTATTATCTGAAAGAAGACCCGCCTCCTAATACCATTGGCTCGTTTACACCGAAAACCTGCTTCTGATTGGACAGCAAATGTGTCACACAGTGGACGCGGCCTCCATACCGTGCGTCAGAATCGAAACCAAAAATGCTTCAAATTGGAAAACAAAAGAGAACTTGGCATTTATAGCAGGGTGCGAATCATAAATCACCGCTGCTCACATTCGAATGAGGTAAGATTTCATCCAAATAATATTTCTGAATAACGAATCGCCTGTTTGTTGCTGCATAGGTGGTAGGTGTTTCTCAATGTGACGCGCATCTCATATTTTCCTCAGGCTTCTGTTGACATAAATAAATAGCTGGTTGCCTCCTGCCATGGATAATAACACACATTAGCTATTTTAAGCAAAGTATTAAAAGTCATTTAAGGATAATATATAAGCCTTCTAAAGGAGACTATGCGACTGTGCTTTGTTTTGTGCCTTTTGCAAGAATGGACTGAATGTGTTTATGTTTTTTGCGCTTTCATCTATAGGAAGAGCAGAATTGGTCCGGTAGTCCTTTTGGTTTCATAAATGAAATGGAGGGAGGTACAAGGTAAGAGTTGATCTTGTAATAAACCGTGTTATATTTTTAAATGCAGAGACGTTCCTTCAGATATCATTGTGTTTTTCTGAGAGGTTGGCATATTTGACAAAGCTGTCAAACTAGTCCAGCACTTGTTTTAAAACTGCTTACGTAATGGCAACAAAATCCAGTGATTTAAACATAATATATTTTGGTGAGTGTGTTATTTTATTGGTTTATTATACCGTGAATCATATAATGAGCGTGGGCCCACTGCTGTTGCGCAATGATGTTTTTGTGGGCTGGGCATTTTTTAAGTGCAGCCTGTCACGTTTATATATACTTGAATGACCTGAAAAGACAAATTAGACCACACTTATTCTATCATGTTTTGTGTCGTACCCCAGTGGGTTGCTTATAATAAGTGTTCTTTTAATCCAGAGGCACTAGAAGGGATCGCGTGTGACAGGAGATTTGGGGTCTGACAGCGGGATGGCCCACTTTGATACAGAGTACCAGCGCCTGGAGGCGTCCTACAGCGACTCCCCTCCCGGAGAAGAGAATCTACTGGTGCATGTTCCAGAGGGATCCAAATGTAAGATCCACAATAATTTAAATAAAGCAACAGTGCCATATAGTGTGTATGTCTACTGTATGACAGAATCATATGCTTTTATTCTTTTGGCAACCTTGCTTTAAATAAGGGGTTTTCAAACTGGGGTCCGGGGATTCCCAGGGAGCCACAATGGAGTGCTAGGGGTCTGTGGAAGAGGTTAGAGAAAAGTAGTGTAAAAAATATAAAAATAAAGAAGTGATAAAAATAGTTAGTAATAAACTAAATAAACAAAATTGTGATTTAAATAAACAAATACTTTTGATAACAATATATTACATTTGTAAAATATAAAAATAAATAAATTTGTTATATAGCAGTATAAACATAATATAACACAATCGACAGATTAAAAGTGCTTTATTTATTCAACATATTAATCTCCAACACGGTTGTACCACAACGCATACTCGCGTGGTTTCATAAAGCCACTGGAGTCACATGGATTACTTTAATGATGTCTTTACTACCTTTCTGGGACTTGAAAGTGGTAGTTGCATAGGCTGTCAATGGAGGGACAGAAATCTCTCCGATTTCATTAAAAAGATCTTCATTTGTGTTCTGAAGATGAATGGAAGTCTTAAGGGATTGGAATGACATGAGGATGAGTAAATAATGACAGAATTTTCATTTTTGGATGAACTAACCCTTGATGTGGGTTAAATGAGCAACGGATATGCACAGGGTTCTTACCATAGACACTAGAACTAAATCTTTCCATGTTGTTTTTCCATTTTTAATAAATACATTTGTTTATTGCAGCTCCGTGGCACCACATTGAAAATCTAGACCTTTTCTTCCAGAGAATATCCTTTGCACACTGAAATGAATTGCTTGTTTATGGGTTAAATAGATTTTCAAATGTTAGATCAAGTAGATTGACCTAAAATTAGTAATTACAGTCAACATGTCTTATATTTTTCTTAACATTTAATAAGTCTATAATCTACACCAGAAGAATGGATTTACTTGTATGCTGCTGGGTGAAATATTTGAGCTTGTGTAAGTATCAATTCATTTATTAAACATGACATTTTTGTGTAAAGTGATTGGACAAATAAGTATTGTCTGTTAACAACAGATCAGTGATCACATTAATTTACCCTTCTGAATTGTCATGTCATTTTTCCACTTATTTTTCTAGGCAACTGGTGTTTGTGGTGGCATTCACAGTGTTCCTGGCTAACTGTGTGGACTATGACATCCTTTTTGCCAACAAGTTTGTTAATCACACTGATTCCTCAAAGGTTACGCTGCCCGATGCATTTCTACCAGTGGACGAGTGCAGTGCTCGGTATATTTTCTATATTAAATGTCACTAATGTGGCGTTAATGTTATTGCGTCTTACTACTGTTTCAGTATAATCCATCATAAATCACACCATCCTTTGTCAACGTATGTTTTAGGATCCGTGACAATGTTTCGGTCATCTTCATCCTTATCATATCAGGGGTCTTTTGGCTCCACCGTCTCGTCAAGTTCTTCTACAACATCTGTTGCTACTGGGAGATCAGATCGTTTTACATTAATGCCCTAAAAATGTCCACGGTGAGCTTTTCTGCTAACTCACTATAGCACATTTTCTAAACCGTTTTGGTTCTAACAGACAGCACTGGAAGAAAGCATGCACACTCCACTTTTATGAGTTCTTGCTGTCTTCTTGATGCCAGTAAGCCACTTAAATTGCTGATAATTTTTAGAGAAAACGTACCAGAGGAACTGATGAAATTCTATTATTCAGCCTATTTAAATGTTTAATCAGCCCTTTTCTTTTGGTAGGCGGACCTTCCTTATTTTACCTGGCAGGAGGTGCAGGCAAGGATTGTTGAGATACAGAAGGAGCACCAGATTTGCATCCACAAAAAAGAACTGACAGAGCTTGACATCTACCATCGCATACTGCGATTCAAAAACTACATGGTCGCTATGGTCAATAAGTCACTTCTTCCTGTGCGCTTTCGTTTGCCTCTGCTGGGCGACACTGTTTTTTACACCCGTGGCCTCAAGTATAACTTTGAGCTGATTTTCTTCTGGGGCCCTGGATCTCTTTTTGAAAACGAGTGGAGTTTGAAGTCAGAGTACAAACGAGGAGGGAACCGTTTAGAGCTAGCAGATCGCCTGAGCTCACGGATCTTGTGGATTGGAATCGCCAACCTTCTCTTGTGTCCAGTTATCCTGATTTGGCAGATTCTCTACGCGTTCTTCAGCTACACTGAGGTGATCAAGCGTGAGCCGGGAAGCCTGGGTGCTCGATGTTGGTCTCTGTATGGCCGTTTTTACCTCAGACACTTCAATGAACTAGACCATGAGCTGATGTCGCGCCTCAGCAAGGGCTACAAGGCCTCCTCGAAGTACATGAACTGCTTCATGTCACCACTACTGACGGTGGTGGCCAAGAACGTGGCATTCTTTGCTGGCTCCATACTTGCGGTTTTGATTGCTTTGACTATTTATGATGAAGATGTATTGGCTGTGGAGCACGTGCTCAGCAGTATCACATTACTTGGGGTCGGCATCACAGTCTGCAGGTGCGCAAAGAGAGGAAAATATAGTATTTTACAGCTAAGAGTGACCAAGATTAAAGAGATCACTTGAACCAAGTCTTTGGACATTTTTGTCCTACTTATTTACTGGCGAGATTTGACTTTGAACAGTTTTGTGCTCATTCTTTTCTCCTTTTTCTGCCCCAGGTCATTTATCCCAGACAAGCATATGGTGTTCTGTCCAGAGCAGCTGCTTAAAGTGATTCTGGCACAGATTCACTACATGCCTGATCATTGGCAGGGTAATGCCCACCGCTATGAGACCAGAGACGAGTTCGCACAGCTCTTTCAGTACAAGGCTGTAAGTCATGCAGCAGTTAAAGAAATTCTTCTATTTGCACCCAACACCAGTGTGTTATTATTGTTAATGAAAACAAAACGATCACATTTTTGTTAACTGAAATAAAAATTACATTTGGAGAAACATAATTACAGTTTTATAACTTTGTAACTAAAATAAAAATCAAAAGGGCCAAAAATTTCATTTTAGTCTTTGATACACAACATGCTATATACATTACAGAGTCAAGACACGATTATGGTGACGATAATGGCATTTAAATAGTGCACATGACTAGACTGGGTAAATCCAGCCCGATCTGCTGGCGATTTGATTTCGCCCTGCAGCTCTGGCTGGAAACCTGTACATTCTTCTGTCCTGCTTCCGTTACAAATTATTTGCGGGGACCAATCACAAACTGGCTTATCCACCTGGCGCGCTATTAGTGGGTTTAATCCAATCCAATTCCACCTCGACGATGCTAAGTGGCTTCTTTGGTTTAGCAAACAAATCGCTCCAGTGGGTGTAAATACCACTCACTTTCATGTTTTTTTTTGCACAACCTGCAAAAATCGCTCTATGCCATTGCAGCTTCTGCAAACCACTGATCTGTGCTCCAAACCAACACTTTGTTGACACGTTTCCTGCCTGGTGTTTTCACTGCAAAGTACGTCACCTGGATCGTTGATCTGATTGGTTGAAGAACTATCCAATTGCATACAGAGTCATTTGAACTATGCCCGTTGATCACGCCTCTTGTGCAGTAGAAAATACAGAGCAGACTCCCCAGACCAGAATCTCAGACTCCCTAGACTAATGTTCTTCAAAGATTGAGCTTGGTCTGGTGATAGCCAGACTAGCAAATTACGTTTTGGAAGTTTTGTTGAGTCCCCTTCTGAACGTGATTAATAAATAATCAAGCAGTTAAATAATTAATCAAATTAATAAATTAACCTCAGTTAACACTAACTTTGGCAATCATTGAAGACCAGACCAGATGATTGAGTTTTGACATTTTGATAAAAAATTGTGTAGAAAAAAATAAAAAAATGAAATTCAATCAATAACATGGAGTTAGAAAATAGATTTTCATTTCATTGATCTCTTGTTTTTGTAGGTGTTTATTCTTGAGGAGCTTTTGAGTCCTGTCATCACTCCCTTCATTCTCATTTTCTGCTTGCGCCGCAAATCTCTGGAGATCATAGATTTTTTCCGAAACTTTACTGTGGATGTGGTCGGTGTGGGTGATACTTGCTCTTTTGCACAGATGGATGTCCGTCAACATGGTCATCCTGCAGTAAGTGAAACTTTTTTTTATTTCCACTTAGTTTCATTTTTGTGCTTTTGTATCATCCTAGTTCTCTCTTTATTGCTGACTCTGATGTTGTTTTTGGTCCACTACAGTGGATGTCTGCTGGGAAAACAGAGGCCTCCATCTATCAGCAGGCAGAAGATGGGAAGACAGAACTGTCACTCATGCACTTTGCGATCACAAATCCACACTGGCAGCCCCCTCGGGAGAGCACACATTTCATCAGTCTTCTGAAAGAGAAGGTGCACCGCGAGGCCGCCGGAGGACAGCAGGGAATCATAGCAGAGAATCCTGTCTTTCAATCAACCCATTCACTACAGTCTGATTCAGAGGTATTCAAATGACTGGACGGCCAACAGCTATCAGATTATTACATTTAATATGATATAATATCTTTTATTAATACTTCATATTAGGCACTATGATTGAAAAATGGACCAAGTAGAAAACCCACTTTTAAATTCAAATACAATATGATTATACAAATAACTGGATGGATTCTTTTTTTAAAAAGATCTAATTTTGGTTCTTTTTTTATTTCAGCCTCGCAGTCTTATTGCAAATCTCCTGATAGGACCCCCTTCCCTGGCCTCGCTGCATCTGGGTCGAGAGGGCTCCATCAATCCTGTGTCCATTGGAGTGAGTGAGGGAGCTTCCGCCCTCCGATCCCTCTCTCCGGTCAGCACGAGTCTACACCTCCGAGGCAGCTACCCATCCGCCAGACTGCCGCGACAGGACCATCCAGCTGTGGTGACTGGACGAGCAATGACAGGCTCTGGGTAATGATTCAATTAAAGTGTAATATAATCATTAACATACCCTATATGATATAATAATAGTCATGTGTTGTTATAAAATATTATTATTAATAATTATATACTTATTCAGTTTTAATTTTTCTTTTCTTTTCTTGTGTATTCTAAGCCTAAATTAAGGACATTAATTGTGTTTTAATTGATTTTCTGAATGGCACACTAGACATTTTGTTGTGTGGAATGCGCTTTAAAAATTTAGATAAGAGTTACAATTTATGTACATACACACCTGTTGAGAAAATGTGTGCGCAATTATTTGTGATTGAGTCCGGTTAAGGTTTTTTTTTCTTAAGGATTTCTTATTAAGAGGGAAGCCAAATTAATACAGCTTGATAGAATCACATAATTTTTTAAAATAGCAATTTTGACAAAACATTTAGATACAATGACAACCACACATTTACAATTTCAGAATTGGTGATCTGTATATGCTATTGTTCAAAATTTTGGGGTCAGTATTATTTAAAAAAATAATACATAAATACTTTCATTCAGCAAGGGTGCATTAATTTGATTAAAAGTGGCAGTAAATACATTTTTAATGCTACAAAAGATTTCTATTTCAAATACATGCTGCTCTTCAAATAATACTGAAAAACAATGCATCATGGTTTCCACAAAAATATTAAGCTGTTTGTTGACAATAATAAGAAATGTTTCTGAGCACCAAATCAGCATTTTAGAATGATTTATGAAGGATCACGTGACAATGATGCAATATTGATGCTGAAAACTCAGCTTTGCATCACCGGGAATAAGTAACATTTTAAAATATATTAAAATAGAATAAAGTGTAATAATATTTCATATTACATTTTTTTATTTTGTATCAAATAAATGCAGCCTTGGTGAGTACAAGAGACTTTTTTCAAAAACATAATTTTTTCATCTATTCCAAACTTTTTAATGCCAATATATTTTTAAATTGTCCCTGTCTGTGTAAAAATTATTTGACTATCATTATATCGTTCATTTGTTCTCCCTCTTACCTCTTGGATTGTCCTTGTCTAGCACTGACGCCCGTACCATCAGCTCTGGCAGTAGTGCCTGGGAAGGCCAGCTAACCAGTATGATCCTATCAGAATACGCTTCCACAGAGATGAGCATCCATGCTCTCTACATTCATGAGGTAAAGCAACAAAAATCTATTGATTCTACATGTATGGAATTTAGCAGAAGCTTCAATTAGCATTGTTCTCTGCTTTTCCTTTACTAATCCATCCAAATCAACCAATTAACCAAAAGCGTTTGTGATTGTCTGGTTCTGTTGAAAAATGTCAGTCTGTAGTCCGCACCTGAAGATTAGTAACTATATCGAATGTGTATGTAGATGCATAAGCAGCAATCGCGAGGTGAGCTGTCTCGACACACCTGGCACAGACAGGAGAGTGACGAGAGCAGTGAGAGTGTCAATGAAGACATGGAAGCTGCTCGCAACTTCCCTCGTTCCAGCACTTTCCCTAGTGCCACCAGCTCACACCAGCAGGGGGCAGCACATCACAGCGGCAGCCAGCGACGCTTCGACGGAACCTCAGGTACTAGAAATGACTGTTCGCAGATCACAAGAACGAAAATACGACCCCTCCACAGTCTTTACATGAGCGACAATCTATGTCTCCCGCAGATCCTGCTTCTGGAAGCTTTCGAGTCCAGAGGACACCTCGTATGCCTATGGGCGGCTGGTCTGAGGAGAACCAAATAGGCCGGCATCACGACCCAGTGCCCGAGGAGGGGGCTGAGGATGATCAACCGCCACACATCCATAAGGTATAACCATAGACTGTAAACCAAAATGTCACCGAAATAGCCACTGCCATCTTGGGCTGATGACATCATTTGGAGCCAAAGTATGCGCAGTAGTGATTGGTAGGTGGAGCCTCGGTATCAAGGTCTTGCCCATACCCCCGCAGACTCAATTGCAAGCACACACCCCTGAACTTTTTAAACAACTCATTTGGTCAATGCGAAACAAAAAATCAGTTATGGAAAATTAAAAGATAAACCTTGTTAAACCTCTTACCGAAACTCCCGAAAGAATTCCACTGGTGATGATGCCACACCCCTTTTTTATAGCATCACACAATTAGCTAAAACCAAACTTATTAGAAAAACAAACGTCAGTTCGATCTTCCTAAAATGACATTGGCTCACGTCCCATTCGTTTCATGGAGAGGGTGGGGTTTATGACCTATACTGCGCCACCAGGGGGCGATCAAAATGTTTTGGCTACCCTTTCAGGACTTGCAGGGTTTCCAGGGCTACTTTTAAATTGTTGCCAAGGTTTTTTTTTTGGGGGGGGTTATTTGGGAGAAATGCACTCTGGGCTAATTTTGATTGGCCATTGGGCTAGTTTAGTTGCGCAGGCCTGGCAACCCTGCTTGTGTGGCACACATGGAAGCAGCATTGATCTGTGCTGGATTCCTAATGTTTATTTCTGTGTTCTTTTTTTCTTCTAGGTGACTTAACAGGTATATCGTCGATGAAGTACACAAGAGAGACTCACACCATCTATTTTCTTTTGGACAGTGATCGGAAAAGTCATAATTATTCACTCCTGGATAGAACTCGAGATTCCAAGCTTGATCATTATGCCACATTGTGGCATCGTACTAAAATTTCACATGCATTACAATGGTTCTTAGTACATCATCAAAATATTAAATGATTCAAACATCTTACATATTGATCCACTTGATTAAAGGTGCAAAACTGATCCTGTAATTTTTTTTTTTTTTTTGCCATTATATTGTGAATAGGAAAGTCCTTGGCCTTCCGATGAGCCCATTGAGTAAACTGTCAAGTAGGATTACACTCAGTTGACCTTGACATTTCTGTTCTCGTCAAAAAGTACAGGTCGTGTTGATGCTAGAAGTTTGTGCTTAGAATTTCTGAGCTAATTTGAATAGTTTTGATAGGAAGAAGGAATATTTATAACATGCAATGTGCCATTATGAACTTTAACGCTTTGCAAAATTAGATTTTATTGTCAATCCCAGATATCTGTGAGGGGGGGAACCACTGAAGATCACTCAAGCATGGCACTGTAAAAAATAATGCATGCTATTTAAGTTTTATTATTTGCACAATATCAAACAAGAATGCACTTTATCATTTTTCAGATGCAAAGGATGACACAAAGGCAGTGGGCAAATCAGATTTGTTTTTATAAACATGCAGTTTTAAAGGAAGTTGTATATTTCTGTCTATAGGATAAGCATTATATATTCCAGATACCTCAGGACCGGCTTGTTTTTGGCACTGAAGTTGCCCAAAAAGTGCATGACACTTTTTTTGGGTGATTGACAGCTGCACCTTCCATTCTCAAACCCATAACTGCTAAAAGAAAGTTGACTAACCTTTGTGTAATTTTGTGTGACTGCAAAGATGTTGGATCTCGTTCATAGACCATCAATGCATAAAATAGCAAAAGTGTACATTGTTTCACTTAAACTTACAGCATTTCTCATATCTCACACTGCTTGCATACATCGTGCTTGCATAGAGATTGTTCAAGGTGCAAATTGTGCATGACCCTTGACCTTTATACTGGTATGTGTTTGTAATAATTGGCCTGTGAAATGCTTCTGTGCCCTTACCTAATCTACCAACTGCAGCTGTGCATTTTTCATTTTCTTTCGTTTTCAGTTTTCTAGGCTGTTGTATATTTACATTTTGTACAGTTTAAAATGCATCAATAAATGTATTTAATAGTTTGTGTATATTTTAATTTCAGACAATTATTTTTTTTAAAGTGTCAAAAGTGCAAATACTGTGCCAAAAATAAAATCATCCATGGGGTAAATAATGCATTTAGGGATGCCATTATATTTTCTGGTCAAGAATGGTTTCATAACGGATTCAGAAAAAGAAATAGATATGATTTTGAATGCAAACCTCTTTAGAACAAATCTAATTGTTTTTACACAATTCGAGAGTTACAGGGTTGAAAATCAAACGACCACATACATTTTTCGCTAGTAAAAGCAACGAAAATTTTTCCGCCCGAACAGGGACTTGAACCCTGGACCCTCAGATTAAAAGTCTGATGCTCTACCGACTGAGCTATCCGGGCTCTGAAGAGAGACTTGAACGCCCCCTATTTTCACCAACCCCTTTCTTCATCAATATCACCTTATCAAAAACAACAACGATATATGCTATACTACAATGTGTTAAATGAGTTGGTGTAAGGTGGGGTATGAACAACATCAAACGCTCAACGTGAGATGAACTACAGCTGCAAGCACGGTGGTAACGCAGTTAATACTAGCACTAACGTTATAGAAAGTAGTATAAAAAAACATGTTTCCTCATTTTTATCAATACCAAATAACCACAATCCGGTTTCAGATTTGGAAAAGATCTGTAAATACGTGCCTTAAACTTCGCAATTCGATTAGTTGTTCGTCTGCATTTCATCTATTCAGACCGTAATTTCAGCGCATGCGCAGTGGCATGTCGCCGCGCGCTGTTAAGAAACAGGCCGTTGCGAGAATCATTATTAATTTGATATTAACGCACACGCTGTATTAACAAATGTCTATCAATGATCTGCACATCACTCACTTTTCAGTCGGATCCAGATGGCGTTCATGCACTCATGCGGATTTACCTCACATTGTGACATAGGCAAAATACATTTTTGGGACCCCCTATAATTTACCTCATGAAATGGCCAAATGGGGACAAAAAACACTAAACTAACCACTTTACACTTTTTAAATAATTGAACACGTGTTGTCAAAGTGGTTTTTTTATGGTCAGACACTTGCATGCGTCATTATATTATTAACATTTTACCAAAATCAAGCTCAAATGGAGTAACGAGGATTTTGACCAGCGAATACCGGACATCTAGGCCTAACGTTACGTGTTCTGTTCGTCATTACGGTCGCATCAGAGGCTGGACTGTAGCTATGGTGTGTATGTGGGTGCTCAGTTTTAGACATTACTTGTGAGTCGACAAATGCTAGAATACTATCCTCCACATTATACTGAGAACAGAAAATGCAGTACTTATTCAAACAATCCGTTTTTCGTTTACCTTTGCATTGTAAACAAGCAGAGACGTCCGTCCGAAGTGCGTGCGCCACAGAAGCAGGGCGGAGTTTTGAGGTTTTGACTGAAAGTTTGAGGATCCAATGGAGTTACGAGGTTTAGTCTCAAGCTCTTGTTCATACTTTTCATTGGTTAAATATTTGCAAAACCCACAGACAGACGTAAAGGTTGACCAATACTAATTATTTATGGAAAAAATCGACGATGTGTCAGTGTTTTACAGACACGTGAAAGATTTGTGCATTGTGATAACGTGCATAAATCAGTCCTCATTACTGAAAAAGTCCAGACAAAATTAATGCGTAAAAAAGGCTTCATTACCTGCATACAGCAAAAAAGCGCTTCTCATTGGTTTACTCAAAGTCTTCCTTTCATTATTAACCATTTTATTATTCATCATGTGCTTGCAAAGTTTAAAAAAAGTGTTTATTACTAAGAGGTGCAACAGAGGGTTAAAATTGAAAGCACACATTAAATTTAGTACAAATATAATGAATACGTTTAGAAGAGCTACTCCTAGTATTTTAATATAAATGACACAAATCTCAATTTAGACTAAAATATTTATTGATTTTTATAGAAATACCGTCCATAAAAAAGGCAATATAAAACATTTTACAAAACATGTCCAACCAGTGCATTTAAACAGTGACATCCAAAAAAAAAAAAAAAATCACAAATTCAAGTGCAAAAGTCTTAAATGCTTTCTGTGGACAACATGTAAAAAAAAGAAAGAATATAAACTGAACATTTACAGACCAATCAAAATTGTTTACAAAAAAAGTGACAAAATAACTAAATAGCACTGGTTGCAAAACAATAATAATAACAACACATTATTGGTGATATTGTTTTAGCTAAAATGAAAATGTATGACAACAACAACACAAAGACAGCAATTAAAAGCCATTTATGAATGTAAAAAAAAAAAAGAAGAAAAAATGTAAAATTTAAACACAGACTGGCACAAGTGATCGATTTCTTCATTCATCGGTCAGATTTTCTGGCATATGGAAGCATTGATGGTGAACCTGAAAAAAAAAAAAAAAAACATGATTAGAAATGACATCAGCCCTGCATATGCCTAACCTGCCAAGCGCAGCACAAGGGAGTATCCGTGCAGACGAACAGGCATGCACACCTCTGTGAAACAAGAATATCCAGAACGTGACTGATCACACAAGAAGGTGAATTTGTCTGAACTCCTGTGACTGGGTAACATGGAAATCAGGCCAGACCGTCACTCACCTAAAGGCCGCATGGACCCCGGTGCCAAACAACTCAAATACAGCCAGGTTCTATTTTCTAGAAACCACTTCTGCCGAAAGCTCACGGTATCGGGGAGGCTATGCCTCCTGTCCGCTCTGGGGACTGTAAGATGGTAAGGTCAGAGGTCACAAACGGCCATTATTTCATTAACGTTTTGGACCCTTTCACCATCAGTGTTAATAGGGATCATAGTAAAACAAAAAAAACGAACCATCTTGTGTAATCAGTTTCAAAAACAAGGTCTAAGTTGGTTTATAAGTCAATTCCACTACCATTTGAATGCAAGACCACAATTCAAGAGTGATTATAGAGTGACATGCTTCAGTTGTCCAGTAGAGGTCAGTGCAAGTTTTTCTTCTGAAATATTCCAGGTTCATACAGTCAATAAATACATAATTCAAAATATATACTACTGTTTAAAAGCTTGCAGTCAGTAAGTTTATTTTATTTTACAGCATTTAAAATTGACTTCCAAAAGATTTCCATTTCAAATAAATTCTGTTTTTTTTTTATTCTGTTCATCAAAGAACCCTAAAAAACTAACAGTTTCTACAAAAATATTAAGCAGCACAGCTGTTTTCAACATTAATAATAAAAGTTTCTTGAGCATCAAATCAGCATATTAGAATGATTTCTGAAGGATCATGTGACACTTAAGGCTGGAGTAATGATGCTGAAAATTCAGTTTCGTCATCACAGGAATAAGTCACATTTTAAAATATTAAAACCGAAAAAATTAAAAGCCATTTTAAATTGTAATAGTTGTTCACAATATTTACAGTTTTTCCTATTTTGGATCAAATAAATGCTGCCTTGGTAAACATAAGATACTTTTCAAATACATTTAAAAAAAAAAATCTTACCAACCCCAAACTTTTCAACGGTAATGCACTTTTGAAAATGTATAGACTTATCAATTACATGTGCCTTTTTCTTTTCTTTTTTTATTTACAGAAAATTGTTTGCTATGGGTAATCAACATGATTCCACAAGTTATTAGTTGCAATTTTCTTACAGCAGTTAAGATTGAGATGGTGACAGTATTGTTTCCACTGGCCTCATCCTACCTGGATGACTGCCTCCCAGACGCTGCTGGACAGTCTCCAGATGGTGAATATACTCTGTGAGGGAACGTTCCTGATCTTGGGAAGAGCTGAAGGAGCGTTCGGCTGGTCCCGGCACAGAACTTGTGTACATTCTTGGAGTAAGAGAATAGGAGAGGAGTTAAGTCACTAAAACTATTTGCTTATTAGAAGGAAAAACAATCTACAATTTACAACATCTGAATATGTGAATGAAACGGATTAGAGTATGTTTTAAAAATACTGTTTCATTCTTTCAACTTAAAATTTTAATTTTCAATTCAATGTTATGTGCTGTTTCTTTGTAAATATTTGTGAAATTTACCAGCAATATCTGAGTGAAAATTGTTTCTACACCGATTTTTCTTTCAGTGTAGATCAACACTATTGTGAGTATAAGAAACGTCACCTATTATTCAGCCTGAAGGGTGATTTGATTGGTGGGACTAGAGACGAGACCACACCCCTTTGAGCGAAGGCGAGATCACGGGTGGGTGGAGAGTTGAACGCAACTCCAGTCTGCTGCGGCCTCAGCACTTCAGTCCTCAGAGCAGGAACTAAGAGAGAAGGAAAGACGGCACACGAATGACTAATGATTTAAGTTAACCAATCAAGCCTCTTAAATACTCCAGCTGAACAAGTGAATCACGTTACTGCTAACCTGTGCTTGGTCCTGTTCCATGCCCGTTAACGGTGGCACTGCCTGAGATTTTCCTTGTAGCTCTTTGCCATTTCCTGGTCAGGAACTTCAGTCTAAAAAAGTGGTAAGAAAATAAGTAAATCACCAATTCATAGTTTTCAGTCACGTGACTAGTACAGAAGCCTGCAGAGAAAAACATCCACACAACTGCCAATATTTCATCTGTTTCAAGCCACAAATATTTAATCACCTCTTGAAACAAAAACAAAAAAAGTCATAAACTTCAAGTACAATTTTAACTTTTGAAGTCACAGAGAAATGGTAACAGCATCAGATTTTGATCCCGTATTTTGACATGCATTCAAGTAAAACGTAGGGTAGGGAAGTAAGGAAGCTAGGTTCCATCCATCCATCGGTTGTTGGGATTTTGAAATCTGCAGATGAACATTAACTTGCAGGTTCAAATGGACTAAATGATTGGAGAAGTTCTGCATGTCAGAACTTTGTTTTCAGTTTATTTTCACCGTAAGGTCCAGCAATGACATGCTGCTTAAACACTGTTCACATGTATTTAGCAAATAGATGAGGTGAATTTTCACCCAAACATCATACTAACCCTGCCAGACACATAGTTGGGAATCCATGATGGCATTTTCTTTTTTACCTTGAGATAGCGATGACTACTCTGACAGACGTTCTGAAGCGGTTTAGAGGTTTGGAGACCTGCGATTGGCTTAACGTCGGCTGTGCGCCCATACGAGCTATGAGCGCAAGCGTAGCCTGCTCGCACTCTTGAAACCCTCCCAGCAGCAGCAGCAGATAGCGCTTCTGATACACCAGCGACTTCCTGTAACTCTCTGCTCGCAGGTATCTCTCATAGAGCCGCTGCACCTACAGGAACAAGTTCATAAAGCAAGCAGTTCAAACGGTTTAGAATCACATTTATAAAAGAAAAATAAAGTCAGCTTTAATTTCATGAAACATTTTTAATTAATTGACATTTATTCAATTAATGGCCTAAGCTTTTTCATTAAAATATACCGGTAAAGTAACGTGTGGGATAGGTCTACGACTTCATAGGGACAGATAGTACGTTGTGATTTACCTTGTTGTTTGAGAGATCATTGATGGGTCTGTTCTCATTGCTAGCTGTGACTCTTGACAGTTCAGCTTCTGCTTTTCGTAATGCAGTCAGAAGAGTCGCTTTTTCCTTCTGCCAGGCCAGTTTCTCCGATGACACGCACTGCTCTGCAACAGGAGACTTCACCTGACCGGACAGACAGAAATGCACACACAACCATCACAACTAAAATCAAAACATTAACATACTAAACATTAACACAAACACACTCCCTCAGATATGCAGATATGTGACACCATAGAAATGATGAACTGCAATTTTCTGCCATTTTCAACCATTACACACTCTCATTCAAACATTTTGCAATCGGTTGCATTGTGTCTTGCTTGCTGTTCGAAACGGTCCACCGTTTTTAATAAATCAAATCAAGTTTTATTTATAACGCAACCATGGTTGGCCAAAGTGCTGTACAGAAAATTAAGAGAAAAACAAAAACAGAGCAAGAAATTGAAAAATTACGGTAGATTAAAAGCACAAGAGAGTTTTCAGCAAATAAAAAAACAAAGATTACCTGCTGGTGACTCAAGCTTTGCAGGTCTCTCTCCAGACAGGATATAGTGTGTTTGAGGGAGATCTTCTCCTCACTCAGAGCAGCGAGACACTCAGAGAACTCAGAGTTCTCCTTCAGCAAACGCTCCATTAGAGAGGGAGTAAATGAGGTAGAGTCCTATGGAACACCGGATCAAATACATTACAATATCCAACATGTTATGCTTGCTTACACAAACAACTGTCACATAAAGTTCACACAAAGAAAAAAATAATGAATGAAACCAACATAGGTTGAACTGAAATAATAATTATCGAAAATAACCGCTTTTATAATCATTTAGCTGCCAACACATGAAGTAAAAAAAAAAAAAAAAAAAAAAAAAAGAGCTGTGTGGCTGTTCAGGGAAACCCCTATAGATGGCACGAACAGCATAAGGGACTAATCACTACATCACTTCACAGGAAGTTTAGAGGGAAATTTACCCACCTGTCATTCACATCACTACAGTACTGCAAGTTTGACTAAAATAAAACGCGGTGAAAAGATGCTGAGGCTCAGCCGTCATTGAGTCCCAGGTATTATTTATGCAGTTGTTGTTTACGGGTATAAAGTAAGCAAAACATGACAGTTACAGTCATGATTCTGGTTAAATAAGATAAGACATTTAATATATCCAAATTATATTTATCATTCAGTCTAGCACTTTCATATATGACAATTTATTTGATTAATACATTTATATTAGCCTAAAATACACATGGATACACAAAATACACAAACCAGGGTTTTTCTGCAACACCTACTGTCAAGAGAGTGAATTCACGCGTCCATTCAACCCGTCTGATATTTTTCCCCCATTGGTTTTAACTGACAAAAATCACATGCGAAAATCTGAATGTGCGCCGAACATCTGTGTTGGTTTCGTACTAACACAGTACCACAAATCTATTTTTCCTTATTTTTAAAATGTGTTATACAACTCATACATGCCATACACTTTCATCTGAGTGAAAGCCTGTGAGAATCAGTATTTTTGGGTTAGGTTTGGGTTTAAAATCTGACAGTACAGGTCTGACACACTGTCGCACGGGTACTTATTCTTCATTCCTAAATTTGGTATGGGTATTGTTACCTGAGAGATGTTTGCGAGTGTGTTCTGGGCGAAGGTCAGGCCGTTGGAGTGCGTGTCTCTCTGCAGGCGTTCTGATGTGAGCTGTTTCTCTTCCTGCTCCAGGTCAGCAAGCGTCTGCTGCAGCTGCCTCAATCTCTGCTGATCCTTCTGACGCAACAACTCCAACTCCATCTGAGAGAATAAAAAAAAAAGAAAGAATTTAGAACACTGAAGTTATGATGCTCACGTACATATCAAATAAGGTTGGGGTGAAAAAAAAATCGATTTTCATTTTGATGATCTGATATTGATTCCTAATTTTCTTGTGTGCGTTTTTTTAGATAATGTGTGAACAAATCTCAGTTGTAGCATGCCTCTCATCCAAGCTTTATGCCTTGTTACTTCTGATATGAAAAAGTCACAGCATTTATTGTTTGGATTTCATAATAAAATTGACAGAATTTGAAGGCGTGGCAGATCGTTGTAGCGCATGAATGAACATCAGAAGGTTTGTTGATACAGATTTTGGGAAGTTGTGCTGGTTGTTTCATGTTATATTGTATATAATCTGTGGGTGTCAGGGAGCCACTATCAACATACTGTGTATCGAAATCGCTTTTAAATTCGCGATCACACATAATCTGTGGGGCTGGTCCGAATACCATTTTTTGAGCTTCGTTAGTAATGAACATCGAATATCCGAAGCTTCAGAGAGAGGGTGCTGAACATATTCTTCTCTCTAATAAAGGCAGGAATCTCTATATCTGTCTGTCCGTTTGCATTTTGATTATTTCGAGAACCGTTCATCCAGTCGACTTCACAAGGGAGTGCAGTGTCGCATTCAGTGCAATATAGATGGACACGCAAGACACGACACATTCAGAATTAATAAACTTTTAATAAACTACAGAACAGCGCGAGCGGGAAGCGGTGCACCTCACACGGGCAGGGCTTACATGCTCCGAGAACGGACACTGCACTAGTAATATAAAACACACACACACACACACGTCTGTTAACTTAAGCAATACTTTTAAGGTAGTCTAATATTTTTCTGACTAACAAATTACTGACACAGTAAAGGGTAGATTTAAATAAAGAAAAACTAAATTTAAATAAAGAAAAACCAAATTTAAATAAAAGAAAAAACTAATTTTAAATAAAGAAAAACTAAATTTAAATAAAAGAAAAACTAAATTTAAATAAAAGAAAAACAAAATTGAAATAAAGAAAATCAAAATTGAAATAAAGAAAATAATTTAAAAAAAAGAAAAATGAAATAAAAAAAACGATATTAATTTAGACTGATAATAACGGGTAAAAAGGCTAATACATTGTTTCTATTATTCTATTTTCCACAACGTCAAAGCAATGCAGCTTAACCCAAAACACAAACTTAGGCATGCACCGCTGTTCTGCGCTCTAGCCAGAGAATACTCGCGTTGCAGGAACACTTTAGTAGGCCAAGAAGAAGCAAATATATTTATTAAGTATAAAGAGGTTGGGTTCCTTCAACTGTCCATCCTATTAAAAATGGCTAGGCTATATAAGATAATTGTAAAAAAGAGTATTGTATTTCGCCAGATTTAATAGTGTTAAACATATTCAAGCGTGAATGATAACCGTTTAGAGGGGGATGCCAGGTGTGCAAAAAACAAACAAAACAAAAGAATTTTCGAATGTCAAATTTTCAAATCGAATACCAACCGAACGAATATTCGGGTCCAGCCCTAATAATCTGCATAGAGAAAAGATATTTTTTACAAATGACGCTCAGGATATGTTGCGCTTACTTTTACTTTAACACCAAATGCTCTGCCATCGTCTTGTCAGTCATTCTCAGTCTCGTAATTGAAATCTGACTCCTGCTGCTAATATTTAATAAAACGGGTGGAATAATATTTGCGTTGTCATTTGCGGTGCGGGTCCAATAGCAGAAACTATTTTGACTCAATTTGTATTTTTAATAAAAGTTTTATTTTTCATGCTGCTAAGAGGACCAACGGCCACGTATAGGCTGCACGGCATAGTATCAGGAGAGACAACCACATTTAAATGCAGAGTGAATCTGCTCAAATGTCCCCGATATTATATGACAGTAAAGGCTCATATTTGGCTATGTGTTCTTTTAAATGAATGGCGTCTGTATAGTCTATTAATCTATTATTCAAAAATAGCCTGTATGGGCAGATTGTTCACATATAGGCAAAAGTTCTTCATTGTTTACACAATGGATGCACATTCTCCTTTTTTTCTTTTAACAATGTTGGGCTGCGTTCTCTGTGTTCTTTTTCTTAAACGCATCAACTGAGAATGCCTAATGTTGGTTTGATTGCTTGTGTTACATGAGAAAAAAAAAATTGTCAACCTGATGTAGTTGATTTAATGCGGGTGCAGTTCGGGTTGCGGCCTTTATGTCAAAAAGGTTGGGTACGGAATTAAATTAGTGTTGGGTGTTCTGTTAAGTACTGCGGATATAAATGATAAATATCAAGAATTAAATCACCAGTTTCTCATTGGTGCGTTCCTGTCGCCGTTCCTTTTCCACTTGCTCCTGTTTCTCCTGTCTCCTCTTCCTCTCCATCTCCTCCTCCCTCACTCTCTCCCTCTCTTTCACCACTCTCATCTTTTCCTTCATCCCATCCAGCTCCACTTGTAAGTGAGTGGCTCTCTCTCGCTCTGCCTCTAGAGTGCGCCCGACCTCCGTCTTCTGAGTCTGCAGGCCCTCCAGAGCACCACGGAGCCTCCTCACTTCCTCCTGCTCCTGGTGCGTCTTCCGCTCGGCCTCCTCCGCTTGCCTGCGCTTTCCTTCCAGGACCTGCCCTTGCAAACGTTCCAACATGGCTGCCAGGTCTTCTCCCTGACGCCGCTCGTGTTCTAGTTGTGCCCGTAGGTCCTGAATGAACTTTCTGTCGTGGGCACTGGCCGCTTCCTGTCTGCGGGCTTCCTCCTCTAAACGCCGTGCGTGTTCCTGGGCCTGGCGAGAGAGTAAATCCGAGAGCTCCGCCGATCGAGAGCGTTCCTCCTCCATGCGGGAAATTGCAAGTTCAGTGCGCTCTCGCTCCTGGGCCATTAGGGCTTCACAGCGAGACTGCTCGATCTGGAGCTCAGAGCGCAGGTTACTGCATGTGATGCTCTCCTGGTTCAGAGCGGAGTTAAGCTGACTGACACGTGATGCTTGCTCGTTCAAAGCCTGGTGCAAAGACTGTTTTATATAAATGTAAAAACACGCATAAGGGCAAATGATCAATTTTAACTGCCATTTATACACATTTAACCATGGCAGTGATACATATCATCAAATAGTAATTTGGTTAGTCACTGCATCAAACAAAATCTCAAAACATCATCCTCAATATCACCAAATAATTCACAAAGTTAAATTATATAACTACTATACATTCATACATACACTATACTCAAGCAATTTATTATATACTATATAGCAAATCTCAGATGAGTGATACAGTATATAGCTCTTTATATAAAATGTCCATCTTTGAGAGTATACTATATACGGATAAAGTAAAATATACCATATACTCCAGTAAATCTCAACTGCTTGATAGTTTATATCATCGTAAAATGTTAACTATATTATCGCCTAGCTCTAATCTGCTAAAGGCATCTAAGGTATGAAGATATTAAAATATAAACATTAACATGAATTTCTGTAATTTCTTTGACACCATGTGTACTGTGAAATAAGCTATGCAAATAAATTTGACTTGAACGATTTTTAAAATAAATGATTTAAGTAAAGCAGTGTTTTTGAATAAATCTTATAATGAATTTTTAAGTAAAAAAATGTTTTTGTATTGGACCAATAATATAATATTTTTAACAGTAATATTTTCTGTTTAAAATACTTGACTGCTTTTGTGCCTTAATAGACTGTAGTAGGAGCTACAGCATAGGCGGCTGAGACAGTATTTCATTGGTTGGATCTACTGAACAGATATGCCCCTGTACTGAAAGAGTATGTTTTGGACATAAACTATGAAGCCGGTTTAGGTGGCTAGCCAGGGATGTTTCAGTTTAGTTTGTGCCAACCCTGAGTTTTAGGCACTGAAAGTGGTTTGGATTTTAGAAGTGCTTATCACATCACCATAGTAATTACACTCCACGGTTAACCTGCTCTGGGACAGGTTATGTTCTACGTAAGAGATCTCAAACCAAAATTGGACCAATCAGCTGTGAGCAAAGTGGAAGTCACTCTTGATCTAAATGAAAAGGTCACCATTTAGTAACAGATTTTTTTTTTTAAGAAAATAATCTGTCTTTTAGCAATGATTACTATTATTTATATATTATTTAAATAATTATTGAGATTTATTCACTGAGATTAATTAAATCCCCACCAAAAGAAGGTTAGTACATCAAAAATGTGTATTACCTCCTGAGTTTGGTGGTTTTGCTCAATTGTTTGTTGACTGTTGAGTCTCTGCTGTTGAAGGTCCTCTTGCAGTTCCTGAACTCTAGCCTGCTCTTTCTTCACTGCCTGTAGACAGGCCTGATGCTCAGCCTCATCATTTTCCAGCTTCAGCCTTAAGGCAAAACATTTTTTTTTACGGCATAAGACTTAAGTGATCATTCATTTTCAAAGGTTTTTCAAAGTTTGCCATACCTGAGCTTGTGAATTTGGCTCTTTAATTCCTCTTGAGATTTGTATGCTGACTGAAGCTGAAGTCTGGTCTCCTCTAGCTCCGCCTTCAGCACTGACACAGCCTTTAGCTCTGCCTCTAACTGTCTCTGCTGCTCCAGTCCTCTACTCTTTTCAGCCTCCAGTGTGGAGCGCAGATCATTTGACAGTGTCTGTTCCTTTTGCAGCTGCAGCTGAAGATCTTCAACTAAACAGTGCACAAAGTTAAAATCTGCCTTGGTGACCAATTTTGTTGGTTTTTTAATATTTGCTGTCATTTTTTCCACTTTTTGACCATAGATGACTCTGAAATATTTACCATCTCTATGCAGCTGATGTTGTGTTTCCGTGCCCTGTTCTTTTGCGGAGTGCAGTGAATCCTGCAGTTGACGCAGCTGTTCTTGACTCTGCTGGCTGCTTGCATGCAGGCTACGCACCTCAGCCAATAGACTGTGACGGTCTGCGTTGAACAGCTGCTCTAAAGATCTCCACTGCTGCTCCTCCTGAAAGAGAAACGGTTAATGAATAACAAAAGCACTTGAATGCACTTGATCTATGTCAAGATTAAGATGGAGTGGAAACAGCATCACATGCTGGGCTGCTCAGCACCTGCTTCTGAAACAGTTTCTTCAACTGGTCCAGCAAAGGGGTGAGGTCCATCTGAGTGCTGGATGTCATGAAAGCCTGAAGCTGAGAGTGAAGCCACTCGCGTTCACTGTCAAACACACTGCGGACCGCATGCAACAGCTCGCGCCTCCAGTCCACGTCCCCACTGTCAGTCTTCATGTGTGTACACACAAACACAAAAATTCAAATACAAGTGGACTGTTGAAACACACACATACTGATGCAGACCATAACTCTAGACTACACTGTGAACTCTGGATCTGTTCATTGTGTTTCCATGTTACGTCTTTACCCCTACAAAGCCTAATCAACATGATCAAAACTTTACTGAAAAACCTGTTGTACACAATCTTTTACATGCCTTTATACATCTGATTGATTTGTATTTTTTTAGCAAAGTAAAAGGGCTTTTAGTATAATTCTAAAACTGTCCACCTTCAGGTCAGGATACACATCTTTTTACTGAGAAATCTTTACTGATTATATAGAGTAAACATAAGAATAAATTTTATATTGTTAGTAATATTTCAAGATAAACACTTATTGGACTGAAGCAACCTAGGTGTACTTTATACATCTTTTTTTATCATTTTAAATCTGAGTATCAAATATTGTACATCAGGCTTTTGAGGATTTTTTATCTGTACATCTCTCACTGTTTAAAAAAAATTAAGTATTAAAAAGAGCTTTTGACTAAACCACGTAACTCCATTGGCTCAAACTGTCGGCGAAACCTCATAACACCACCCGCCTCTATCGTGAATGAAGTGCCGCACGCAGTTTGGAGATAGATCGCAGTTTGTTTGCAATGCAAAGGTAAATAAATAACTGATGTTTGAATGAGTACAGCATTTTATTCACTCAAGAAACATTATGTCTATAAAGGCTAATGTTTTTTCTGTTTCTGAAGAGTGGAGAAGAATCTTAGTCTGGTATTTGCAGTCTAGTTGTAGCCAATATATGGTTTTAAATACCCTGTGCATAGCATTTTATCTTTTATATGTTGATATTTTGGCCAAATGTATTCAACAAGAAAAACTGAGCACCTATATAGCTACAATAAACTTGATAACCTGCAAGCTGATGAAAATGTAACGCAATGCACTTATTGCCTCAGATGCATTAGAACGGGAGCATCTGTCATTCACTGGTCAAAAACCTTGTAACTCCATTTGATCTTGATTTTCATCAAATGTTAATATTATAATGACATGTGCAAGTGTCTGGCCATATACAAAGCCACAATACCAACTTTGACAAAATATCAGGTTTCCACCCGACAGCGACAACCTGTAAATTTGTTGTTTTATCATCATCAACAGCATCATATAGCTACATACATGACCTTATTATGTTCGTATATGACCTTATTATGTTCCAACCTGACTTAAGCTCAGGTTTCACCTTAAATGCAAGTACCACTTTTAATGTAATTTCCAGTTTTAATATGCCATTTATGCATGTTTGTGCAATTTTGCTGTGCTGTGGGATGTATTACTTATTAAAACTGTGCCGTAACCAGAAAAAAGGTTGGGAAACACTGATCTAACCAGCAACCAATAGATGGAACCAAGTCCACACCCTACACTTTTTTATTTTTCTAGGCTGTTTCACTTGGACATGGCACAATACCGTCACTAATTCCGTTTCATCGTGACTTTAAGGATCTATCAGGTAAGCAATGCACAGATGAGCCTCACCTTGGGTTCCCTGTCAGCCATCCTGCAGAGCAGCTCTCTGAGCGATAGGATGGTCTCCTGTAAGGCCCGTCTCTCCCTCTGCCAGGAGGGGGGCGGAGCAGGCTCAGAATCTGGCCGAGACTGGCCAGATGGGGCAGGGCGATGGGACAAAGACAGGATTCTGCAGCTTTCCTGGTAGACACGTTTCAACATAGCCTATGCACGGTACAGACACAAATATAAATCACCAAATCATTTCTTGATGTATGAGTGAGGGCAGCATTGTGAGGACCGTTTACCTGTAACTCAGGTGTGAGGGCCTCATGGCTTTCATTCATGCTGCCTGCAGCGCTATCTGTGTTTTGAGCAGGTGACATTCCTCTGCAGCGCAGATACTCCACAAAATGAGCATCTAAACGCTCTGTATTCTCCAACTCGAGCTTCAGCATGGCCTCCAATTCTGAGCTCACGTCTGCACACACACACACACACACACACACACACACACACACACACACACAAATACACTTCAGAGAACTCAAAACAGGATTAAAAAAAAGTAACCTCTATTAAACGCACAGTCTCTCTTTAACAAACTCATGCATAAACACAACTCACTGCTGCCGTATCCATCGCTGACCCACTCCGGCACAGACTCGGGAGAGGTGGAGCCAAGTGGAGACCGAGATAGCGTTACATTTGAACTGTCCGATTCATGAACCTTAAAACATAGCCCCGTTATCACACCAATCACTTGCCAAACATGATGTCAACTGAGAGAACAAATAGCATATGTAGCACCAACTCCAACTACTGACACTTGTTTAGGACACATTCTACAATTACAAAAATCATAGGGAGCCAAAGTGTGAGAATTTTCAGATCTGTTCGAAAAACGAATAAAATTCACCTAGCAAGAAAAGTGGGTGGTTTCACACCCATGAAGTAACATTTTCTTGTAAGAAAACTTAACATTTAAATAGCAAATGTTGTTTTCAGGCATTAAGGTTGGGCTATAAATCAATATTTTTAAATCAAACAAAGAAAAGAAAAGAAAGAAGGTTCATGATACAGACACTCAAATGTCTTCACTATAAAACTGCAAAATAAAACTTAGAAGTTTTGAGAACTTGGAGAAATTAGAAAAACAGAGAACTAGCAACAACAAATCAAAACAATATTTATTAAAACATTTAATTTATTACCATTTCATCTGTTTTGATATATACTGTATACAAGCACTTTATTTATAAATTAATTATTTTTATGTGATTACGTTTTAAAAGACTGGTGAAATTGGTAAAGATTTATGAATTCATTTAATTCATTTATACATTTCTGATGATAAGTTTATATTAAAATCAAAAAACAGAAAATTTAATGGGGTCCTAAATTAAAAAGGTAGGCTACCTTATTCTTTGAAGTTAGCTTGTAAACAAGTTGTTTGCACGTTTGTTAGACCTCAAATGAATGTAATGAATTTCCTTCCCCGTTAATAGTATGAAAAATACTGATATTTAATGATATTGAAAAAATGTGGTGGGCTGGTAAAAATAATTTTTACTGTTGAGCCCTGGTACATTTCTTTTGAAAAGTTAAATGCATGCTTACCTTTTCTGCATCCAGTGAGTCGAGCACAGAGAGGTGTTCGGACAAAGAAAGCGAGCATGGGGATGCAGAGTTAGCGATGGGTTGGACTTCCTCTGAAGGTGGGATAAACATGTGTCTGCCGTGTGGTCTCTCCTTGTCCTGGTCCATGGGTGAAGCCTTGCTGTGGAGCTCCAGGCTGGCGTTGTGTAGTGCGCTGAGCTCGGAGAGATGAGATACCTGCAGACGAGAGGGGCGCTCTTCGCTGCAGTCCAACCGCCGCAGAACTTCTGGGGAAGACAGGGAGGCGGAGAGGGACGGGTCACGGGAAACTCCTTCGAGGAAGCAGTGGACGTGTTTGGGATGGTGGTCCTGCAGGTTGCAGCGCTGTCGGAGCTGCTCTAGCTCCCTCTGCTGATAGGCCAACTCTTCTTCCTGCACAGCCAGGTCATCCTGCAGACTCCGCAGCTCCGCCTTAAGGTGCTGGTTATGGACCTCGAGATCAGCCAACGCACGATCTTTCGTCTGAAGGTGAAAGATCAAATCAGAAAACTAGATTTTTTGCTGCCATGTTGCTGGGGTGTTGAAAGTCAGTGCCAGGTTTACTGCTACACTTCTAACTAGGGTGTCATTATACCACAAATTACGTAAAACTGTTACAATTTAAAAGCAGGCAGCATAATGGAATTACATGGCTCTATGGCATACTCAATTCTATCAAAGTATTAGTTTACCCAAAAAAGTCAATACTGTCATCAATTATTTACCCTCATGTTGTTACAAACCCATAACACAAATTAACATAAATGAAATTTGAGATTTCTGTCCCTCTATTGAAAGTCCACTGCACCAAAACTTTGGTGCTTCAAAAATTCATGGATTGCTCATATGGATTACTTTTACAATCTCAACTCTCAGGTTTCATTAAAAATATAAAAAGATGGATTAAAGTCTTGAAGGTTTGGAACAACATGGTGAGTAATGACAATTTTCATTTTTGAGTGAACCAATTCTTTAATATTAGTATTAATGTAACTAATATTGTTGAAGTGTTTTGTCTTGTTGCTAGGCTGATTGCTTAATAATGTGGATAAAAGATAATATACAGGTAAGATTATACAATTATTTTGAACTAAAAATCAATGTGTAACAATTAAATTGCAAACTAAACCTCCATTGACTGATCATCCGATCAGGTTCAGGACCAGGTGACAATATTTTCCCTTACTTAGTGAACTAATTAGCCAGTAAACTCATTATTTTGCAAATCAGGGTTGATGATACATTACTTGGGTAACAAGACTTTGGCTGTAAATAGGCAAGTCCTAAATTTGAAAATAAATAAATAAATAAATAAATATTTTAACAGATGAACCAGAAGATATCCTAACATGTGGATCAATGAAGGAAATAAAATACTGGACATACCTGTCCCTCTTCCAGTAGCTTCTCAGCTCTCTCTGTGCTGTTACTAAGACCCTCCTTCACTGCTGTTAGCTCCGCCCTTAAAGCATCATGCTCCGCCCTCAGGTGGATCAGCTGCTGTTCCCTCTCACGTAAAGCAGTCTCAGCTTTAGCCAAGGTCTCTTCAGCACATGTCTGCAAACAAAAACACTGAATGTCACAGTCCTTTACACCACTCACTCAAAATGCATTACATCAGCAGTTTCAAACTCACTTCATTTAGCTATAGCCATGCTGTGAAAAATGAGTAACAACCTCATTTTTAAAAGTTTAAATGCACAGCAAGTCTCTTGTAAACAAACTATTCCCAGCTAGCAAGTGAACATGAAAGAATTCAAATAGATAATGTCCAACGTTACAAGTTAAAGCAACCAGGGTTTTGCCTCCTGTTCAATCACAACAAAAAGTACACTTGTCACTCACTAGCAAGAAACAGTTATTTGATAAAATACCTCTCCATTGTACTCAGAACCCAGCAAATATAAATAGAGCGTCTCTCCACCTTACGTTGTGATTAACCAATCCAAAATTTAGATCAAGCTTAAAAATAAACAGTTTAAAAGACTTCAGACAGACTTCCTCTTTGTAAATGTACTTCCTGTGTGAAACTCTCTTGTTGCGTGCCAGAGGGCTGGACTAAATCAGTCTGTTCTCATTCCTCCCCCTTTTTTTCCTGCTGTAATTTCAGGCACTACAGAGGCTGCACACACAACATGGTTGATCTGTGACTAATTAAAGGCTCTGGAAAGCTGAAAACCGAAAGGCAACTTCCCAAATAACTCAGTGTTTACATCAAAGCACATGGAAAGTTTAAAGTTTACAGTCCAAGTCCATATCAATTACAGTTTGTTTGTATTGATGTGTTGCTCCAATTCCACCACAAAGAGAAATGAAATATATACACACACACTGTGTCTCTGTGTCTCTGTGTCTCTGTGTCTCTCTCTCTCTCTCTCTCTCTCTCTCTCTCTCTCTCTCTCTCTCTCTCTCTCTCTCTCTCTCTCTCTCTCTCTCTCTCTCTCTCTCTCTCTCTCTCTCTCTCTCTCTCTCTCTCTCTCTCTCTCTCTCTCTCTCTCTCTCTCTCTCTCTCTCTCTCTCAACAGTGAGCCAGGTTTAATTAATTATTATTAATTTTTACAAGTATCTCACCAGTACTTCTTTTTGGGCTTCCCCTTGTTTAGCCACCATCTCCTCCTGTTGCTCATGTAGTTCTTTTATGTAGTTTATCTTTGATGTCATTTCCTGTTTCAAGTGCTCTATTTCCTCCTGGAGATATCCCTCCCGTTTTCTCAGAGCCTCTCTCTCCATGTACAGTTCTTTTTTGCTGGTCTCCAAAACACTGATGTTGGCTCTGCCTACTTGGACGTGCTCCTCAAGCTCTGTGAGCGTGGACTGTAAAGCGGCCAGATCATTCTCATACTGCTCCTCTTTGTGCTGCAGCTCTGAGATCTGGCTTACCAGAAGCTCCTTCTCAACCAACTGGTTCTTCGCTTCCTCTTGCAGCCTGTCAAGCTCCTGCTGGACCTCATCTTTTCTCTCCTCCACCCTTCTCAACTGGAGCTCAGATTCTCTCATGCTGGACTGATGAGCTCGCTCTGTATCTTCCAACTCTTCCACACGGGCCGCCAATCGCTCAGCTTCTGTCCGTTCCTCCTCTAGCTGTACTTTCAGCTCATTCGCCTCCTGTTCCAACAGGACCACCTTCCCCCTTTCCTCACCAAGACTCCGGCCAAGCGCCTCCACCTGACTTCCATACTGTTCCTCCTGGGAGAGCAACAGCCTCTGAAGAGAATCCTTCTCTGCGACGGCACGTTCCAGCTCAATCTTTAACTCCTGCAAGCGAGCACGAGACGACTGTAGCGTGTGGCTGCTGAGCTCCTGGCACAGGCTTTCCTCAGATGCCCTCTGCTGGCGGGGATGAGTGGACCAGGGAAAGTCCGACGACTCTGGGCTGTCAGTGCTAGGGTCACTGACCTCGTGATGGTTGGGGTCAAGCTGGCTCAACTCCTCTTGAAGCTTGTTAATAACCTCATGGAGCTGCTCGGTCTCCTCTTCCTTTGCCTGCCGTAAACGTTCCTGGTCACAACGAAGACGTTCGACCTGAGAGCGCAGCTCTTCTATCTCAGCTTGCTTTTCCTCTAGTGTCTGAAAATGGTAATGAGGACCAGTTACAAGCCAGCAGCATATTTAATCAGTACAAAATAAATTAAGGAAGTCTTCAAACTAAGCAACTAAACCATAGTTTTACTTTCCTTGTGATAACTGTACTTCAAGTCACTTTTGATTATAGAATAAGCTAAAATATACATTAAAAGGTGCAGAAAGAGAGCAATGAAGTTTTAGAAACATGAAATGAGATGTGTCTGCTTCCTGAATATTAGGTATGGGAATTTAAAGGAATGTTTCAGATTCTTCGATATTCTAGTTACATTAACAATTATTTCTGTGTTTCTGAAGAATTTGTGTGTGTGGGTTGGGAAATAAAAAATAAATATGACAAATGTAATAATTTTCGAAAGGTTTGTTTACACAAAGCTTTTCACAGATGTAATGCAATAATGAATCCTATATTAAATAAATACTAAAACGAATAAAATATGCTAACATTTTTCAATCAATTTAATAAAAAACCTCTGACCACAATAATTCTGCCCTACAAAACAAAAAAGGCAGTAACTGCATTTTTGGTCAAAAATGAGTTATCATTTTCATGACATTCAAGGCATCCTTTGTTATGTGACAAAACATCTTATCTCAAATGTGTGTCATTTTGGAGAAAAACGGTAATAGTTTTTGGAGAATCTGTAGTTACTGCCTTTTTCCTTGGTATGGTGCCACGTTTTTGGTAAGTAATACAAAGCAAGTTTACAAAGCAAGAATACAGTAACTGCAAAATAGGGGTAAAATATCAAATTAAATATGAGGATTGATATGTACAAAGAATAAGCTAATATAAAGTAACAAAACCAATTGTTGCAAAACAAAACATGTCCAATAATCTACCTACAACTACTTAGGCTGGATGACAGGATAACTTTAAAAGTCATTTTTCTCAGTTCTGCACTCCGTGTAGTTACTGCCTTTTTGCTTTGTAGGGCAGAATACTTGTGCATAACATTATTAAAATCAAAAGTTAGTTCGCAATGCTTTAATGTTAACAAATACATGAACAAAGCGAATTATGTTTTATTAACTAACATTAAGAAAGATTAATAAATACTGTAAAAATTGTATCGCTCATAGGTCCATGTTACATTAATGTTAACGAATAAAACATTGTTACCATTATTATTATAATTATAAAATATCTTTACTAGGCTTTTAATTACTGTTATAAACCTTAAGTGCTACATAACTCTATAAAATATCCTTGGTCGAGTCAAGTTATTGGGTCAAACTTATTCAGTAACAGCTCTGACTGAATTTATGTTTTTGATTCACTAAGAAGATCTAATGACTAAAACTCATGTTTAGGAATCAGACACACTTGCCGTACCTTATTATCGTTGGTCATGTCCAGCTCCTGCTGCAGCTGGAGGATCTGCTGATTTAAGTGGTCGATCTCCATATTCTTCTCCTCCAGAAGGGCAGAAGGTAGCTGAAGGATGGATTCATCGCTGCCCTCTTCTAGCCGCCTTGTCAGAGTGTCCACAGTCTCCTAAAGGACAGACACAAAGAGGACCTTTTCACATTCTCCATAAAACTCCCCAAGCATATTATATGAAGGTACTGTGCTATGAATACAATTTATCCAAGGTCGTGAACATACTGGCCACAGGCCACCACAATAAGACTACCAGACTACAGTCATTATACAACTATACGGAGCCAGAGCCTTACCTGCAGGTGTGTGATGCGAGCGTGGAGCTGCTCTTCCGTAGCTCTGCTCTCTCTGTTTTTGAGCTCCAGCTGTAGTGTTAGTTGTCCGACCTCTTCCTCCCTCACTACTACATCCTTCTCAAGCTCACTTATACGCTCCGACAGCAACTCCACCTAAGAGACAAAAAGTTTCAATGTAACAAAGAAATACCATTAAGTGGACAAGAAACAAAGTTAGATCTTACTCATAAATCTGAGGTTTTGTCTTAGAAATAGAAACCATACAAATGTTCACAGTTCATTTCTGACAATGCCTGGTAAGCCATAGAGTGTAATGTTACTGCTAAAATCAACCGTGTTCTCATTGGCTGCAATTCTCATTTCCGCAGCACAAAAAAAATTACCATATGCAAAAAACATGTTGCACCTACAGTTGTGTTAGACTATGGTGTTGTGTCATGTACTTTTAAACTCTTAAGGCCCCAATATAATTCAAGTGAAATCAAAGAATGAACAATATAATACCAGAATATCTGTAAAAATAGCTGTAATAAATATGGAAGTTGCTGCAATTGGTGTGGCTCTTTTTTCATACATCATAAATTACTTTTGCTAAAAAACAGTCATGTTATCTTGCGCTCAGGAAACGGAATTGTGTGAGACTTCGGGGAGGAAATCTCGGGGAGGAAATCAAAGCAAATCATTCTGATGACAGACTTGGCTAAGGCATTTCAGAACGGTCAAACCAACAATTGAGATGCTGTGCGATGTGATTGGTTCCGCTGGTTAGTCCAGTTATCCAAACCACATCCACTGTTGAGGCAAAGTCACTTGAGTTTGTTGCACATCGAGGGATTTATTGGGTAAATATGTTTCCATCATAGTTTATGTGCACGTCTTCTCATCGGATAGAGATATCCGCCTCAAGTGTGTGGATAAATTGTTTAATATTACTGGCATATTGGTGATTCCATCCAGCATTTTTTTTTTATGTTTAATGGTGTATAAAATAGATAGCTTTAAAGCACTATATAAATAAATGTGGCTTGAATGGAGTGCCGAATTGCAAAGCTTGTGCAAACATTTCCATAATCAAAAGCTTTCTTAAATGCCGTCATTTTCTCACCACTGTCATTTTTGTTGTGTGCTTATTTTGTTGTAATTGAGAGTGAAGCGTGTTGCACATTTCCATATTCATCTAATCGACACTCAGCAGTTTTTGGATGTCTGCTAGCAGAATACCACTGCAAAGGTATTTCAAACTTTTTACCCACAAGCAAAGAATGAAAATGAACCAAGTATTTTGTTTATAGAACTAAATTAAAGACCTCTAAACTCATTGTAAAGCAAATGCAAACATGTTACTTGGATACTGTTACTCTGATTGTTCAATCATGACATTCCATAAATCTCTTTCAATCTGCTTAATATACACACACCTGTTGTTCTTTGGTCTGCAGATCCTGTTGTGTAGCTTCCAGCTGTTCCCGGAGGTTAGGGTCAGGGGTCATATCAGGGAAGCGGTGTCTGGTTTCATCGAGTTTGGACTGTAAGGCAGAGATCTGGAGCTTATTAGCATACTGCTGCTGCTGCAAAGCTTCTTTATCCTGAAAGAAAGAACACACAGATCAGAATGGGTTAGAACTATAGGTATTGGTGCAAAATGGAAAATTAATTGAATTAATTAACTGAAGCAGTGACTAGACAACCTAATTCTGGGCCCAAATGTGTGGCAGGTTTTTTTTGTATAAATCAGAATACATGCAAGACACATCTGAACTTGTATTTGTAGTTTTGTGCACCTGTGTGAGCTCCTGAAGGTTCTTGCGTGCTTTCTGAAGTTCTTGCTCCAGCTGTGTGACAGTTCGGCTGGCCTCCGCACAGCTCAGCAACGCCTGCTCCAACTCACGGATACGAGTTGCCAATTTCTCAATCTCTTCATTACGCTCTTCTACATCAAGCTGGCACTGCTCTTTTGCTGACAACAGTATACTATAGTCTTCTATCTTATCTTTGATCAGAGCCTGAAGGTTTTCCACCTGTAAAAATCACACGAATACAGAATATGGACCTAAATAGAGTGTGTGTGAAAATTTTAATACAAATCAGGGCTCCAGACTTACATTTGAGAGCAGGAGCACTGGTGCCACTAAGTTCAACAGATGGTGGCACCTGATTTGGTAGCGCACATTTGACTATAAAGCACTGAGCTTGAGTTGAGATTAAAATGAAATTAACTTTTATTAAAGTCACCCTCATGTCGTTCCACACCCGCAAGACTTTCGTTTACGCAAATGAAGATCTTTTTAATGAAATCTGAGAGCTTTCCTTTCAGCTACGCAACTACCACTCTTAAGGCCCAGAAAGTACTTTACGTGAGTGCTTTGTTTGCACACACACAATTTTTTTTTTTTTTATTAACAAAATTTCACTCTCCAACGGACGCTCAACAGAGCACTTGATAGTTGTGTCAATGGAGGAACAGAAATCTCTCAGATTTTAAAAAGATCTTAATTTGTGTTCCGAAGGTGAATAAATGTCTTACGGATTTGGAACGAAATAAGGGCGAGTAAATGATGAGAAAATGTTTATTTATTACCTTACCCAACCTTATTAAATTTACCATTGTTCTTCTATACAGTATCTATAGTATTCTATAGTATACTGACCAACAGCTTCAGTGGTTATAAAAGGATCACTTATTACTTGCCTTCTGTGTAATTCAGTTGCAATTAAGAATTGTTTTTGGAAAAAACGTCTTACCTCCTTTAATAATAATAAAAAAAAAATAAAAAAAAAAAAAGATTTCTTGATACATTGATTATTTTATAATAGTGATTTCATAATGTCTAAATGTAAATTCAAACGCAAAACCAGGGCGAATAAGTCAACAAGTGCTCTTCTGCAGCCACCTATTGGTTATAGTGGTAATTTCATGTCTTTTTTCATTTTTTAATAAAAGGCTTTGGGCAAAGTAGAGGTGGCACCAGTGTGACCTCTAACAAAATGTATTTACACTGGCAGGAAAAAAGGTCATGTGGGAATATAAGTGAATAAAACAACAGTTTTGCCAAGGATGGAGACTTTTAAAGGGGCTACAAGACAATCATAAAAGGAACAGATAAAGATGAGCCAAGATGGACGTAAGCAAAGTAAGCAATGACATTTGAGAGGAAAGAGGATAAGCATGTTTTTGAGTTTCAATGGGTGGATGAAAGTGGAAAAAAACAATAACATGAGTTACAGATGCAACTGATGTACTGCATATCTGCTGAAAAAAGGTTTGACAAGCAAGACAACGTAACGCAAAATAACTATCACATGCTCTACTACTTTAATGCATGCATAAGCCATGCATATCTGCTACAAGCCCAGCACATTAATGACTACAGCTTGATAACATACCTGAAGAACCAAGTCCTCAATCTACATCATTCAGTTAGGGAGGAAAAAAAAAAATCATCTATATGAAAAAATTCAAATCATTCAGAGATGTCAGAGTATAAGAAAGGTTATAGTTTCTGTCACAAAGAGTATGTGAGCAATCTGGTACAGAAGGGTTTTTAAAATTTTGCCTGTGAAGCATAGAATTTTTTTATGTTCTTTCTTGCTTCAAAATCAGTCTGTAAATCGCACCATCAAGATAAATACAGGCATGTTAAGTCTTTAACAGTTTAAATTTTTTTTTTTTAATTTTTTTTTATAAAATGCTTTCTATTCAAAGAAGCCTGAAAAAGCATCACTTTTAGTTTCCACAAAAATATCGAGCAGCACAACCTTCGAAAAGAAAGCATCAGATTAGTGTATTAGTATCATTTCTGAAGGATCATGTGACTGGAGTAATGATGCTGAAAACTGAGCTTTGCCATCCCATCACAGGAATAAATTACATTAAGGTATAATAAACCAAAAAAAATTTGCTCGCATACTCTTATCACAGATTATCCACTATTCACAAAAAAACGGTGTCAGACTGTTCAGACAATGACACATCTAAAGTTCTAGACATTGCCCCTTACCCTTTGACCCTTGCTGTCCCCTCCTGCGTGTCCTTTAGATGGTTGTCTCAGCTGAGCTTCCAGATTCTTGATTTCCTGCTGAAATTCATCTCTCTCATGCTCCCGTTCCACTGCTTGTTCCTGTACAAGCATAGTCATTTATTTGCCTAAGCTTACGCCAAGTCTGACATGACAAATGAAATAAAGTAGAAAATATTCACATTTTTCTCTCAACAAGGTGTGAATAGTTTTGGTGCAAAGAACTTCAGACAGACTGTTGGAAACGCTTACATCTATGAACTGGCGGTTATGTTTGAGCTGTTTCTCCAGAGCATCAATGTGTTGCTGCAGATCTTCAGTCTGCAGGCGGTGCTGTTCCTCCAGCTGATGTCCACGGCTCTCCTGCTCCTCCAGGGCCTGTTCCAGCATCTGTAGACGGGACGCCAACCCACCGCAGTCCTTCTCCGCCTGCCGCTGTACCTCCACACGCTCCTGCCCCAGACGCTCAGCCTCCGCTAGCAGAGCTGAACAGAGCCCAGGAGGACCAATGAATAAAACGTGCCACAACAGATCTCGTCATCAAAACTCACACAAACTGCAAATGCAAATTAAGATGCAAACATGCACAGGAGCTCCGGATCATTTGTGCATTCTCAATGCACAAATAAAAGCACAGCAAACTGGATTGAGAAGAAATTGGCAAAGAAAGATTCATAAGAAAAATTAAAAAGTACTTGGACCTTCAAAACCAAAGGTTTAGAACAAGTTAGACTGCAAAAAAAGATCACAGGATAAGCAAGAGCAGTAATAAACCACAAATTAAAAATAAATAAACTGCAAACTTCATCTGAAATGGATGCATTTAGTGTCCAAAAATGTAGTTATTCTTTTCTCAACTCAAACATTTACGTCAGCCGCAGATTATCATCACAAACCTGTGTCTTCCTCTGCATCGAGGAAGCCTACAGAGCAGAAAGAATTTGTAGGATGAAACTAAACCCTTCCATCATAAGCACACAACCTTAAAATTTCACTGTGTGCAAAGTAACACGCATATTTAACAGGCCATGACTATTTGGCATGAACCAAATGACAAAACAAATGTTACATAACTGCATGTTATGTAATTCATTCTGGGAATTAAACTAACGCACGTCATCTTAAACTAAATCACACCCCTTCCTCTCTCACCCTTCTCCGTGTCTCCGAGGCTGGCCGTCAGGGCTTCTCTCTGACGCAGGAGGAGGGCATGATTTTCGCTGAGCTGCTGCAGTTGGATGCGTGTGCTCTCCAGCTCCTCTGCCAGATGCTGCTCCTGCGTCTCCTTCTGCTGAAGCGCCTCCTCCAAAATGGCTTTCTCAGCTATGTAGCCTTCCATCAAACCTAGAGCCACACATGTAAATGCACACAAGAGAGCAAATAAGTTGTGAAAGCGAATGACATTGAAGTAGGGATACACAAATATTAAACATCCATAAACATGAAAGTCCTGACCTTCGGCCTTGTGCAGTTCCAATTGTAGTTGGCTCTTCAGACTGGCTTCATGATCCAGCTGCTCCAAGAGCTGAGAGTTTTGAAACAGCAAAGATGCTCCGGCCTCACCTCCGTCTCTGAATTGCTCGTTTAGTACGGCCTGCAGACCACACATCTGCTCCAACTACAGCAGAAAAAGACAGAGAGAAAAGACAGACATATGGGTTAATGGGAATATGGGTTAAACAGTTCCTAAAAAAGAACTTGTTCAAATCCATCATATTGAATTATGGTCTGAATCTCAAATACTACTGTTCAAAAGTTAGAGGCCAGTTTTTGATTTATCAAGGATTGTTTATTTTTTTTATTCAGCAAGGATGCATTAAATTCATCATAAGTGACAGCAGGGTTGTTACTGTAAACTAAAACTATTAAAAACATTTGTAGTAAATAACTAAACTAAGTTTAGGCACTAAAATTACTAACTGGAAATGAATAAAAAAAAAAAAAAAAAAAAAGAAACCTAAATAGTGCTATTAATTTTTTTTTTAAAGAAAATTACCAAAAAAATTTATTAAATCTGAAAATATAATCAAGTTATAGTATATGAAAACGAAAATAACAATAACAAAAACATTTATAACTGTTTACTGGGGGGGGGGGGTTTAATTTCACAAAAACATTAAGCAGAACAACATTATAAAACATTTGTAACATGTTACTTGAGCATCAAATCAGCATATAAGAATGATTTCTAAAGGATCATGCAGAATGAAGCAATGGCTGCTGAAAATTCACCTTTGCCATCACAGGAATACATTTAAATATTACAATTATTAAATATTAAAGTTGAAAAATGATATTTTAAATTGCAGTAATTTTTCACTATTTCTGGTTGCTCTGTCTACACAATAAACAGTATGCAAATCCAGCAAAAGTCAGAAGTGGGTAGGATAGGGAAGTGTCTCTAAGCACGGCACCTGCTGTGAGGATTCAGATAGCAGCTCCAGTAGTTTATCCACAGCGGTGCGCAGACGTGTACAGGATCCCAGCATGAGTTCCTCTCCCTCTGCCTCCATCTCCCCCTCCGGCCCAGAGAACACACTCTCACACAGCCTCTGAGACAACTCCAACCCCTCGTCCACAGCTGAAGACCACACACTACAATCAGCCTCTCCCTCCGTGCCAATCACCTCTCCTGAAAAAACAGGCCGATAAATTCATTGTTAAAATCTGTTTGAAAGTCAACAACAAATATTAAACGTTAACGGAACATTGAGATTATTAGTCAAAGGTTTCCTTCCAAATATTAAGATGGTGCAAAAGAAATGCTAATTTTAGCAACTGTGTGTAAGCATGTAATTTAGTCTCATTTGCCATCATAAAATATTTATACATTTTATATGCATATATTTGAATTAATTTATTTTTAATCATTAATTTGTACATTTTAATGTGTTTGAAAGACAAAATCCGACCAAAGACTTAGTGATAATTCAATTAAAAATGTATGTGTTAGTCAGAAGTTTAGATATGATTAGATATGCAATGTTGAGAAAACACTTCTTAAAGTGAAACACTTTCTGTAAATCCAGTGATCAAATGCCCTGGGTCAGTTTTCAGTTTTTTGACTAGTGGCTGGTCTGTGTGTGCAATTCCACAAACCTGGAAGACCTTCTGAACTTATGTTTTAATAGTCATTGATCAATACAGATTTTTCATCCAGCAAACTCACAGAAACGTACCCGTTTCATGTGAATCACGGCTACTCCTAGCGGTCATTGAGCTGGGTGTTTTGTCTCCAGACTGACCACCTGACACACAAGCTCCTAACTTGCGGCTTATGTGCTCATCCGTTGCCAAAGTGATCCGAAGCATCTCTATGAGCATCCGCTGTAGTTTGTCACGTGCTGTTTGCAGGTCTTGTCTGATAGGGACAAAAATAAATGTTTAAATGATCAGCTAAAAACATGAAAAACAAGGTTGTTAAAATATATATATTTAAAAAAAACAACAACAACAAAAAAAAAACAGTATGCAGACTGTCAGTTAAAGTTTCCCCAAAATCCCTCTTTCCGCATCTATGCAGGTCAGCTGACCTTTCCTGTGTGGCCGTGTTGAGGTCTGCTCTGAGCATGGCCAGTAGATTGTCTCCTTCCTGGTTCTCCCGGTCTCTGCGTTGCAGGAGAGTCTCCAGCGTGTCCATCTCTGCCCGCTTGCCCTCTAGCTCCACCTGCAGCCCGCTCACCTCCGATCGCAGCTGAGAGACAGGAAAACAGTCATCACATATGCAAGAAAGTGTTTGCCTGAGAGGTGTCAACGCAATTAACAAATGAGGAAGAGGTTAATGTCTAGAAGCATCATAAAATCAGCTTTCTGCCAAAGTAAATAGACAACTCCTGTCTGTGGTTGCTCCCGTAGTTCTACAAAACGAATCCTTCAGGCTCAAACAGGACAAACTGTTCAAAGCCAAAAAGAGGGGAAAACAGCTACAAAAGCAGATGAGACAATGTAGCACGCATTTAAATAAGGCTCCTCAAAAAATGTGTGGCGTATTTCACCACCAGCATGCAAAGATGTAACCATAACAACCAGCTCTACCCAAAAAATAAAAAATTTTATCTAAAAACAAAAAACAAAACACCCAGCTCTACCAAAGCTTACCTAGGCCCTTTGTTACCATTTCCACCCACCACTTCTTATGTAAAAAAATTAATGTTGTGTACCAGTATCTGAAACACCTCCTTAAACAGCAACTCAACTGTAAGGAAAGACAGATGAATAAAGCCTGGATTCTGTAAAACCTGTCTTTGCAGGGCTCGACAATAAGGACTGGCCCGGGGTCAGCATGAACGTTGCTTGGGACAGTTCACGGAACGGTCACTTGCCCAATCGGGCCTGTGCTGCATCGTAATGAAAGTTTAGCATTTGCACGCGTTTTTGAACCTAGCTAGTTTTAATATTCTAGCACAAGACGACGCAAAAGAGAAGTTTTGTGTGCGCACACATCAGAAGTGCATGTCCAGAAAGCCACTTCTCAGACAGCACGCGAATACTGAATTGAGTTCTCCTTCACAGTTACTTGCACTTGAGTGGACAAATTCAAACAAAATCAAAATGTCCGTTTTGGCGAGCATCTCGTAAACATAGTCGGTCTTAAGTGAACATAAACAAATGAGAAATAAAACTGTGTAACCAGGCATTAGGTCTTAAAGTGACAGAGGCCGAATATACCTGATGCTGTCTGTGTTTTTAATGTTAATCAAACAACAACAAAAAAATCACTTGCTCGTCTTAACTGAATGCTGTTATTTTACATTTGATTTAATTTCTGTATTAGAAGAATACTGTTAGATCTACCCATCTATTTGTATCTTTGCTCTGATGTATTTATTTGTGCTATTGCTATTTTTTGTTCTTATTGTATTACAGACTGTTTACTTGTTTTTAATAATATTTAAAGTTTTATATTAGTAAGGCTAGTAGTTTTTGCTGTGATATCAAAATTGAAATAGATATTACTCCAAATTTCAAATAACAGTGAAATTTCACAATTCTCTATTTATAAAAGTCACATGGGTCAAACATCATGAAAACAATAACTGTTGTAATTTATGTATTTATCACTTCTTTGTGGTGGAACCAGTGAAAAATTTGGCAGGGCAAGTTCAAATTTTAACCACTGGCCCAGTAGAAGAAGAAAAAAAAAATAGATTTAGCTTTAAGCCCTGCTTTGATTAAGTCATGTGACCAAGACCCATTGTTGCCGTCCCACCTAATATCAATACTAAAATGTAAAAAATAAAATATTTGTTATTATTAGGGCTGGGTAAAAAAAATATAGATTTCTCGATTTTAATCGATTCTCATTTTTACGAAACGATATCGATTCTTAAATCCCAAGAATCGATTAGTCATCCTGTTTTTAGTGATGAATGAATGGAACATTGTTGCGCGCATTCCATCCAATAAATCGCAATAATCTTTGTGCTTTGTTATTATTGATATGAAACAAAGCATCAGATTTCAAATTACATCCATTTTCTTACGAAATTCAAAAACATAATTACCGTTTCGGCGCTGTGGCGTGAGATCGCTCTGGCGAAGCTCAGCTTAAGAGAAGCAGAACATGACCTTCTCTTCCGCCTTAATAATACCAGTTACAGCTCGAAATAAACATGAATGAGCATCTGAAAGTGTGTTAAAAGATAGAGTACAACTTATCGAAGTCCATATCATGTCTCATGGAATCGCTCGAACAGTGTTTCAACCGTGGAAAGACATGTAACGTCACATTTACCTCAGAAAAAACATATGCAGTGACCATAAACTCGTTAGTCAGCTAGAAAAATTTACTCTAGAGAGGAGCATTTTGTTAAATATATGCACCATTATACATATGCATTATAATTTTTAATGTTCTTCAATATTTAATGTATGTTTGAATAAATCTGGAAAGTTTTTTATGACAGCCACCATTTAAATTTGTATATAATTTCATATAACTTTATTATTACAAAAATAAATAAAAGTGTATTTTAAAGGTATAGTGGAGGATTTTCTTTTTCCGGGTGGGTAGTGTAAACTATTGGTCCACCTGTCAAGTCTGGACACCTGTAAGTGTCAATCATTCTGGTGATATGTTTACGTAAGGCCGTCGTACGTGCTCGTCCCTTAGTTTTCGCTTTCTGCGCATGCGCACTTTCAGGTGTTTATGTGTGGTGAGCTAGAGCTAAGCCATTCATTGAAGCTCGCCATTTCACCGGGTCCTTTGAAAATGTCTGAGGGTCGCAAGAGAAAAAGTTTGTACGAACTGTATGAGAAGAAGAGAAAGGCCTCAGAAGAGAGAAACAAGATCAGAGTGTTTTTGGGAGATTGTTTCACACGATGGCGTGCGCTGAGAACACAGGTTGGGCTTCCCACTGATGCCTCAGTCGCGAAGTTTCTACTCGACAGGTAAAGTTTGGCATGCTATTTGGTGAAAAAGTGCAAATCTTCTTTTGGAAAGTAATCTTGTATGAGCGATGCCGACAGCAACTTGTAAACAGAGCGTGCACGAGGAGAACCTCGCACACGTTTAATAGGCGTTCCCTCTCGGGAGCATGTAGTGTGTTGCGCATGTGCATTTTTTCAAAAAGTGGAGAGGGCGGTTCTTATCTAAAATTCGGAAAGATCCTCCGCTATACCTTTAAGTGTTTGTATACAAATCAGTTATTTTTTACCTTCAATATTATAGTAGGCTAATGAAGCCTATAGGCTACAACTGACCCCCATAGTTAACAGCATTAGTTAAGAGATTTGTTTTCCTTGAGAAAATTTGCCATGTATTGTACCTGATATCCAAAATAATCGATATTGAATTTAATCGAATCGTAATCGAAATCGAATCGAATTGCAAGCTTGTGAATCGAAATCGAATCGAATTGTGAAATTTGTGTCAATACCCAGCCCTAGTTATTATTAATAATATTACTACTACATACAAATTTAAATGATTCTTCTATTTTGTTATAATTCCTATTTTGCTGGAATACTGTACACTACACAACTTTTAAAAATAGATTTTAACAGATTTTTAAAACACTAAGCATCATACGCTTGCCGAATTTGTAAATGGTTGCAGAGAACAGCTGGGCATAATACACTAAATGACTAAGTATAATACACAACACTACTAGACTTTAAGTCATTGCAATAACATCAAACGTGCGCAGAAACGTTCACCTACAAGTCAGTCAGATGAAAAAAATTTGTGTTCTAAAATCAGCTCAAAATATCTGATATACTCTGACTGGATGGAATCAAAGTCTGTGTGCCCATCATACACTACTTGATTTTCTGTGAAATCTGTCAACTAGCATCAACTCATCCAGACTAAACCAGGGCAAAAATCTGTGCAAAAAGTGTGTAGTGTATTCCAGCCTTTATATACAAATTAAAGGAATATTCTATTGCTTGTCTTGTCTTTCTTTGTTCAATATTATTTTAATTATTTAATACTGATACTGACAAGGTTAAGGTAATATCAATGCTACACTGAGCTGACTGCTCATTTGCTGTAGCTGTGTGACGAGTTGATTGATTGGGTGTTGTACCTGTGACACTACAGTGTCCAGCTGCTGTAGTTGTGCAGTAAGTTGGCTCATCTTGTCACTGTAGGTGAGTTCAGTTTGCTCATGTTGCTGTCTTAAAGCCCTTTCCAGCTCCTCAAGAGCAACAGCCTTTTCCAGGTCACTCTCCTCCTGAAACACACACACACACACACACACACACGTCATGAGCAACACTGCAGAAAAACAATGACTCGCATTTCACTCTCAGCCTTACACTCTCCCCTCAAACAAACATAAGCCAAATTATCTGAATATAATGGATCAAAATTTACCCAGTGATCTCTATAAAGAACAAAAATAAAATGATCATTGACACAAAAAAAGCCCCACACAAACCTCACATCCACATTCAGTCAGCAATCACTCACGTGTCCCTACACTTCCTCCCATCTGTTGGATTAATGCTGTCAGAGGACCTCTCTAATGCTCCAAAAGGGAAAGAGGCCAACTGACAAACCAACCAGTGTAAAATGTCAGAAAGTCCCCGTGCAGAGAGAGATTTGAGCTAGAGAACAGCTCTACAGGGTCAAAAGCAAAAGTCTGACAGTGTCCGATCCAGAGAAAAGGTTTACTGTGAATGATGGAAGCTATATTGTACAGTACACGGTGGGGATTAGTATTAATTTGAGCTTAGAGTGGACCGTCCCCCAAGTCCAGATGTTAACTCCCTCCCCCAATAAGCTCAGCTATTGTTTATAACAGTTTTTGTGAGAGTGGCAAATACACTTTCTCATACTGAACAATACGGTCACAGCAATAATGACAACAAGAACAAGTTGAAGGAAAAATGTTGAAAAATTTTATATGATGAATAAATACTGATTTAATAAGTTGGAGTGAGAAGCAGGCTTGTAAGTAAAATGAGCCATACTCTTTCTTGGCCCTAATTGTGAGCCAATGTTTACAGTTACTGCCTATTAAAGGTTTTAAGTGTAGAGAGGTAGATTACCGTTTCTCATGAATATTATTTTATTAGTAATTTAGAACCCCAAATTACTAATTTTGCATTTATGACATTTAAAGGCCTCAATTTAACGAAGAATTAAGTACCATGTTCCCCTTTTGTTTTATTCCAAGATTGGTTATTAACAATGTGGATTCTGAACTTGCCCTGATTTATGTCTATTTAATACAGGGATATTATGAATGAAACTCAAAAAAAAAAAATTCATGTTAAACTTATTTCAGCTAGTTCCAACATTTCTCATTTTCATTTAGTTTAGTCAATAAAAATGAAAACAGAAAATATAATCATGACATCTAATTCAAAATATTAATATAAACTAAAATAGTATCTCAATGATACTAAAATAACACTAATTAAAAATGCTGAGGCACACATTCAAAAGCAAAGTTTCAAATACTCAAGGCATATTTTTTTAAATCAATATAAATATTGAATTGAACATATGTACTGAAATTGATTTATGTACTAATATAATACGTCCGAATTAGAGGTCGATCGATAATGGATTTTGCTAATCCAATGCGTTTAAAGAGTCATGAAACACTTTTTTTTTTTTATATATACACACAGGTTGCACATTAATTAAAACAACTATAGTACTCATTACAGGTATTATTAAGGGAAAAGTGGTTATTTTTTTGTTTTTTGGAGCCACTTCATTCTCCCGGTTTAAAAAGCAAAGTTTAACCAACAGGAGGTATATGCGTTAAATCGGAGTGGTGATTGGCTGCCGTGGCTGGAGTGTATGGGCCTGTCATCAGTTTCTAAACCTTTCTTCACATTATACATGAGAATAAACTCTTTTAATCCAATCACTGCGTTGTTTTAAGCATTTGATCGCAGTACAGCAGAGAACTGACATTAATTCATGCCAACAATCTCCGAAACTGGTCATCTTCAAGCCAATAAGTGTTAAATGTGCACTTCCCCAATTTGCTCGAATTTGCCCTCTCTCTTCTCGCAAGTGACTCACCCTCCCTGATGGGATCTCTTGTGAAGCGTGTACTGTGACATACGGAAAAAATGTAACACAGTGAAGTTGTGAACTGGGTACTTCCAAAGACTTGATGCTACACAGCCTTAAAAGCATATATTTTTTGATCAGATTTAAGACCTCATTCGAAATTGAATGCCTAGCAGAAAAAATACAAATATTTGAGAATTTTTAATGGGCTTAAAATCAGGAGATTCTAATTTAAGACTTAAGACTTTTTAACGCTGTGCGGGAACTCTATTGGTTGTTGTATAGAACATTAAAAAAAACTCTACCATTGTTTTTGGTGCAAGAAATCATGACCAATAAACATACACCTTATCGGGAAATAGTAGCGTAGGATATGGCTACTCTAACACCACCTCTTCTCACCTTTAACTGTGCAGTTCTCTGCTGCAGCTGCTCCTCAGACTTGCATTTGAGAAGTTCTGCCTCTTCCAGGAAGTGGAGCCGTTGCCTTGACACTTCTTCCTCTAATTCCCTACGAAGAGTCTCCAACTCCCTGGCTGACACTACCCTTAACTCCTGAGCAACAAAGAGGAAGAGAGGAGAGCTAAGGTAAGAAGCTCTTATCTTCTTACAGTTCAAAACAAGACCCAACCATGCTAAATCCATGCTAAAGGCTGAACACATCTAAACGAAATGACATACTCTTGTCTTCCCGAACACACTCACCTGTAGCTGTTGCTGATGTTGAGTGGCCAGCTCATCCAGTTGTTGCTGATGTTGAGTGGCCAGCTTATCCAGTTGTTGCTGATGTTGAGTGGCCAGCTCATCTAGTTGTTGCTGATGTTGAGTGGCCAGCTCATCCAGTTGTTGCTCATATTGCTTTTTCTCTGCAGTGGCGATATCAGTGATCTCCAGAAGGGCGGCGCTATGCTGCTTCTCTAAAGCAACTACTTGCTGCTGAAGAGCTTCCAGAGAAGAAAGATGCTCATCATCCAGAGCAGCCCTCTGAGAGGAGACCGCTTCAGACATCTCCGCCTGCATAAGCAAGTTAACACACTTGATGTTGCTCCTGCAAAAACTATACATGGCAAATGAGCTAAACTTAAAAATTTGATGTTTCCCTCCATTACAATGCTCACCTGATGGGCTTGATGCAATTCTCTTGTCATGGCATTGAACTTATCCATATGGACCTTAGCAAGCTCCCTCCTGTGGTCCTCTCTGATGGTTTGCTCCTCCTTTCTCACTCTCTCAATCTCTCGAGTATAGTGTTCTTGAAGGTCACGCAGTTCTCTATCCTTCTCATCCCGTACTGCCTGAATTTCATTCAAGTATGTGCTCTCCAGTGTATCCATGTTTGCCATCAGCCTCTCCTCAAGCTCCTCCCTCTCCTGTTTGTGTCGTGCCTGAAGCTCCGCCTCTTGAGCTTCAAGCTGTGCCAGGTTGGTCTCCTGAAGGACGGCCTCTAATTTGTCGAGCTCCGCCTTGTGTTTATTTGTAAGTTCCATCTCCAAGGTTTCTAAGGCTGTCTTGTGATTGGTCCTCAGGGACTCCAGTTCCTCCAGGTGGTGTATTTTGAGATCCTGACACTCCTTTTCAAGATCCTGTAATTGTGCAGCTCGCTGGTCCAGGAGTGTTTTCTGGGCCTGCAGCTCCACGGCATGTTGTTCTCTCTGTTGGCCCAGGGCAGCATCTCTTTGAAGGGTCAACTTCTCTTCCAGTTGTTTCTGCTCTTCTTGGTGCCTACATGTATGATGATCACATTTACTACATCCAGAAACATTCACCATTTGTTGTACATTGTTCTGTTATATAATAATACAAATATTTAAAACAATTATATTTATTGCAAAAGAAAAAGTTACTTAGAGGGGGGGTTGTTCTAAAGCTGCACAATTAATCAAAATAAAAAGGATAACTCAAAGTGATTAAAAAGCAAAGAGTGCAAATTATTTTAATACGTGCACAGCATATATCAGAGTGACGCATGGCACCATGTTTTTACATGCGAGCAGCTCACGATCCAGTGCTTTCAGTTTCTCATAGCAGCTCATTTTACAGTAAATCCTGTTCCACACAAAATCCATCTCAAGTTTAGGTTGCTTATACTGTAACATGCATTTGGGAATGCAATATGCAGCATCTTCTCATACTGTAATGAGAAAAGCTTCTCAAATGAGGAAGGGACCATGTTACTTAATTAAGAGTCAGATATTAGCATTGCAATTTTATTGTACAGTAAAACAAAATAGTAATTTTTATTATTTTAATATTTTTGTTAATAATAATAATAATACATTTGGCCAAATTGTGCAGCCCTACAAACAAAAGCACAGCAAACCTGGAGATGAATAAGCAAACAAATAAATAAAAGTTTAAATTACAATGCTACAAATAAATATTTACTTATAATCAATTATTCCCCCCATATCATGCAGCCCTAGGTCGTAAAAAAAAAAAAAAAAGCAATACTAAAGCGTACAGATAATAGTAATAGGACCTGAGGTTTAATTTTTAAGCGGCTCTGAGGCCTGTTGCATGAAGTTAGTTTAACAAACTCCGGGTTTCAGAGTAGGTTTGGAGTTGACAAATCCAATTACCTCCAACGGGCTCACAACGCCAGGTTAAACGTTCTGTCTCAACTCAGGTTTAATCCAGAATTTGAGATTAACTCTGAAGCACGTGCAGCTGAAAGTGTGTCACATGCAGCGAATAGCCAATCACACAGAACATGGAGAGCGTCAGTTTGATTCACTTCTCGTGAGAGCTGCGCAATTTACTTGTCTGCTGAAGATCATTATGAAAAAATATCATGAAATTAAAAGCATTTACATGGCAGGAATAAACACTGCTGCTGCAACAAAAGTTTGAGACGGCAACGAAAATAAATTATTTTACTATATCAATACCTGATTCAAACAAATAGGCGTAATGTATATAACAAAGGGCTCAAAGGAATACACGTAAGCTTAATCCGTTTTAAAGCTTTATATAAAGCATATTTTATATTTATTTTAATTTAAAAGCAAAGTTAAATATTGTCAATTAATTTAATCATATGAATATATTATATGAATTATACATAATTATAATTCATATAATATAAATAATTAGCAGCAAAAGATTAGCAATTTAGTCTCTAAAATATTTTCACTATAAACTGCTTTAATTTGGAGTGAGAGATACAGGAGCAGTGGCTTTATTGCATCTTTACTCTCAGCTGATTGGTCGAGTTTTGGTCTGCAATAACCCAGAATTAAATCTTCTCCGGAGCAGGTAAAGCCTGGTTCACACGGCAGGATAATTAGGACGATTTTAGCCCCGATTCACCCCTTCCGACAATCTCGTCTGCTCGGAAGGAAGTCGGGACCGCTCCGATCTCAAATCGGGGATATCCAACATGTTGGATTTTTTTGGCCCGATTTCTCCTCGCGTGTGGTGTCCCCTGGGGACATTAGAGCACACAGCCTGTGGACTGTGGCGTGTAACCAATCAGAAAGCGAGGTGAGGTGTCATATCATGATGTAGCAAGTATAGTCAATGCTCGCTTTGTCTCCACTTCTTTGACCATCGCCTTTTCTTTTGATAAAGTTTTTTTTTCGGTTAAAAACAAACTACAAACTATCGCCACTGCATCCTCTTCGTCTGCCATGATTGTTTACTCTGAAGTCACGTTTGATCTTGCGGGATTTTGCGAGATTTCCTGTCTGACCTGGGAAGGCTCGGGAGTCAAATCGGTTCAAATGTGATGTGTTGATTTTGCCGTGTGGCTGCGCACCACACACTGTACGATCAAAACTGTTAGACCCGTGATTTTTTTTAATCGCCGTGTGTGGGGTCTCTCAGGTTTGGAAAATCGTCCGACAATTTTAAAATCGTCCCGTGTGCGCAAGTTGCCATAGCAATGAAACCCACTAAAAACCAATGCCACCTTCTTGAGCCCGAAAAACCAGAGTTCGCTAAAAACTAATCTTGAACTTACCAGAGTAGAAACTGCTTTGTACAACAGGCCACAAGACTGAATTTGCCAATAGTATTAAAATTGTATGCCATTTCAGTGTAATGCAGTCTCTGACCTGCAGAGGGCCTCTTGTAGCTTGCTCTCCATCTGATCTTGAAGTAGAGCGTTCAGCTCTTTCACCTCTGCTGCCATGGTACTCCTTGCAGTGCACATCTCTGAGTCATGCTGAGCCTGAAGTTTCTGCTTCAACGCCAACACCTGAGGGCTCTCTTCACACTCCAGACTCTTCTGCAGTGCTTGAAGGCTCTGCCTTTCCATATCCAGGAGCTTTTGGACCTCTAGAAGCCTCTGCTCAAACTCCTCTTTCTCTTCCAGGGCAGATCTCTGAAGCTGCTCTCTCTGGGAAGCCAAGCGCTCCTCAGCCTGCAATTGGAGTTGCTCCCTCAGTCGGGCCTGCTCTTCAGTCAACTCCTCACTCGCACGATTCCTCTCTGCCTTCTGTGCCTCCTCAAGGCGCACCCTCAAATCTTCGGCAACATCTTTCTGATGCTTTAAAAGGAAAATAACACAGCACTCAAAAAAAAAACGTATTCATAAAGACACCATTGATAATGGTATAACAGCATTGCTAAAGGGTCTATAATAATCAGCATTAGTTTCATCTGTCAACAGCATGACCACTATTTCTACGCCTTATGACAGTGCTTGGTACCAGCCTATGGCTACAATCTTCACCAAAGCCCTTTTGTCTTAAGTATAAAGGCCTGGTCTTATGTGCACTCTTACGGTCTCCTCCATCTGTCTGAGCTGCTCACGATGTTGCTCCTCCACTTTCTCCAGTTCCCCTGAGTGCATTAGGGAGAGCTGAGATAGCTGGGTTTCCAGCTGGGTCACCTTGGCCTGGTGCTGCTGAGTCCTCTCCATCACCTCAGCTTCCACCTGCCTCGCTACGTCTTGTGCAGACTGTAACCGCAACTTGTTTATTTCTTGTGAGAAAGAGAAAAAAAAAATTAAAACATTGTTTTTGAAGTCTCTTGTAATCATTTTCTCCTTTATTATATAAAATGTTAATCATTCCTGTGATGTCAAAGCTGAATTTTCAGCATCATTAGCATTGTTGAGCTGCTTTATATTTCTGTGGAAGTTACAATAGTTTTTCTTTAGGATTCTTTGATAAAAAAAATAAAACCAATGCTGTTTTTTGGACTTTCTATTTATATTAAATAGAAATCTTTGTAACATTAAATGTCTTTACTGTCACGTTTGATCCTTGCAAAAAAAAAAAAAAAAAGCATTAATTTCTTATGTATTATATACACACACACACACACACACACACACACACACACACACACACATATATATATATAAATATATATAAATATAAATACTTTTTTTTTTTTAAATTAATGCTTTTTTTAAGCAAGGATATTTAATTTTAGCATATATATATATAAATATATATTTGTACTGACCCCAAACTTTTCAACACTAGTGTATTTTCTGAAGAAACCATGAATGGTGCTTCCATGTAAAAGTTGCTTCCACAATGCTAGGGTGTTTTCTTAAGTGTGCAGTTGCTGAGGTGTTCGGAGTGGTTGCCAGGGTTTTTCAAAAGGACAAACACTTTGGAACACACTGAACAAAGCTTCACCTTTGATATGGTTGTCTGAGAGTTTGGCACGGAGCTGCTCTAGTTCATGGGCGTGTTTTGTGTTGAGCTGATCGATGTCTTTGTAGTATCGATCAGTGAGCTCAGTGCGAGCCTGGAGTAGATCTTCTTTATAAACCAGAGTCATTCTTGACCGCAGTTGATCCAATTCCTGCTGGTGTCTCTCCTCTAACTGCACCCGAAGGGAGTCCAGCTCCTCCTGTAAAAAAAAAAAAAAAACACAGATAAGTACTCACAAAGAACAGGGACTTGCGCACACGCACATTAGTTTGTCTCATTCTATTACTAATAAATTGGTCAATGGTAGTGAATTAAAATCGAGCTAGTGTCTGTGTTTTGATGAAAGATTAGAAAGAGAATTTCTTAAAAATAATGTGAAAATGCACAACACAAACAGAAAGTAAATCTAGGTTAAAGTATATATACAAGTATATAGTTTATAATTGCTAAAACTCAAACAAAACCAACTACAACAATTCACCTTGTGTTTCTCCAGTTGTCTTGTGATCTCTGCCATAGCTTCACTCCTGTCATCTTCACTCTTGCCTTCTGAGAGAAAACTACAAAACACAATACATTTTGTCACCCTGTGTTATGTCCTTTCATGTAGCTTCATTGTTTTATATGTAAAATGTTGTTGTTATGAGTGTATGTGCATACACACATGATTTGTTTTCTTGTTCTGCAAGTACTAGTGCATCAAAAGTTGCATTATATCCAATATAAAAATTATAGATGTTTTAATTAAATTCACTCACTCTCTACATTAAAGCCTAAATTCAATCTGTTCATCATATAAAGCAACAGAGTCTCTTAAAAATGTGGACTAAACCCCTCAATTCTTATGGATTAGTTTTATGATATCTTTATGACCTTTTTGAAGCCTCAAAGTGGTAGTTGCATAGCTGTTAATGGAGGGATAGAAAGCTCTCAGATTTCATCCAAATTCTTCATTTGTGTTCTGAAGATTAACAAATGTCTTCCGGGTTTAGAACAACATGAGGGTGAGTAATTAATGACAATTTTCATTTTTGGGTGAACTGACCCTTTAAATGGCACTTTTCCACCTTTTTCCCCCCTCATGAAATGGCATGTTAGGCCAAAACAAAGACCCAATTTTGGCCTGTATGCCCTAGTTTGGGCAACCCTGGTAATGAATCCCTGGTATTGTATTATTCCCCATTTGTACATTGCTTAGCATGTTTACACTTGATACAGACAATAATCTCAGGTGACCATAGCAGGTGCATCAGGTGTAAATAGTGCCTATAGTTTCCAATTGTATAATAAAACGTAAATGTAAGCTTAAAGGTGCAGTATGTAAGAATGACAACTAGTGGTCGAAATAGGTACTGCAGTCCAATTCAAAATATTGGAGATCATCGTTTTTCCCACCACCTGCTCCTCAGATTCGACACGGCCGGTTTGAGCACATGCAACAGGAACGAGCGCAATGGACAATGAAAATTGGCAAATTGGCAACGTGCAGTATCACAGACCAAAACAAAAAAACTTCCAGCCTGGAAACGCACATTTCAAAGTAAAATAACTGGCTGTAGAAGTGTTTTTCAGAGAAACCAGTATGTGAACTTAGCATGTTTCCTAAATATCTGCAAACATATTATGGTATTTGTATGCTTTAGTAGAGTGAAAGAGTTACATACAGCTAGGGTGACCATATGTCCTGTTTAACCAGGACATGTCTGGCCAGGATTTCGATATCGCCCAAAATGCCCGGGATTCGGCTTTTGCTTTCTACAGTCACCATTCATTAGGTTTACATTATTACATTATTTGACACTGACACGTACGTGCCAGCTTTGCAGGTCATGCATTCTGCTTCACAAGGATCCCGACCCAGACGAAAACACAGGAATTTTCTTAATGCTAAAACGCACATCAACCGATCACTTGTTTAGCGTTCATGTAAACACTACATTCAGATTCACCAATCGGAATTAATTCAGTCCTATTAAATCAAAAGGTGTGCATGTAAACAAAATGAATGGTGATGAGAAAGCAAAAGCCGAATGACGCATATTTTGGGCGATTTCAAAATCCCGACCAGACATGTCATGGAAAAAGAGGACGTATGGTCACCCTACATACAGCACCTTTAAGCCAAGATCTCAGATTACAGAGTCAATTTTAAAATGTAGAAATCCAAGCAAACCTTGCATCTCCAGTCTGGAGAACAGAGTCCTCAAGAGCTCCCTCTACGAGGCGCAGCTGCAGGAGTGCGATTTCTTCCCGATGACTCTCTTCTGTGACCTGAAGTCTATGCTCGAAATATGTGCGGAGGTTTTCCAGCTCTCCCTCATTCAGTTCTTTGATTTCCTGCCTCTGCTGAGCGAATTCTTGTTTCAGTCGCTCAATGTCATCAACCCGCGATGAGCGTGCTAACAGCTGCTCTTTCAGCTCTACAGAGACAAAATTACAATTCCTTGTAATTCACGCAAGCACTGAATAGTAGTAACTTGGCTGAAAACACAAACATCAGTTCAGAAGAAAATAAAACTGTTCTATTATAAATAATAAATGAGTAAAACAATACAGCAGCTGAAGCCTATAGTGATATTCAAAAGAGGAAATTGTCTCAAAGAGAAATAGCCCAGCGTGCCTCCGAGCTCCTGTCTGTTGGTTCTCATGCACTCCAGCTGGGACCAGAGGTTTGAGATCTCCTGTTCTGAACTGGCCTTCAGTTCCTCCCTTTCTGACTGCAGACGGTCAACCTTTCACAAACATGTTTGCTTCAGTACAAAACGAAAAGAAAACATTTGCATTGCAATTATGTTGCAACAAATGCAAGATTTGTTTGGTACCTCTTGCGTCAGCTCTTTTTCTCTCTGTTCCAAGGCTCGGGCATGTTCCTGTTTCTCCTGCAATGCTGCCTTGTGACATACAATCAACTCCTCAACTGCACCTGCAGGAGAAAGAATGGGAACTTAAGGCATTCTCAGACCTTCAGAACAGTTAGGTTTGATCTGAAACAGGGACTCGAATTGTTACAAATTTGTATTGGTTCGGTTCACTTCACAAGGCGCAACATTTCAAAGCATGCCATTTATGCAAGTCACATTTTAGTAAAACTGTCTTCTAATTGGTCAGAGTGCACATGTTTATTTTCAGTGGTTCTGCTCTATCCATCTTGATAAATAACACTGTGGCTTTATCTGTAGCTGTCATTATACACCCATATATACACACAAATGTATACAAGCCTTCATTCCCGTTCTAACTAATGAAATTGCATAGAGTGGAAATCAAGGCTTCTTCATGACAGCATTCTTGCAATGCTCCGGTTTCGACAAGAGCATTTACTTATTTTAACATGAAGAGGCACTCTATTGTTTTCACTCACAGAATCTGACACTGCTGCTCTTTATGTAACACATTTCCCATTATGAATTATTATACTGTTGGTTTGTTGGCCTGTTGGGTTGCATTGCGTTTTTCACCAATTGTTTCATCAATTGTTTCAATTGAACCGCTCCAGAATTTGTTTCGGGCTGATTGAAAACAATCTCGGACCTGTAATAAATTGAACCTTAGATTTCTGTGTTCCTCTTTATATGCCTAAAACCAAACTAAGCAATAAAATGTGCCAGGTTCTGAAACGAATGCTCCAAGTGAGCCAGGTGTGAAAATACTGTGAAAGTAAACAAAATACCTTAAACTGGTCAAGTAAACAGATCACTGCCAATATGGCTTAGTTTATTCAGGGGTTTAAAAGACACTCACGAGCAGCAGCATCTCTGTCAGTCAAGGCCTGGTTGAGCTCTTTCTCCAGATTCTTGATGTCTTGATCTGTGGAACGCTGCAGTTCTTCTAGCCTACACTGAGTCTCAGACAGAGCGGCTTCAGCCTCAGTGAGAGCCTTCTGGGTCTCACTCAGTTTATGATGGGCATCATTTAATCGACTCTGGAGTTCAGTTTTTGCTTCTTCAGCCTCCGATAGCAACTTGGCTTTTAGATCCTGCAGAGAAAATAAAAATAAAATTGCACTACACAGGGCTGTTTCACACTTAATTCTAGGCAAGCAACAATATTTCAGTGGGTCAAGATATCAGCCCATTAAAAGAGAAAGTTCACCTCCAGTTTACAGCCCTGCAACTGTTCCACAGAGCTTTTCTCTTCCAAAACTCTCCTCTCCCACTCCCGATTCAGATTATCTATACAGTGAATGAACAAATACACTCAGACACATATACTTCACAGTACTAGAGTAATGCTAAAAATAATCAACTTTGAATGAAACTACAGGGCAAACCCTCACCAATCTCTTGTTGGTACAGTTGCTGGTTTCGTTGCTCCTGCTCTCGGTTCTGCTCCCGAACTCTTTCCAGCTCAAACTGTTGGCGCGTCTGAAGCATGGCGCTCTCCTGAGCCCATTTCTCTCGTAACATGGTCTGCAGCTCGCTGAGGGCCACCTCCTTATCTTTCTGCATGTTGGTTTGAGAAAGCTCCAACTGGGCTGTGTGCAAGTTGGTCAGGCTGAGACGCAAGGCTTCAAGCTCCAGGTTGTGCTTGCTCTGATTACAGAGAGTAAAATCAACCAACATTTTAGCTGATGAGTGGAATTGAGGGAATGAGTATGTTTAGAATAGCACACTGCTGTACTGCTATTAAAAATTCAGTACAAATAGGCAGCTGTTGAATTCCTGTGCTGTGCTAATGAAGAGCTGTAGGCAACTGGCCAAGAAAAAGGCATTTACAGCTTTTCTTTTTTTACATTTACATGTTTACATGGAAGACTAATTTAAGTAGCTGCATACTGAATTTCATTCCATATACCATTAAAAAATACACACCATTGTTCAAAGGTTGGGGCTGGTAAGATTTTTCAAGTTTTTGAAAAGTCTCTTATGCTCACCAAGGCTGCATTTGTGAAAAACAGTGAAATACTTAACTTAAAATAACTTAATTTTAAAATGTAATTTATTTCTCTGATGGCAAAGTAGAATTTTCAGCAGCCATAACTCTGTCAACTCTTCAGCCGTAACACAAGTCTTCAGAGTCACATGATCCTACAGAAATCATTCTAATATGCTGATTTGATGCTCAAGAAACATTTCTTATTATCATCAACAAACAGTTCTGCTTAATATTTTTGTGAAAACCATCATTAAAAGTATCTTTACCATGACTTGATCAAATTCATGCACACTTGCTGAATAAAAGTATTTATTTATTGAAAATATCTCTTACTGACCCCAAGCTTTTGAACAAATTGCATCACGCCAGGCCTTATATTCCAAAACATCCCCCGAAATGTCAAATCAAATGAGATCAAAAACAAAAAGGTACTTGTGTTTGGTGTAGCTCAGCCTGGTGTGCAGCCTCCAGCCCGTCTTGAAGATCCCTGACAAGCTCATCTTTAAGTCTGGCAATTTCATCACTCTGTTGGGCTGCCAGCTGCGTCAACTCCCTTTCATGCTCCCGTTCATAGACCTAGTACAGCACAGGTCTCGTATGAATGGGTGATATACACATGGCTAGAATAAATAGGTAAATAGTAAGTTATTTAACCTGTTTGATCAAGCTGGTCTGTCTTTTCTGCTCATCTTCCAGATGAGCACTTTGCTCAGAAAGTTCCCGCTCAAATCTAACATTCAAGTATTTAACCTGGAGGTAGGGAAAGATAAGAGATCAATGGTTATGGATGTACAGCATTTCATGTAAATGCAGGGGGCTCCAAACGGCAATCCCTCTGAATCTTTCTTCTTCAGACCGTTGGCTTCACACCACCTGAACAGCACCTCTTCAGCGGACGGCATTTTGTGAACAGAAGAGTCCTGATCTATTATTCTATCTTTTTTATACATTTTTAAATGCAACACAAAGTGAAACAATTGCAGGTGTTTTTCATTGCAGGTTGATTAAATAATTACTTACATTTTCATAATTGTTTGTGAAATGTTTTGGTAGTCTGAGGTGTGTGGGGGCATAATTTTTTTAAAGTTAGGGGGCGTGACCAAAAAGGCTTGAGTGTGCAATTTTCTTGTCTCTTAATGACAAGTGCTTTTCTACTTTTTTTTTTTTTAATGGACATTCTCCCCAGTGACTGTCACAACCTTCACTCACCTCTTTCTGGTGTTTCTCTTCCAGGATTCTCAGCTCCTCCTCATGTTGTTTCTGTCTTTCCTCTAGATTCTGTTTGACTGAGATTAGTTCTTTCATTAAGGCACTCTCCTTTTCCATGTATTCCTCTTCTGCCTTCTCATGTGCTTCCCTTACTTCCTTGAGCTCTGCATCCTTTGATTCAAGTTGGTGCTAAAGATAAAGGTACAAGTTACTTGGAGGATCACATTCACGTCAAATAAATAATATATTCCAGGTTTTCCACATTCTGAAAAAACAAATGGCACACAAATGTATGCATTTTTCTTTCTTATTCTCAACTTTCACATTATATATAAGAGCAAAAAAAGAGCAATTAAGATTTAAACCTCAAAATTCTTCAATTCTGATTCTAGAACCTTCTCCATGCTCTTTGCTTGGTCCTCCAAAACATCAAGACGTCTTTCCAGGGTAGCTTTCTCCTCTTCCATGTTGGTGAGGTTCTCTTTAAGGCACACTAGTTTAGACTCAAGGTCTGTCTTCACTTCCTCCAAGTCCTGTAACCTTCCAGCTTTCTCCTCTACTTCAGCTTTGAGCTGCTGAAGCTCTCTATCGGCTTGATCCAGCTGTAACGTCCTTTGACCAAGCAGCACTGAAGTAGCTTGGTGTTTTTCCCTTTGTTGCTCCAGCTGAAGTTGAAATTCATCTCTCTGAGCTTGTAAAGTGGAAAACTCACTACTTACAGGGTCATGGACATCCTTTACTAGCTGCTGCTGAAGTTTGAGCTGTAGCACCAATTGAGCCTTTTCTTCCCTTCGCAACTCCTCTGTTGACAAAGGGATTGAGGTCTTATTAGAATCAGAGTTGTGTGGCATTATCCTTTCATTGCCTTGAACCTGCAGGTCACTCAGTATATTCTTGAGGTTGTCTTCATTCATTTTCTGGCTGATAACTTCCTCGTACTGAATTCTTTTCTCACGTTCAATCTCCAGCTCCCACTTAGCTTCCTCAAGTTCCTCCGAAGCTTTGCTCCAACGCTCCCGTGCCTCCTCGACCTCTTCCGCAGAGCGGCGAACCTCTTCTTGAAGAACCTCGAGTTGCCGTTCCCGATCCTCTAACTGCTCTGAAAGGTCTTGGCACTGCTGGATCAGAAGCTCTTTAGCCAAGTCCACAGAGCCTGCACTCTCATTCAGCTCTTCAATGGCTGAGGTTGAGGTTTGCCACTGGGCATCATTGAAGGACATTTCATCAGGTTGGTGCGCATCAATGGCAGAAACTACGGGCAGTCCTGGCTCTGACTTATCACCATCAGATGTGACATTATGGTAATCTGAAGCATGAAATATGACCTCACTGTCAAGCTCAAACCTGGACGTCTCAGAGTTCTCAATCAGGCTGCGTTCCTCCAGACTCCCTTCAAGTAATGAACTTTCTTGAGGCCCTTCAGAAGCCAAGTATCGCTCCATCAAAACATCCTGGAAACCCCCTGTAGAGACATCAAAACTATAGCTGTCTCTCACAGCACACTCAATGACTGTCTCCTCACTGTAGTGCTCTTTGGATATTATGTTCCAGGGTACATCTGCACCATTGTCTTTGGAAATGTTTTGATGAGAATCAGACTGTTGACTTTGGGCCTGGTCCAGAAGCTCCTTGATGCGATTGATCTCGTCAGAGTGCTCCTCCTGCAGGCGCCTAAATGCAGCCTGGTGAGCTTCGGTAAGCTGGGCTACATTCAACTCCCTTTCCTCCTCCAGAGTCTGAAGCCTGAGATCATAATTGGAAATATCAGCTTCATATTTGGAACGCATATGGTGCCCTGTCTCCTCCTCTTCGTGAAGACGATTTTGAAGCTCCTTGACAAGGTTATCTAATCTGGCCATTTCTTGGTTCAGTTCATCTTTCTCTGCTTTATAATGCTGGGCTTCCTGGGCTTGTGTTTCAACAAACGCAGCCAGATGAGTTTCCATCTGGGTCTTCTCATCTTCCAGACTCTGTACCCTCTTCTGAAACGCTTCTATTTGTTCTTGAGCTCGCTGGCTGTTCTTACGCTCTTCCTCTAGCTGAGCTCTAAGGCTTTGCAGTAAAGCTTCAGAGTTTGAGTTAGGACTGTTCTCTGGGACCAGAGGGCTCACATTGGATAAATCTAAACCACCGTGTTGGTCAAGCCTTAGATCTGATTGATCAGCACTTCTCTGGGTAAAGGCATGTTGAAGCTGAGAGAGGGATTTTTCCATGACACACAATTTCTGTTGTAGGTCTGTGATCTCAGCTTCTTTTTGGGCTAAGAGGCACTGTTGCTCCTTAGTCACCTATAAAACAAAAGAATTGTGTTACTAATACAAATACATATTTTGCTTCATTGACAAGCTTAACTGTTAAAAAGATACAAGTGGCCTGACCTGTTGTGACTCCTCCAACTGTTCATGCAGCTGATTCGGAGCAGTCTGGGTCGGATCCACACACCCTTGACTTTTGCTACGTAGATATTCTTTAGCCTGAAAAGAGTATTACATTTAATTTGTTTAGACTCCTTTACTGTTGCGTTTTATTGTGAAGAACAAAAATTAAATGATTTGTTGCACAATGGAGACAAATAACAATATAAATATAAATTTTGTTCATTTAGACATTAATGAGACCAAACAGTCATATTAGACCATCAATATTCAAGGGATTAGATGCATTGTTGGAAAGTCACGGAAAGTCAAAGTCAATGCAAAGTCACTGCTAATTATCATTTTTTTAAGTCAAAGAGAAACTAGCATGTCTCTATTTGTTTTTTCCAACCCCAAACGTACACATTTTAGGTGTACAAATCTGACAAAATCACTTATAAAAGCACACAAATTTTATTGGGTGTATTTGAATAATCAATGCAGGAGTGAGATACACTAATGGATGTTTTTTTTCATGCATGAAGTTTACCTGCTGTAGCTGCTGTTGTAGTGCCTGAATCTGACCCGAGAGCTCCTGTGCCTCCAATTGCACCTGGTCTCTACTCTGCAGTGCCACCTGCAGGTTCTTACTAAGCTGTGATATGATCTCATTCCGTTTCTCAACTGCAGCCTGTAATTGCTGTGTGAAGAATTAAAAAACAGTAATTTTAAAGTTTCTGTAAAAAGATCCAAAACCATATTTCTAAATTGGACTCCACCAAACAATAAGTGACATTTTACAGAATAAGCACAAACACTTTTTGGCACCTAAAAATCTAGGCTTCCTCAGGAAGAGTAAGTAAAAACGTGATTGGAGCAAGTAATCATCACCATTAACTCCATGAATGCAATGAACACCCGTAATGTGGATATGTTTAACCTCATCCATGAAATCTAATTGGTTCTTTCTTTCCCTCTACACCATCAGAAATGCAAGCAAATCAAATATGGTAAACACTATGCTCCAGAAAGCAGTACTCTCTGCCTCAGGTTACTAGATGCATTCATAACCATGACCATGAATTAGTCCAGTCAAATGGGCAGATAACCCAGTTTGAAGAGACTCTTTCTAATTTCAATTTCAGGATAATGGCTGTACACCACTATTCAACACAACAATATCTGAGAAAAGAGTGTTAGTTATAGTCCTCAAACAGTTGGGATTAACTTGACAAAAAAAAAAAAAAAGTGCATGTACTACAAAAAAAATTACATATATAAGACAAATATACTGCCAAATAAACAAATAAATACTACTGATTAAATAAATGCATATTTAGTTTTTGCTAAGGTGTCTATTCAGCTGCTGAACTAATGGATAGGCAAACATACTGCACAGTGTTGTCAAAAATATCGATATAAATAACTGAAACGATTCCAATACAAATATATATATAAATAAAAATAAATGGTTTATCCAAATAAATAAATAAATAAATAAATAAATAAAGACAGTTTAGCAAGTACACTAAAAAAATGTACTAGCCAATGGCCATTCCATTGCAAAGGTGTGTGTAGAGGGTTGTTGTAAGCATTAATCTGTATTTAATTAAATGTAAAATAACACTATTATCTTCATTGTAAAAATTACTTTAATTTCTGTAGTATTTCTTACATGAACACTACTGTTAATCACCTGAAAAACTTAAAGCCATGTTTATTTCATTTGTCTTTTTATTATATTGTATTTATTAGCGCTATCATTTGAAATTTGTCTTTTTTGTAAATTTAGTTTAAAGTTTCAAATAAGGCATTATTTTGCTGTGTGAAAGCTATTGCAACACAACTACCCAAATTATCAAAAAATGATAAAAATACCTACATGGGAGTTTTGACCGTGGTATCGAAAACGTGATCAAATATCTATATAGTATCGTTTTGAAATTTAAAAAATTCCAGTATCGTGACAACACTACCACACGTGCATAAATGCATTGGAAAACATAACTTCAAGTGTATAGGACTGTCTTGCATGTTCCATAAATGTTTACCTTCAGTTGTTCTTTGCCAGTATGTGCAACTATATTCATTTCTGCAAGTTCACCCTCTGCCTGATCGGGCGGCTCTGACTCTGCCAGAGACCCAGATGAGGAGCTCTGTTCCTGGGCATTGGTTTCATCGGCCTCTCTGCTGCACTGATGAACATCTGGAACACTGCTTTCTTTGCCGTCAGGTCTGAGTGACGCCTAAATGTTTAGACAAACATGCATGTTTTCCACAGTTTGTGTTACCATGACTACATTCCCCCCAGCCATGTTATGCTAACTGACCTACTTTTTGTCAGATGGGGAGGGAAAACAATTATACCTTCTATAGACTTGAAAATAGAATGAACAGTGAAAGGCTTTATATTAATATTGTCAAGCAGACTAGGCATTAATTTCAATTAAATGAAAGCATCAACTGACCTATTTCTAAAATTTTCGTAATCATTATTTTCCCCCCAATGCCTAGATATATTTTAGAAAATTTTAGTGCCATATTTTCTACAACCTTCTATACATTACAAATATATTCTTTGATTTTTAAGATAAGGAATCTTGTTAAAAACGTAATTAAGTAATCTGGAATTATTGTTTATCTGGAACTTGATAATGTTTTCCCTCAATTGCATTACTGTGACTGATGTGTTGATGCATCTGACTAAAGTCACAAAGTCGCAAACTTTTTTAATTGCTATTTTGTGCTCGTATATTTAATAATTTGTCAGCTGTACCAAAGAAACAGGAAAAAAAATTCAATTTAAGAAACGCTTAAACTAAGAGCAAACCTCTGAGTATTCCTTGCTGATCTCTCCATGACAATCGTCTGTCTGTGGCTCCTCTAGGTGGCGCTCTTGCACGGAACAGGCATTCGTTTGGACAGTCGGGCCTTTCCTCTTCGTCGTCTTTTTCTGCGTGCTCGAACTGTCGCTTTTCGCCCGGCGCTGTCTAAAGTGAGCAAGCTGCGCCAGAGGTTGAGGGACAGGTAGAGGGAAACGTACATCAGGATGAGATAGCAAGAACATAGAAGCAGCATTTTGCTGGGCTTGAAATATGAGCCATGTCAAAGGTCAAATGAAAGCATCTCCTGCATGACTGATGTCTCATAATTAGACCAAACAAAATAAGGCAAATTCCTCTTAAGGGATGATTTAGTTCATAATATGAAAGACAACAGCAAGAAAAACAGGTTTTAGAAAAATTCAGTATCCAAATAGATGATATTTCTTAAGGCAGGAAAAATGATGGGTTCTTCATCTTCTAAAAACCATCATCCTCTTCCTTTTTTGGAGAATCCCTGATCCTCAAGCATGGAAATGTGGTGACGCCTGAAATACGCACAATTCTGCAAGAGATATTACTCACAGCTGCCTTAAGAAGCTTATTCCAGATTAAAGCAAGCTGACATGAGCCCTGCTGGACCAAATATTACAATGGTGCTTCTGTGAACAAACACCAGCACAACCCCTAAGGCTTTTAAATTAGTCACATGACAGCAATCCATCAACCAAACAAACAAGAACATCTTATGATTCCTGTGAAAGTCTGCTACTACGAGAACTAAAGACCACCGAGTGAAGAGATGTTCTCTGCAGAACCCACTGAGAACCAAATGAAAAAGGAAAAGAAAGGGGAGGAGCGAATGCACACAAACCATTCACATAAATGCACATACTATGACCTAACTTGGACCTAGTACCCTCTGGTACTACAAAATGCTGCGATTTTATGGAATAAATAAATGTGGGCCGTCAACGTTAACGCTTTAATAAAGATTAGATATTATAGTTGATATTATACTATAAGAAAGAGTCTATATTTAATGTATGCCATACAGACTGTTTGATAACTTTGTTCAATTTCTGTATGGCCTACCTGTTAGAGAGTAAGGGCACAGGTAAAATATGACATTTATTTTATACTATTGTACTACTGAGACAATAACAAGTTTGCAGTAATGCAAGTCACTATTTTTTTTTTATTATTATTATTTTAATTTGAAAACCCTGTGCATTTAGTTGTTGCTAGTTTGAGTTGAGAAATACACATTTCAGCATTATCACTAATCTGTGTGTGCATTTTACTTGAGAACCAAGCAAGTTGACCCATGAAACATTTATTATATGGCAATCGCCTATCGCAATATTGACCTCAATAATCGCAATATGACGTTTACCCCAAATAGTGCAGCCCTAGTACGAATACACCTGAAAAAAAATCCAACGAGCTGGGTATTCAGCTGGATTCCTTTTGACCTGCTTTCATAAACATGTAGGAAATCCGTTTTGTCTTTCGCCTGAATGTCAAATCATATAAGATGTTGATCTGGAGCCTAGGGGACTTACATACAATATTCAGGCCACTCTCTGTAAAAGCCATTAAAATAGTGTGCACATCTGCAATACATAAAAAGTATATAAAAAATAAATATACACACACATATGGGTGCGTTTAAAAAATAATAATATTATGATTTAAGTGGAAGGTCCACTTTTTGATTAAATATTATCGGGGGGTGGGGGTGGGGGGTTAGTTATATTTTAAAGTTAAATGGTATCAATTTGGTGCACTTTGAGTTCAAATTTAAGAGCTCCAAGCCTCCAACCCATGTCCAGTGTACAAACTGAACAAAGTCTTTTCGTTGAACAGTTATTATTATTATATATTATTATTACCATCCTATTATTATTATCATCATCAACCTAAGAATGCTAATAATAATATCATCATCATGTATAGCCTAATAAATATAAATGAAAATTAATATTTCATTATTATATTTATCTTTACACTACAGAGAAATCACAATACTTTTGTCCTAATTTGTTCGCTTGCAAGCAGGGATGCTCATAATTAACTCGTTAACCAACAGTAAGTATTTTGACTGAATAAAAACCAATGTTTTTTTTAACAAATGCCATGGCAACCAGCAAGCCACTCTGCAACAGGTTAATCTTTGAGCTAAATTAATCTACAAACACACATCTAGACACATTCCATAACCAACTGATAAATACTTGAACATTCATGCCTTTCATGTGGCTAAAGTGACAAATTAAATTCAACGCTTAAAGGGAAAGTTCACAAAAAAAAAAAAAAAAATCTACATTTTGTCATTACTTACTATCCCTCAAGTTGTTCCAACCTGTATGAGTTTCCTTCTTCTATTGAGCACTAAAGATGATATTTTAAAGAATGTTGGTAACCAATAATACAGCAACCACTAACTTCCATAATAGTTTTTTCCTACTATGGAAGTTAATGTGTGCCATAAACTGTCTGGTTACCAATACCAACATTCTTTTCATTTAATTTCATTTCATTTATTCATTTATTTCAGGCAATGGCACAAAAAAGTAGGTAGACAAAATATAGTTAAATCATATAGTGCAAAACAGAATATACAGTATTTAAATATGACGATCGAATTCTGCCTGAAAGGGAGTGGGAAGAAGAAAACTTATTTAATCCCACCCCATCTAATATCTTTGAAATATTTTCTTTTGTATTCAACAGAAGAAAGAAACTCATACAGGTTTGGAACAACACAAGGGCAAGCAGATGATGACAAAATCTCTTTAACAGTATGGATCCAATGACCCAAAGCCAATGCAAGAGAGATTCAGGCCAGATGATGCTTGAGAATGCAGCACTCACCTCTGATAGGGCATCTTACATTGATTATGAACGTGTAAACTTATACACCAAACACTAAATAATTTGAATTGTATGTATTCAAGTTGGTTGTGAATTGTGCAAAATTAAGTTACTACAGGCAGGGATGTTAGCTGGATGAGTGGATGAAAATGCTTGATTGTTTGGAAGTTGGAGTGAGTTGAATAGTATTGCCAAACCAGTAAGGTTACGTCCTTTTAATAATAAACTTTTAACGAGAAATACAAGCTCTTTTGTGACTAAAAATGTTGCCTAAAATTATGATATTTGTGAATTGTGTCATTACTCAACCTCACAGTACAAAATCAGTAATGAATTTCTTTTGTGGAACACAAACGACTGAGGACTTTTCCCTATACAATAAAAGTACATTTTGTATGTTGCACATAAAAATAAATACAACATGGGGGTGAGCAAATTATGACAATTTCAACGCATCCTTGCAGTGTTGATATTTTAATCTTGTGGTGCCTCCTACAGGTCTCTTTACAAATAACAGGTTGAATTCTTCTGTGGAATGAATAGTGTCATTCAACATCTAGTAATTCAGTCAATATCGTGTTGTTCACATCATTTGACCTTTAAAAGCAAATTTAAAGATCGGTCACTTCATCTCGGTTTTCCTCTCAATGCGGATAAAGCGCAGTTCCCTTAAAAGCTCTCGAGCTAAATATATACTGTAGATACCTGTGAACTGCACTGATCCTGCCTAGAGACAGAGCTGTATCAGTTTCCACTCATATTCAACAGCAAATATAGCCTAATTTTATGTGCAACTTGAAACAAACCATAAGCAAATTAAGTTTCCGCTACAAAGCAAGACAATTCGCATACAAAACTTCTTGTTCTTTTTTTTTACCTCAAATTCAAACAAATAATTACCCTAAGCTATATAAACGTTATAAAAAGTAATAAAGTAAAAATACAAATCAAAAACCTTCAAGCTGAGGAACATTGTTCTGAATTTGAGAACCATAGCAAATGAAAAGGTAACACGTTAGCCTATACACTCAGAGGAAATGTAACGTTAGAGTTTAAGCCTAACTTTGTCCATTATCACTATGATATGATAATACTATAATATTCAGCACAATGGATCGTGAGACAGCTAACGTTAGGCACTGATGTGCTGACAAATAAATTAGGGCTGATTAGTTCCTAATTTTTTTATAATAAGACATTGTGCAGCAAGAATGAAATGAGTGACTGTGATATCTGTGGCTGGGCCGAAATAGAAGTGGATCTCAAATGAAAGGAGAAGAGCCTTAATTAAATGTAATAGCTGATGTAATTACAGACATAAACAATATCAAGTAGTATTCAAATTCAAAACAAACCTAGGCTATGTTAAAGTTACTGCTAATGTTAGCGCGTACCTTTGCTCGTCCGGCCTCTAATTTTCTCTGCCTTTCATCCTGATCCATCTCCTGGATCAAGGAGTTTCATGGGAGTGAAGGAAACGCTCAAGTGGCGGCAAGCGGACAAAAATATTTTTGTAAAACTCTCCTAACAAATTTTTCGCAATGTTTTGTGAGTTGAGTGATTTTCCTAAGGAGTAACTGTCAGTGTAATTTTCAACATGGCCGCGAATGTGTTTATCCCCGCCCTTATCGGATTGACAGTCTGCGAGAACCAATTAGAATAAAGGACGTGAACTTGGCAGCCAATGACATTTCTTGTTGCAGAAATCCACCTGCTCTTTTTAAAACGCCCTCCTTCAAACGCATTGGGCCCGAATGGCCAATTAAAAAGCGTTTGCAAGCATGACCCCTTGATTGACAACTTCTAGAGCCTATCGCGGAGCATGATAGAGAAAAACGACATCCCCCGTAGGTTGAGAATTTGTTGTGGAACTCTCGTTTCCGATAGTATGAGTGCTTGCCATAGTGATTGACAAATGAGAGGCGCGGGTAAAAGCCCGGGTAAATAAGATCAACCAGTAGGCAGAGCCATAAAGAGATGGCTCTGCGAGTAGGTAACAAAGGCTGAATTCGGAAACGACATAACAAAAGTTTTTTTTTTTTTTTTTTTTCACCTTATATCATCTCGATAATATAAGTCTCATAAATGATACATGCTAGACCAATTAAACACACCTTTGATAATATAATATTATAAATATGGAATAATAAAAAGAGCACAAATATCATCATTACCTTTTATTTGGAGTATAAAGGTATAAAAATGTTAATTCCAAAAAAATGTTATTATTATATGTATTATCTTTATTAATTATGACATATTGATAATGTTGTATTTTAAATGTATAAATAACTCAACTAACTTCAATTTGTAAATGCTCAAAACACATAAAAAAAAACAAAGAAAGAGGTGCAAACTCTGCCCTAAAGTTATGTTTTGTGAATCTTATAAAAAAAAACTTCTGCCTCTGTCTGAAAAGATAATTTTCACATGATCTGTGAAGAATGTGGAGAGTGAAGGTTCAGACTAGATTAGAATATATACTAGTAGATCTAAATTAGTTTAGAGTTTGTTTAGAAAAAGTACAACTGCATTTTAAAAAGAATCTATTTTATCTTTTGTAATGCATATATACAAGGAAAGTGGACAAATAAACAAGTTTGATATATTAAGACATTTTTGTATCATCAATTATTTTTATTAATTTATTAAAGGGACATAATTTCTATTATTAATTTCAAAATGGCTTATTTTGGCCCCCTTTATGCATTTATGTAGGTTTTTTTTGTTTATGCATTCTAGGGTTAAGTGCACATTGAAATAGTTTGTTTACAATTGTAATATGCTATTACATTTACTTATTTATTTATTTAATTTAGAGCAGTCTAAGATTGGACTACCATAGCGTAAACAAGAGCCTCGGTCTGTAACTTAGCAACGTGAGGGTTGGCAAAGAGCAGAAATGTTTTTGACAACGGACCTCTTTCTACAGCAATCATGGACAATAACTAAATAATCTTATCTAAAAGGTGTTTTTAAAATGGCAGATTTGGTTGACCAAATAACAAGGTTGAGATTGAAAATGCTGGAGAAGGTAAGTTGGTTTGATCATGTCATAAATACTTATCTGTTATATATACTGACTTGGTTGTCTTTATTTATTGTTGATAACTTTCTGTCATGAGGATAACATTGTCTATGAAGAGACTATGATGCTTCATTATTATATCATCTATGTGTTCCTCTTTAGAGACTGGAGAATGAGAGAAATGACAACATTGAACGAGAGGGTTCAGCCCTTTCCACAAGTAGGCTAACGTTACACAGATAACGTTAAGAGTGATTTGAGTGTGTGTGTGTGTGTGTGTGTGTGTGTGTGTACTTCATTATTGTGTTTTTAGAATAATTTGGGTACTATATTTCATGATTGAAATGATTTGTGCTTTGTCTCACTTAGGCTACGTTACTAACTGACCTGGAAAATAAGTTGCCAGTTGGGCTGGCCGATATCGTAACGAAATCATATGGAGATCGCGATCAAATTTACGGATATAATAACGATGACAAGCTCGGGACATTTTTACTCGATATGGGTTAATCTAACAGCCTGTCACACAGCAGAAACACACGCGACAACAACCAGTCAGTGATTATGCGTGTCACTGTGTGAACGGCGGGGTTTCGTCTGATACAAAAACTCATACACATGCGACGCTCACGGTATTTTCAACGTCTGCCGTCTCAATATGAGGACATAAACATAAACTTAATCTCCACAGCTAATTGAGAGTCACTTCGCAAGCTTTTTCCTGCCTCTTTTGAGAAAAACAACCGACAAATACACACTGAAACTGAAACTAAAACTGAAAGTAATGAAATATCTTCACGACAAACAGTCAAAATAAAAGTTCTGTTTAACTTTTAAAAAAATTACAGAAATATATCACTAATGTATACAAAAAATTTTGCTTCTCAAAGTAATAATATTATTATTTCTAAGGAATATACACCCAATATATTTTTCATCCATTGATACGGTTCTGTTGTGCAGCATCTTATTTGACAAAAAATAAAATGTAATGTGTTGTTATTAATTGTTATATTTTCATTTGATTAAATTTTCAAAGTTTGATTAAATTGTTAAAGTTCAGCTATACCAATTTGTATTGAATCCCAGAATCCCCCCAAAAATGTAATAGAAAATACAGAATTTAGGGAAAGATAAAACTAATTCCATGATTCCCTAAATTAAAAGGTAGATACTCTGAGTTTAAAGAGATGGTTCGGAGTAATTTCAACCTAGGGTCCTTGACCTCGAGCCAAACATTTCCCAAACCCTGTTGTTTGGGAAAATCCCGTAAAAGTCCTGGCAGAAAGCGATGCATAGTTCCAGGAATGCACTAATATTTTGTTGGTAGTACCAGTTTGCATTAATTATTATTTAACACTAAGTTGTCAACGCTTCGGAAAAATAATAAAAAATGCATGTTACACTACATCCCTATGCATCGCTTTCTGCCAGGACTTTTCCCAAATCACGGAAGTGACCTTGACGTCCGGGTTAGCAGTAGCATAAGCCATCAGGCAAGTGTTATTTAAATAAACTCCTGATGTACTTACAAACTTTCCAATTCCTCATTTTATGAGTACAGAACCTATATGTACTACTGGAGAAGTTTGGTACCATTCTGGACATTATTAGTGGGGTAATTTACGAGATACAACCTTGGATCCATTAGCGCCTGCACTAAGCCATTCGGCTGATCTCTAAATAAGCTCTAACTTTAATAACGTTCGACCAAGGGGAAAAAAGCTTATTGGGGGGTGTTTGGCTCGAGGTCATGGTGCAAAGGACCCTAGGTTGAAATGACTCCGAACCATCCCTTTAATTGTGAACAAACAAGTTTACTTGTTGTTTACCTTCATTCTCAAGGTCTAACAAATATGTGGAAAACATTTCCTTACCCATTAATGGTGATAAATATAGCCTATCGTGTGATATGGAAAAAAATATTTTTGGCCAAAATCGTCCAGCCCTAGTTGCAGAATGCCTGTTTTGTAGTAATTATCTCATTGGTTTATTCTAAGCCTAAATAAAACCTATCAAGGAATAAAAACAAAAGCAGATGAGGATGTTGAAAATACAGAATACAACATATATGACTAATTCCTTGTTTTTTGATGCCACAGGAAGTTATGATGGTCAGGCAGATGCATTACACAACGCTCTGAGACGGAAAAGAAACCTCCTACAGAGACTGAGGGTATAGTGTTTCACAGAAATTATACTAAAATGATTATTCTTCACACTATAAGAAGAGTTTCTGTCAAACTTATCAAGATGATTCAAACAAAGACAATCATGAAGTAGTGTGGACCTAATGGGTGGAGCTTAACCTAATTTAGATTTAGGGATAGGGTAAGCTTAGGGAAGGGCGTGGCTGGACCTTCAAGCTCCACCCATTACGTCCAGAGATGGGGAGCTGAAAGTCAAGCTCCACACCTTGGCTCTGCAGTAAGCAGCCTCTCATCTTGAACAAAGTGTCATGTAAATAGAAACTTTTTATCACTTAAATCACAAATATAAGTGTACATTTGGGTATGTTTATGTGTATGTAACAGGAACAGCATATGATGGAGGATCTGGGAAGGCCACACACATGGGGTGGATCTCATAGGCAATATCATTATGAACCTCTTCTTGGGCCACTCCAGCCTGTGCCCCCCATCCATGTCCACCAAAGTGCACCACCTGCTCCCCTCCCTCCTCTAGTCCCTCAGCCCCCTCAAATTATTCAACACACTGTATGTAAAGTTTTCTTATCCTCCAGTTGTTATATTCTCTTTCAAGCACCTAATACTGGCCCGATCCTGCACCGAATATCTACATTTACTATTCCAGTTCATTTAAATACCTTACAGCTGTTCAAAAATATACAAGTGCATCTAAACTATTTGTGTATATGTGTCCATAACAATGATATATTGCTGGCAATCCTCTAATAACTTATATTTCTACTTCCACAAGGTTCCTCAACAGCCAGCCACCATTATCCAGCAGTTACCACAGCAACAGCCTCTCATAGCTCAAATCCCTCCCCCACAAACCTTTCCTTACAAATCAGGAAGTATTAAAGAAGGTACACATACAGATAAAAACATCAAATACAGAAAAAAACAACAGTTATTGTATACTAAACCTTGTAGCATTGTATACTATAACAACAGTTATTGTATACTTATTTGTAAGTCGCTTTGGATAAAAGCATCTGCTAAATTAATAAATGTAAATGTACTAAGCCAAAAAGTAAATAAGTAATAATAAGTTAAGTAAGTAATAGTGACTACAGGACATTTAAACTTGCTTACAGGTACTTCCCAACAAAAAGCAACTTATAAGAGAGAAAATATATTGTGCTTCAGATCATTCTTTAACAAATAAAAAGTTTTGGGGTCAGAATTAAAAACTTTTTTAGTAGTTTTATTTAGCAAGGACACATTAAATTGGTCAAATGTGACAGTAAAGACAATTTATAATGTTCCAAAAGATTTCTATTTGAAATAAATGCTTTTCTTCAAACTTTCTGTTCATCAAAGAACCCTAAAGAAAGCTCTTCCTACTTTCAATACGTCATTAGGCAGCATAAACATTTTCAATGAATAATAAGACATGTGTCCTGCACAAAAACAGCATATCACAATGATTTCTGAATGATTTCATGTGACTGAAAACTGGTGCAATTTCCACTGAAAATGAGTTTGCCATTATGAAAAAAAAAAAAAAAAAAGACAATATATTGAAAAACAGTTATTTGAAATTGCAATAATATTTCACAAAATTGCTGCTTTTGACTTGTGATCAAATAAATGCAGTCTTGGTGAACAGAAAAGCATACATTTTTTTTACTGAACTCAGACTTTTGAACGGTAGTGTTTCAAGTTGCATGCCTGAAACATCAATAGTCTGTATTGATGTTTTGAAGAACTAAAGAAATAAATGGAGTTTAAACAACAGTTCAAGATTTAAGCTATAGGCCAATAGTTCTTCACTTCATTATTCTCATGACAACAGATATGGTGGAGTTGATGCTCATGCAGAATGCTCAGATGCACCAGATCATCATGCACAATATGATGTTGAAGGCTCTTCCACCAATGGCCGTGTCCCCAGGAGGAAACACACATCACTCAGCCTCACATTCAGGGCAGGTAACCATCAGGGAATGTGTTCAATATACATAAAGTTGATATGCGTTCATTTCACAACGTATTATTAAGTTACAATGCTAATTTCATGTTGGTCAGGAACTTCATTCAGCAGTGAGAGAAGGGGCTGTCCATCATCATCATCACTACGGCTCCCATGGACCACCTCTCCCTCCAATTGGCTACTCTGTTTGGCCCTCTATGATGTCAGCAGGACAAGGCGGGACTTATCAGCCAACAATGCAGCATGTGATTGGTCCTGTAACTCTGCCTCCTTTAAACACGTAAGAGTCAACAGTGTAACAATATCAATAAATAATAATAAAATACATTTAAAAATGAATCAGAAATTCTTTGGGAACAGTTGCTTGTAAGTTTTGTCTCTATACTTTATAAGCTGGTTGGCCGGTTTCATTAACTGCTTAGACTAGTCTTATAAGTATGTCATCTAATTTTTATATTTTGGTCATATCGTTAGTAAAGTCAGTTACAAAAAACCATATCGGTCTAATTTGAATCAGAAAAAGAAGAATTGATTTCTCCTTGGCTAACTGCTAGTTGGTCAGACTAGTTCTTAAGACTCAGTCTTAGTGACTATGTTTATGCAACTGGCCCCTGCAGGACCTTAACTCAACTTTATCATTTACAAAACCTGGTGTTGTTTACATATGTTTTTCATACATATATGAATGCAGTGAGATGTTTAACATACTGAGTGTACAGTACAAATGTTTTGGCCAGAAACATCAAAATAATTTTAAAATTAGCCTCATCGTTAGTTATGGGTGTTTTGTGGTACTTTTGGTTTAACATTCACTTGTCAGTTGTTGTGAATCATATAGGCCTAATGTAGCTACTCATGTTAACTTATTTTGCCTTAAAGAATGGGAACTGATGCAGTGAACTCCAGGAGGACTCCACTTGGTCTCTGAGGTAAACATAAAGTAATACCCCTTTCTCTATATTTATATTATTGTATTATATATTTTTTCTCTCCAAGATATTAGAAGACAGTTTAATATTTTATTTCGTCTTTCCTTTTTCCAGCCAAATTGCCAAGTGCAAACGGATCCTGCCTCATCTTCAGAGACAGATAACACATTGACATACATGTTTTTTTTATATTTATTTTACAATATTCAATACAGCTGGCATTTTGTTTTTCCTAGGGATTTATTTTTGTGATTTTAATTTTGTTATAATAAATGATGGATTCATTAAACATTATTACAGCGATATTTTAAAAGAGCTTCAACTGTGTTACTCAGCTTAATAAAAATGTTTATGTCACTGGTATGTAGTTGTTGTGGCTGTTCTGCCATTCAACCACTGATCTATATAGAATGATATGATATATGAATGTCATTATATAGATCAGTGCATACAACACACTTTTAAAAAGAACAGTTCCTGTCTTTGCAGTGTAGTCATACTACTGTTTGTCATACAGGCAGTACAGTGTGCTTGCGCAACACAAAGATTAAACCCCATAAGTCTGGCTAACTGAGGGTGTCATGTCAAGTAATGATGCTGTTTAAAATACTACACACACACGCCTTCTCTGCTGTAAAAGGTTTAACAGAGATAGAACATTCAACAGGTAAAAGCACATCCAATCGATATTTTTCTTCCGCTTTGAGACATGTGATGCTCAGTGCCGCATCTGATTGGTTGCATTCCTATTTTTTTAATTTATTATTGGTTCCATTCCTTGTCCCGCCAAATGTTTAGCAGTACAGCTAATCGTTTATCAGTTATTTAATCAAACATTCACGGAATATACGGATAAAAAAACAGTAATTAAATTATGTGCCGGTTTTAATAAAACATCGTTTCGTTTGTGATGGAACGTCAATCTCAGTGGATAGTGGGAGGGCCCCGCGGTTGACAAATAAGTGACGCAGTAAGCGTAACTGCTACGGAAGGCTATAGAAACACATGAGGGGGTCCGTTTCTTGGCTCCAAAATCTTTAGTATAGAGACCTGGCACTAACAAACGAAACAGAGTCTTATTCATCGTGGTGGTTTGTGATGTATGAATGGATAGTTGACGGATTATCGTCGCTGTTCGTGCCCTTTTCTGGTGAGAAATCCGCAGCCTGGCCTAGTGAGCACGGTAACGGTTTAGCAAGAGCCGCGGGCACAGACTCCCAGCGGCAGGAGAACAGCAGGCCCGCCAAACGCAACTACCAAAGGTGTAGTATTAGTCTTTTGTATTCCTCATTTCTGAATGAACCGAATTTGTATTGTTTCCTATTTTTGGTAACACGCAGTTTGCTTGCTTTGTTCTGGCTGTTGTTAGTTTGTGTCTTGTTCATTTAAGTTACATGAACAAAAGGCAGTGTAGTATTAGCAGTTGTCTATTAGGGGCAGGAATCAGTCCAATGTAAACAATTCATCAATAGACAATCTATTCACGGCAAACAACTTAATTTATGGACTGTTTGTCGTAATTGGTCTTATTACAGGTTTGGTTGTCATTCAATGAACCTTGTAGACAATTTTTATTGTGTATTTTATGTTAGTCTTTATTTTGTTGATCCATATGAATAAAAGTGCATGTTCTTTGCTAAGGGATATTGCTAGTGGTTCTGAGGCTTAGTGGGTATTATTTGAAAGGTTTTTCGTCTTAATCCGTCTGATGCACTGACTTGAAGTGTTCTTCTGGGTTTCAGTGTGTACTCTGCTGATGGTGTGGCAGAATATCCAGAGGTCAAAAGAGCAAGACATGGTAAATATTTAGACCATATCTGCCATGTAAACAACAGTGCCTAATGCAACTTCCCTGAACATTTCTCACTTACCTACTATCAAGATTTCCCCCCCAAAATATATCATTGTCTGTCAACAGATGTGATCATTAGGGTTGTGAAGAAGACTTTTGCAGGGATTGCTGGGCTGTTCCGTTCGAGACACCGCAGGAAGGACGAACATGAAAAGCAGAAAGGCTTTACGCAGGTATGTTTGTGTAATCACCACTAAGCACTTGCAAAAACATGCATTGTTTGTACAGCCTTGGTTTCATGCACATTGTCTTGTTTCTTGTGCTTGTTGGTGCCTCAGGTTGGCAAGGTTGCCTTTATGGGTATTGATGACATATACAGCCACAGCCTGAGTTCATGGAGTGAGATTGACGGAATGGGTGAGTGTGACCTACCAGCATGTCTCTGTGATCTGTGAAATTTTCTACATATAGAAGCATCTTGAAAAAAATGTATCACAGTTTCTATAAAATTAATTAATAAAATCATACTGTCCCCAAACATTTAAACGATAGCACATAAAGTGTATTTCATACGTGCATACAGCCTGTCAGTTTTGTAATGATTTCAATCTCTATTTAGATAAACAGTTTGAAATGGGACTTAAAAATAAAGAAAGGACAGCAACCAACGTCCACCACAATGTCCAGGCTTTACGTAAACCTGAGTAAGTATCATTTAGTCAATTTTTGAAGTGTTTCTCAATTTTAATCTTGTTTTTTTTAGTCTTTTTAAATTTTGTTTTATTATCTGCCACCGTTTTAAGGATTATCTTTCTTGATGAAATGAATATCCAGTTGAAATGGTTTATCATTTTTACATGATTAAAGGGGAGATTGAAAACTTCTATTCAAATAAAAAGAGCCTAATTTTTCTAAATATTCCCACATCCTATGATGTACAGAATATGGGTGTAATTCAGCCAAACAATAAACACTCAGCAATTATGAATAAACATGCATAATGGAAACAATAAGAAGCATTAATGAAAGATGAACCTTACCTAGGCTACCATGTGCTAACAGAAGTATCAAAACAAGGCTTGAGATACATACTTCTGCTTTGTAACTGTAAACCATATTCTGGAAGGTTGATGATACTAAAATGATTTGTCCTTTATATGGTCTGTAACAGTCTGTATTTATCTCCTTGAGCAGTGGAGCAATGCTGTACAAGGGAAGCCAGGACAGAGGCAGGGAGATGCGCAGATCCCTGAAGCTAGTGCCGACTTGCACCACCCACGGGCTGAGCACAAGACCGCCTGAGATGGAGCACCCGAGCCGCACACACAAACCTTGCCTGACCGTGGAGGAGGTAGGAAAACTCAATCTGGATGTACTGGGAAGCTTGGTGCGTCGATGTCTTTGATTTCCTGAGCGTTTCTATTTCGAGTAGGCATTGAGAGAGAGCGATCGAGAGCATTACAGGAAGCTAGTAGAGATGGCTTCGGAGAAATACTCAAAGAGCAAACCATTACCATTTGGACGGATGAAGCCTCCAATGTAAGTCCTTAGAACACTTTTGAAATCATTGTAGCTTTGCTGGAGAAAATTAACGCTATGTTTATTAAAATCTTTTAGCTCAAATTTCCCTCTTGATGGACACAAGGCTAATGGACACACATCCCTCAGTTTCACTACTGATGTGAGCAGACCTGCTCCAGTAAGAGGTGAGCTTAATTAACAGCTAATATACACCCAGCAATATGAGCCCATCCCAAATGAGTGTTGATGATAACGTTACCCTAATAAACTGCTTTTCTTCTGTGCTGTTTCCCTATATGAAACGGTTTTAACCTTTTAATGAGAGATTCCATTATATTTTTTACAATCAAATACAATTTTCTGTTTGCCTTCAGCCCTCCCTAACATGTCTGTGTGGCGGGAGCCAGTATCACTGATGCAGACTAAAGACAGGTAACATTTTAACATGTTGCATAAACATTATTGATTATAAATGCATGTCTGCATTTATTGATTCAAATTTCTTTAATTATTAAATCTGCTATAGAACAATAGATGTTAATCGAAGCACACCAGGAAGTGATGTCAAGCAACGAGCCTTGGATAATCAAACTGCAAGAAAAATCGTAAGTGCATCCGTGTATCTTCAGATTATTTGGTTTTTTATTTAATATTGAAAGCAATATTTTTTGAAAATTGTTCAAAACATTTTTTGTTCAAAAGTAGAAAATGAATAAACAGGTTAAATATTCAATCTCTGCATGTGGACGGGAATGAAACACCCCTTTCTGCTGATTGGTCAACCATGCAGTCATCAGTTGTTCCTCAGTTCCACACAACAGTACGGATTCTTAAAGCAGCGGATGATTATGATTCTATTGATGTTTGGTTGACCAATCAGCAAAAAGGGTTTTTTCATTCCAGCCCACATGTAGAGATTGAATATTCAAGCTGTTTATACAATTTCTACCCCTGAATGTAAAAACATAAAATCAAGCTGAATTCTTGGTGTTTTATTTTCTTCATTTTTCTGCTTTCAATATTAAATCAAAAAAGGAATGAATGGAAGATAAATGACTTCAGTGTCTTATTCATGTCATGCAAGTGTTGCTGTCTACAAATTAAATTTGGAATTTTTTTTTTATTAACATCATAAATGCTTTTTGAAAACAGTGTTATGTAGCTGTAATTTGATCACATTTCAAAGCAATATGGTATTTAATGTCGTCGTATAGTCCGTTTTATAAGTGCAGTTCTGTTTTCCTCACCCTCTCTCTAGCCTGTAGACGTGGATCTGTCAGCTGAGGTTGAAGCCAGGTTGAATCTTAAGGAGAAAGACGCCACTGCAGGACCCTTGCTACCATCCAGATCTGAACTGATTACAGATGCAGTAAGGCGCAGTGAGGAGGAGTTTCCCAGACTGACCAAGGTTAGTGTTTTAAAAGAAAATCCTGCCCTTTATAAATGTTGTTATACCTCTCTGTTTGATGATTGATTTTTTTTTTTACTTTTTTTTTTTATAAGTGTTCAAGAAATATTGTGAACATGCATAAACATATTTCTTTGTTAATTAGAATTTGGTGAAATTCTGATTTAATAATGTCTCACAAATGTGTTAACCTGATTGCTATAAATTCTAGTTTCTAAAAATTCTAACATATCCATTGTAACAGAATAATTATTTTAAATCTGTGCATGTACATGCAAAAGTAATTTTGGGTGCTATTTATGATAGTAAATAGAATATGTATGTATATATTTATTTAAAGCAAGCCTTTAAAAGAAATTAGCATTAATCAGTTTACATATGAGTGAATGTAGCAGTGTCATGCCTTTTAACTTAAAATTTGCAGTTAATTGCAATGAAAGGGTAAATTCACCCAAAATGGACATTTGTCATTAATTACTCCCCCTCATGTCGTTCCAAACCCATAAGACCTTCGTTCATCTTCATAACCAAAAATATATTTTTGATGAAATCCGAGAGCTTTCTGACACCTGATAGACTGCAATGTTATTACCACTTTTAAGGCCCAGAATGGTTGTAAAAACATCGTCAAAATAGTAATAATGTGACTACAGTGGTACAGTGGAAGCAACGAGAATACTTTGTGCGCAAAAAAAAACAAAACAAAAATAACTTTATTCAACAATTTCTTCTCTTCCCTGTCAGTCTCTGATGCTGTTCACATTGTAAACAGTGCAGCGCTTCCGGCTTCTATGTCAGAATTCTGGCTCAGTATTGGCCGGCTCCTGCGTCAGCATCACACGCATGTATCATGGTGCTCACATGAACAGCATTCAGCATTTTTGTTTTGTTTTTTGGCCAAAAAACGTATTCTCGTTGCTTCAGTTAATGATAGATATTTAAATTTTGGGTGAACTAACCCTTTAATGAATGAAATTAAATTTCTGGTCTCATTTCATTACTGCGCGATTAAATTGCTGACAATAAATTACAAAAGCGAACATCTCCAATAAGAGAATTGTCGGGGAAAGATTTGCTTGGGTAGCTTTGAGTGCCATGTAAACAGGGATATTTCAATATCTGAAGTGTAAACCCTTTTTTTTTTTTTTTTTTTTTTTTTTTTCTCGGAATAAAGGCTTTATCAGAAAATAGAACTTAACTGAACAATGATGTGCATGCAAATTCTCAGTTTTGTTTCACTGTCACATTGGTTCCTTCTTGATTGAGTCTCATTTTTGTCTGTGTATCATGTAACAGGAGATGCAGCAGGAAGTGAGTGCTGCTCTTGCTCAGAGTGATCCAAACCTGGTTCTGTGCAGTGCTTTCAAACTGCGTATCACACAGAGAGATCTGGCAACCCTGCAAGAAGGCAGCTGGCTCAACGATGAGGTAGTGTCATTTCAAAAGACTTTTAGGAATGCACCGTATATTGGTAACATGATGGTCATCAGCTGATAATGGATATTTAGTTCTGTGTTCTCATTTTTCCCCCTCTATTTTTACAATACTTTTGCCATCATCTAATGTTCGCCAAAACTTAAAAACAGTAGTAAATTGATTAAACTGTACTAAATTAATTTGTTAAATGTAATCTTTAGCAAATTTTAGAATCAATATTCTAGAATGTTGCCCATATTAAGCCCATTTAAATGTTTTTATAGCATTTTTAGTGTTTTATTTTTCATTTAAGCAAAATAGTATATAATTTATTCAGCCAATTAACGTTTATTGGCCATAACATGAAAATAATTGTTGTTTTTTTTTCATAATTTTTGTCCATCATACTTATAAATCAAAAGGCAGGTCAGACCAGGGCCCGTATCCCTAAAGAATTTTTGTGCAAAAAGTGGCTCCTAGTGGCCAAATTCTAAGAAAATTCTCAGTCATGACGTTTTCTTAGAATTTCCCCTAAAAGTGACACGAAAATCCCAGTTAATATAAAAGCTATTCCTCAAGATTCCTAGCGCTTAAAAGGGCTCCTAAGGTGAGATCTGCTAAGAGCAGGGAAGAGGACTTTTAGTGGCTTAGGAGTTACCCTAAGCAGCTGCACAAAATGGCCAACAGAGGAGGCAACCTTTATGTTCGTTCACCAACTGGGCCAGCAACAAACCTTGCTCCTCAGTCCAGTTCAGTTTGCGATTCCTTTTTTTCTCCATTTTCTGTGTTTGTAGGATATTTGTTAACAAGCCTTCATAAATAGACCAGCCAGCAATCACAGACATTGATAAAAGCTGAGCCGTGTTACCCTCGTTAAGACCACACTGAGTTGTAACGTTGCAATTTCTACTTCATTAAGGACAGCCCCTTGAGATAGGCCATCTTGTTTTCAATGGGGTCCATATGGGAGTGAAAGTACAAAATATGCCAGCTAGGATATTAATATGAGCAAATAAGACACGAATCATTATTTGAACAGGGTGTAATGAGCTTAAGTTTTCACATATTTTAGATTCTAATGTTAGGCTATGACCCCTACAGCTTACTATTCATTTTCCAGATATTTTCTTGAATGTGAAATATTATTTACAATTACAGTCTGCATAAGATTAGAGTGTATAATTATGTTTATTGATTTGAGGGTACATCCTTTGCTCATTATCACCAAAAGTTCATTTTCATCAAACTTGTAGGATCAACCAATCACGGCTTTTGAAATGATGACTCATACCTAGCAACGGGGTCAACCACACCTCCTCACTAAGATAGGATTTTCCATCCATTCCTTGCTCAGAGATCACTGAAAATGTTCTGGAATCACTTCTAAGCTAAAACTCCTGGCAAGGAATTTTTAGGTTAAGTTAGGAGCTCTCTGAGAGGATTCTCAGAATCTTTAGGGATACGGGCCCTGGCCTCTAACATAACAAATAATGATACACAATAATCTGAAAGTTCTTATGAAACATTACCTTTTATTAAACATGTAACCCTGTTGCTCTCAGGTGATCAACTTCTACATGAATCTCGTGATGTCCCGCAGTGAGCAGGAAGTAGGAGGCAGGAAGGTCTACTCTTTCAGTACTTTCCTCTTTCCCAAGTTGCATGGCGGTGGACATGCTTCAGTACGGCGCTGGACTAAGGCTGTAGACCTCTTCCTGTATGACATCATTCTGGTCCCTCTTCACCTGGGTGTTCACTGGTCCCTTGCTGTGAGTATTTAACCTTAACTGTCATGGGTTCAAACATTAGAAACCCTTATATTAACAGTAGCAGTCTTTTGCGGCACAATGAAAAGGACACACAAGCTTTCACTGTTTGGTGCCTGATGAATAGTTTTACAGGACTGTTGATTGGCTGGTTGATTTGAATATTTTATTAGCTTTTATTTAATTTGTGTCTGAGTGATGACGTTTAGATTTGTGTGTAATGTTTCCTCCTTTTTCCACGGTAGGTTGTTGACTTAAAAACGAAATCTGTACTATCTTACGACTCCATGGGTCAACGGCATGATGACATCTGCAACATGATTCTGTAAGTGTTAATGTTGTGGAGCGTTATACTTCACTGCTTATATTTTTAAGACAAGCACTTTGCAGTTAAAATGAGTTTGTGTAATTGTGCTGATGAGGTTAAATGTATCCATGTTAAAGTTTGTGCTCATAGTTTGTTTTTCACAGGCGACTGTACACATTTATATTAACCTAATGACTGCATCTGTCTATCAGGCTTTATCTGAAAGAAGAGTTCAAGGTGAAAAAGGGAAAAGATTTGGACATGTCAAAGTGGACCTTGAGCAGTTTACGACCTTCTGTAAGCAGTTGTATAATTACATAATATTAATTCATTTCATTAAATCCTATAAGAAGATTGTAAGGGTGTGTTCACACTTGGCAAGTTTGGTTTGATTAAAATGAACTGGTGCAATTGCTCTGTTAGTGCAGTTCCTTTGAAAAAGTGTGGACACTGCTGTTTAAAACCTGGTGCGCACCCAACAAGCAGACTGAGACCCCTGAAAAGGTGAGTCTCAGTCCGCCTCCAAGCGACTGATCTAGGAACGGACCAAAGACATTTAAACAAACCAAAAACAGGGTGTGATGTCACAAGATGTGACCCTAAAAAGGACAGAATGCTCAAGCGTTGGCTCTTCAAGGCATAGGAACTACATTGCCTATCAGTTCAGTACAGCCATCGGAAATGCCGTCTCCTTGCAGCAGATCTTCATTTGTGTAAAATTGAAGAATTCCTGGTGCTGTTTTGACTCCTTTACACATTGTATAAGCTCTTCGTGAATTCTCAGCTGGTAAAAATTGCATCATACCGGTATGTAGGTACGCACACACAACAAGCACGTTTAGGTCAGAATTCAGTATTGTTTTGGATGTTCGTTAAGTTCCGTCACAAAATAAAAGCCTTTTTTATTTAATGTATTTTTTAGGTTCAGTCTTAAAAATGACAGTGTTAACGCTAAGCAAACCAGGGCTAAATTTATTATTTTTCTTTTTTGGTCTGGACCAAAAGAACCAAGAGAACCAAACTACACGTTTGAACACACCCTAAGACTGTCAGCATGACTGAGAAAATTGATTTTAAAGTTTTTACTTAAATATTACCAAAATTCATTATGAATTTAATATTATTTCAGGGTAAAGGTAACAAGCCCTCAGTGATCATATTTTTTTTAATCAGTGTTGTCACATCAGTCCACAAGAGGGTGCAACAAATAAATTGAAACAAAACGGCACTGAGTTATTGTTAGCAGACATCATTTCTAAGTCTGCATTCGGTTTTATGTGTTTGCCAAACACTGTTTTTGCACTCAAATGCAACCCATATACAGAGTTCAAAAGTTTAATTTGACAGCTGTAGAAGTGTGTTTCATTCTGGGTCAGGAATGAAACTTGCACTATAAGCTCAGGTCTAATTATTGTTTGCAGGAGATCCCTCAGCAGAAGAATGGTAGTGATTGTGGTGTGTTCGTATGCAAATATGCTGACTATATCTCCAGAGGACGCAACCTCACATTCAGACAGGTACTGCTTATTTACACCCACACAATTTCTTGTATATACTTATGTATAATTATTGCAGAATTATATTTACAATTTATTCTTTCTCTCTCTAGAATCATATGCCGTATTTCAGGAAAGTTATGATCTGGGAGATCCTCAACCAAAAGCTGCTGCAGTAGGAGTGTTGGGAATGTCGTACTGACTGAATCAGATTGACCAAAGCACAGGACCATTATATGTCTGTCCCTCCTGCTCTTTTCTAGAGACTTTTGGCTTTATATTGGCCTGTTGCAAAATTCCACCCAATTCCTTTAACAGACTGGATTGCTGGTTCTCGGACAGTTTTGTTTGCACAAATAACCAACCCCTGCTGTATTAATCCAAACACTAGAAGCGCAAATATGGTTCAAGGAGCAGAACACTGGACTGGGGTGTGAGTAGATTTGAGCAGATGGAAGCCTCATTAGCAGTTGTTTTTGTGAGGCTGGGATCGTTTCATTCCAAGAATGTAGTCTTATCGCCCCCTACTGGTTCTACTGTGAGCAGTTCCCAACTCACAGAAGTAGCTGTTGATGTTACAATGGGGGGGTTAAAACAAAATGAACTTTATTCTCAGTAAGCTTTGAGTTTCTTAGCATGGGGATGTTTTAGCATTAACATATATCTTTTTACATTCTATTTGGATTAATAAGGAATAATAAATATATTTATTTAGTTTGAATGATATTCAGTTATGTCAGCTTAGTATGTCAAGACTTGTTTAAAAACCAACAATCGTACCCATTAGTCTCAGAGCATCTTACTAGCAAGGTTTAATGTGCATGACGATGATGGTACTTGCACTGAAAGCAACAGTATTCGGTGGATCTGTTTTGTTTCTTTTGTGTCTCTACACAGTCCTGGCCTCCAAGTGCCTTGATCCGGGTGAATCTCATATTTGAAAGCCGTAAAAAATAGAAATGTTGAAGATTTTGGCTTTACACCTCTTGCTGGAGCATCCGACATGCTTGTTTTTTGTGTGTGGGGAAGCAACAGAGCTTAACACAAGTAAAAACCAGAGCTAGATGATGGGGAGGGGGAATGCATTGGTCTCATTTTTCTGATTCTAAATGCTATATTCATAATCCCAATGGCTGTATTAGACATTCTTATTGAACTGGAACTGTGGAGCAGTGAAGTTGTGCCAACTGACATTTCTGTGGTTCATTTCTGCAATATTCCTCTCTCATCCAGTAATACAGGATCAAAAAGTGCTTTAATTCTGACTTGAAGTGTAAAAGAAGAAAAAAGGTCTATATTTATTTGTTCGTATGTGGCTCTTCTGATTTAGTTTGAGCTTGAGTGCATATCCTGAAGTGGAATTGTTTGTGAGAATGGAGAGCGTTTCGATTGGCAGTGAGTTCTGATGCAAGCTTTAATATAGAAAATGAAAAGGCCCCACTGCATATGAACTGTTTTTGTCATTAATGCAGAGTGTTGGTACTTATTTTTGTAAGTAATAAAGAAGTGAAAAAGAAACATGTCGTCTGTCTTAGTCACACAATACAGCACGTAAGGTCAAATTCCTGTCACAAGAAGTCCATACAACTGCAACATAATTCAGAAGATCTTCTAATAGTTGCTACTGTTTTGTTTAATTGGTAATCAAAGCACCATATGCAGTTAAAGAACTGTATTAATGTTTTGATTTGCAATTTAGTTGCATATGTTGAGCTAATGCTGTCTTACAGGTGTCATTTTTGTTCACTCTTGTTCCACATAGATGCATACATTTATTTTGTTGCTAAAAGATTTCTATTTCAAGTAAATGCTGCTCTTTTATCCAGTTTCCACAAACAACATTGATAAATGTTTCTTGAGCCAGATCAATAAATTAGAATGATTTTTGAAGGATCGTGTGACTGGGGTATTGATGCTGAAAATTCAGCTTCAGAATACATTACATTTTAAAATATATATGAACAGAAAACAGATATTTTAACTTGTAATAATGTTTGACAATATTACTGTTTTTTTTATATTTTTAATAAAATAAAAGCATCCTTAGTGAGCAGAAAAGACTTCCAAAAACATTTTAAAAATCATACCGACTCCAAACTTTCATTTATATTTATTTAATAGTGTAATATTCACTTTAAAATTTGTAATCTTTTTTTAATTATTATTATCGTAAACATTGTAAACAGATATGGACAGGCAGCACATGAGTTTGTGGAGGCAGTCTTTTTATGTGTGCTATACAATCAACAGTTTAAGGTGGCCTGTATTCTTTTCCCATCCATTACACTATTCTAACCAGTAGGGCCACCAGGTGTCAAATAAGCACACAAATGTAACCTTGCACTATCCTTGCCCTCGTTTCACACACTATCTGGAAACAGTTCCATGGTGTAATGTTCACAGGAGACGACTGTCAGTGATGCACTTCCTGCTCTGCCATCACGTGATCTATAGGCTAATTTATTGATAGGCCTGAATTATTTAGACGGCCCAGTGTGTTCGAAAACACAGCAGATGGTCTTTACATGATGAAACTAATATCTTCCCTAGCTTTTTGCCCTAACGTATCTCTTCTTGCCCATTTGTATCTGGATGGGTAAGAAGCGCCATTTCAAAACTGATATAAGTGAACGTTACTGACAATATGTAAACAATACAATACATAATTTAGCACCAGGTTTTGTGTCTAAGATCAGTCTCTTTCCATTTGTATTATTAATATACTGTATTATGCGTGTTTTTCTGTCTTACAATTATGAAACTCAAAATGTTTCAGTATAGATAATTATTAGTCCCACTTTATATTAAGTATCTGTAAGTACTATGTACTAACATTTAAATTAATCATTCGATACAATGCAGTTATTACATGTTTTTACATTGTATTATATTTTAAAAATACCTGCGTGTAATTACCTCTGTAATTAATTTCAGTAATTACATCTATAATTACACTTTTGACCCTTCCCTTACACCTAACCATACCACCAAACCTGGCCATAACCTTACCAGTATCCCACCGCAATAGCAGTCAAAGTGTTTTGCAATGCAACATGAACACAATAAGTACATTGTACCTAATTATGTAAATACATAGTAGTTAAAGACAAACACTGTTAAAAATAAATGTTCCAAAAGGGTGTTTCTGCAGCAATGCCAAAGAGGAACCATTTTTGGGTCCCCAAAGAACCTTTCAGTAAAAACATTTTTTATATTATTATTATGGTGAAAACCTTTTTAATAATCTTAGAGTATGTTTACATGACAACGATGTACTAAAAATGGAAGCGTTTTTTTTGCGTACAGGCGTTCCCCGTTCACATTGATATGTGAAAACGATAAAAAATATTGTATTATGCATGCCAGGCCAGTAGTTGGCGATGTAACTTTGAATGAATGAATGAAGCATTTATATAGCGCTTTTATATGTACTACTGTACACCCAAAGCGCTTTACAATCATATGAGGGGTCTCTCCTCAACCACCACCAGTGTGCAGCTTCCACTTGGATGAGGCGACGGCAGCCACAGTACAACGGCGCCAGTGCGCTCACCACACACCAGCTATAGGTGGAGAGAGGAGAGAGTGATAGAGCTAATTCAATGTAAGGGGATTATTAGGAGGCCATGATTGGTAAGGGCCAATGTGTGGAATGTGGCCAGGACACCGGGGTTCTCTTTCAAACATTCGCTCGGTATCTCACTATGGGAAACGCCTCTGGGCGTGACAGATCTGGAAGTACCAATTACACCACGTCTGTCAGTTGACAGACCAATCACGACAGTGATGCGGGAGTCCCCTAAACCACTGTAGTGGTCCCTACTTCATTCTTCGATCTCTTCCCCGTGAAGATCAAATTGGAAGCTATCTTTTCAGTAGGACATGTCTCGAAATAGTTGTTTAACGGTTCTGAGACGAGCCGTCAAGGTACGTCGCTGAACGCAGCTATTTTTGTGAGCGGGTTTTTCTTTCCACTGTAACGGTGTTATTAATCTGGTATACTTAAGAGAATTAACGCGTTACGGCGAATTCTTTTAGATATTCCCTTATTCTGAGTTGCACGTGTCGGTGAACTTAGATAATAATACTATTATGGCTACTACTTCAAAGTCTGCAAACGGCGGACCGAAAGCAGAAACTTCTCGCCCGTGTGCGTGCGGCTCGATGATATCGGGCAAGGATCCTCATCCTTTATGCATCGCATGCCTGGGGGTGAGACACGCACAGGCAGCCCTCGCTAATCCCGAGGGCTGTCCTCACTGTTCTCTCTTCCCGTCGAGGGTGTTAGAGAGAAGAGTGCGTGTCGCGGCCACTAACAAGGGTGATCCCTGCTTTTCTCCGCCACCCGCGGAGGAGGCTAAACAGCCTCCGGCGTCCTGCAGCTGGGGCGAATACATGGACGAATTCTCCCCGCAACTACCTCCCCTCTTCGGATCCGTAGGGCTTACGGATGTGAGAGAGGAGGATGGCGAGGACGACGAGGCCATCGCTCGTTTGTTAGAGAGGACGATGGTGAGGATGATGACGAAGATGCGATCCTCCCGCCAAATCCACCCCGGCCGGACAGCGCGTTAAGCGAGGGTTCACCCTTCCCGGCTCAGGCGGAGCTCGACCTGCTCGAAATGTGCCGGAGGGCGGCGGCAAAACTCTCCATAGACTGGCCATCACAGCAGTCGGGCCAGGGGGCAGAGAGAGATCTCTATGACGGCAAGAGACTGCCGTCACGTGCCCCACCAGCTAAGCAGCTCATTCCAGCGGTCCCCGCGTGCGTTTCGGAGATGAAACGTTTCTGGGATAAGCCATTTTCTCACAGAGTTCCCGTAAAGGGATTTTCTAGGCTGGATGTGGATAAAATGGAGGAGTTAGGGATGTCAAATTCCCCTCCTGTCGAGCTGTCGGTTGCACACCATCTCCACCCTAACCGCAAGACAGCTTTTTCCTCGGCTTCAGCCTCACTGCCAGGACGCACTGATCGTCTAACGGCCTCAGTGTTTCAGAAAATTTATCGCTCTTCTGCACTGGCAGTGAGAGCTCTTAATGCCACCTCTCTCCTCACTGCTTATCAGGCAGAGCTAATGGAAGAGATGGGGAGGCAAATGGATGCTGGGTCTCCAAACCCAGCCCTCTGGGAAGAGATTTGTGTTATTGCAGATCTCAACCTGAGAACTTCCAGAGGTGCGGTCCAGAGCTGCGGCCGCAGCATGGGCTTGGCAGTGGTCGGCGAGCGAGCTCTCTGGCTGGGGCTGTCAGGGCTGTCAGACAGAGAGAAAGCAGACTTCTTGGATGCTCCAGTTGAGCCCAAAGCCCTTTTCGGGGCATCGGTCACTGCAATGAGAGAACGGTGCGATCAAAAGAAGCAGGAGGGTGAGGCTTTCCAGACCTGCCTCCCTCGCAGATCCACCGTTAGGGTTTCTCATCCACCACGGCCTAGGTTTGAAGCCCCACAAGGGGGTGGTCGGCCAGATTTTAGAAACCCCAGACCTTCTCAGCCTCAGCGTTCTGAGCCACAGTCAAAGCCAGCTCAGCCGAGGGGTAAACCTTCCTTCGCGGCGGCTGCAGCCAGACACCGTCCGGCAAACCCTCAGGGAGGGAAGAAACGGCGGGCAACCTAGTATTTCGTCAGGTTCAGAACGAAGGGATGAGCAACAGCACTCACGGAGTATCTGTTGCTATCCTCCCTCGAAGAGAACGGTCATTTTCTCCCCCTCCAGCCAAGAGAAGGCGTCGGACAGGGAAATTGTTCACAAGTTCTATAATGACCAGTTCAGATGTGAAGTTGGCACCAGTTCCCCCAGTGCCTCACAGAAAAGTTTCCCTCCCTCCACCCACGGGGTTACAACAGAGGGCAGAGGGCTGTTTTCCAAAAGACATGTGTGCTATGGAAATAATAAACACGTTCCCTGTGCATCCAGGCAGTGTGCCGAGGGCACAGCTATGTTTGAAAATAAAAACACACACAAAAACAAAATTGTCAAAATCAGAGCTGCAGTCCCCAGCTCCACCACTAGTGGGCGCCGCTCAGGCGGAGAGCTGGCGCGCATGCGCAGTACACCCCTGGGTTTTATCCACAATAAGCCGGGGTTATCGTCTGCAATTTGCTGTAAAACCTCCACTTTTCAACAGTGTGTTAATGTCAGCAGCAGAGGGGGAGTCAGCTCAGGTTGTGGAGGAAGAAATAGCCTCTTTATTGAGCAAAAGAGCTATTCGAGTTGTGCCGCCGGAGGACAGCCATCAGGGCTTTTACTCCCGGTACTTCGTTATTCCCAAGAGAGGGGGAGGTCTCCGTCCTATTTTGGATTTACGGAACCTCAACAAACACCTCAGGAAATACAAGTTCAAAATGTTGACCTTAAAAACGTTATCTCAAACTATTCGTCCCAAGGACTGGCTTACGTCAGTCGATCTGAAAGATGCATATTTTCACATAAGCATCTACCCAGCACACAGGAAATTCCTCAGGTTTGCCTATCGAGACACAGCCTACGAGTTTTTGACAGTTCCCTTCGGCTTGTCTCTAGCGCCCAGGGTATTCAGCAAATGTGTGGAAGCAGCGCTCACACCGCTGAGAGTGATGGGTCTCAGAGTGTCAGCATATTTGGACGATCTGCTGCTGTGCGCGCCGTCATGGCAACAGGCAGAGAGAGAGACAACAATGCTCGTGTCTCATTTGCAGAACTTAGGTTTCAAGATAAACGAAACGAAAAGCTGCTTGGTGCCTACACAAGAGATAATTTACCTGGGTCTCAGACTAAACTCAGACCTGTATCGAGCTTCTCTGTCCGAGGAGCGCGTCAGGTCTATTCGCGGCTGTCTATCCCTTTTTCAGAAAGGAAACAGAGTGTCATTCAGACTGTGTTTACGTCTTCTAGGTCTGATGGCCTCGACAGTTTCTGTCATTCCCCTGGGACTGCTGCGAATGAGAGAGTTTCAGAATTGGACGGCGGCGCAGGGCTTGTGTCCAAAACGTCACCTCAACCGCAGAGTGATAGTGACGTCACGCTGCATGCACGCTCTCCGTCAATGGAGAGATCGGTCCTTTCTCGAGTCAGGGACTCCGCTGGGAACAGTTTCTCTGAGAAAGGTGGTTACGACGGATGCGTCGCTCACAGGTTGGGGTGCAGTGTGCGAGGGCAGGATAGCGAAGGGGAAATGGCCCGTCTCGCTACAAAACGCACACATAAACTTCCTGGAACTGTTAACAGTTTTTCTGGCTCTGAATCATTTTGTGCGGTTCTTAAGGAACCACCACATTTTGATCAGGTCGGACAACACAACGACGGTGGCATACATAAACCGCCAGGGAGGCACACGTTCCCACCGGCTTCACAGTCTAGCACAGAAAATAATCTTGTGGGGCGTGAAGCATTTTCATTCACTACGGGCAACCCACGTCCCGGGAATAATGAATGTGGGGGCGGATCTCTTGTCCAGGGGGAATCCTCTGTATGGAGAATGGACTCTCCACCCTCAGGTAGTGAGCCAGTTGTGGGAGAGGTTCGGCCGGGCTGCCGTAGATCTCTTCGCCTCGCACGAAAACACTCATGTGTCCTCTGTTCTTCTCTCTGGCGAGAAGCGGTGCGCCTATGGGTGTGGATGCTCTGGCGCACCCGTGGCCAAACGCGCTACTGTACGCGTTTCCTCCACTGAGTCTGATCTTTCCAACTTTAAGAAGGGTAAGAGAGTTCGGTCACTCGGTTATAATGATTGCCCCGAACTGGCCAGGGAAGTTGTGGTTGACGGAGATAATACAGCTCCTTTACGCACAGCCCTGGCCCCTCCCGTTGCGCAGGGACCTTCTCTCGCAAGCGCGCGGGGAGATATTTCACCCAGCCCCAGACAAAGTGGCTCTTTGGGCCTGGCCCGTGAGAGGTTAAACTTGAGTGTAACAGGTTTGCCTCCTAGGGTGATTGAAACAATTCAGAACGCGCGAGCAGCTTCAACGCGCGAGCAGCTTCAACGCGCTCGGCATATGATCGGAAATGGGCTGTGTTTGAGCGATGGTGCGCACACAGACATATTGTTCCTTTTCTCTGTTCTGTCGCGGATACGTTGTGTTTTCTGCAGGAACTTTTGGATAAAGGCAGAGCCTTTTCAACTGTTAAGGTTTATCTTGCCGCAATTTCGGCGTGTCATGTGGGGGTTGACAGAAACACTGTAGGTCAACACCCGCTTGTATGCAGGTTTATGAGAGGTGCACGGCGTTTGAACAGGGTTTCAAAGCCACTGATTCCGCCGTGGGATCTGTCGGTGGTCCTTAACGCACTATCTCAGCCCCCTTTTGAACCTATAGAGAGTGTTGAATTAAAGCTCCTTTCGCTAAAGACTGCTTTGTTATTGGCTCTTTCGACCGCTAAGCGGGTGAGTGAACTTCACGCATTTTCGGTGCATAACTCCTGTATGCAGTTCGCTATGGACTACTCGAGAGTAACTCTCAAAAGTAATCCAGCGTTTGTCCCTAAAGTTAGCGAGTCAGCTCTCTCCTATAAACAGGTGGATTTACTGGCTTTTCATCCACAGCCTTTTCTCTCGTCAGAGGATGCGCGGCTTCATTGCTTGTGCCCTGTCCGTGCGTTGCGTCACTATGTGGACAGAACAAGAGCGCTAAGGAAGAGTAATCAGTTGTTTGTTTCATGGGCTGATTCTCATAAGGGGAAACCTATTTCGCGTCAGCGCCTGTCCCACTGGGTAGTGGAAGCTATTATATTAGGTTATAATAGCAGTGGTCTCTGTCCTCCGGAAGGGCTGAGGGCTCATTCTACCAGAGGTCTGTCTACCTCATGGGCACTGTTTAAGGGCGTTTCAGTTCAGGACATATGTGCTGCAGCAAGCTGGGCTTCGCCTCACACATTTGTTCGATTTTATAGAATGGATGTCACTGAGCCATCTCTGGCTCATTCCGTCTTAAGTGTATAAAAAAAAAAAAAAAAAAAAAAAAAACCTCTTCGGGGATTGTTATGTTACATACATCACAGTTGGTTGACAGGCCTGCTTCAGACAGCATATCTGCAATACGGGAGTTGTCTATATCCCATAGTGAGATACCGAGCGAATGTTTGAAAGAGAACTTTAGGTTACTCACGTAACCCCGGTTCTCTGATAACATGAGTGAGGTATCTCACCACACGTCCCTCCTTGCAGTGCACGGAGAAGAGATATGCAGAGAATGAAGTAGGGACCACTACAGTGGTTTAGGGGACTCCCGCATCACTGTCGTGATTGGTCTGTCAACTGACAGACGTGGTGTAATTGGTACTTCCAGATCTGTCACGCCCAGAGGCGTTTCCCATAGTGAGATACCTCACTCATGTTATCAGAGAACCGGGGTTACGTGAGTAACCTAAAGTTACACCCCTACTCTTTACGAGAAATGCCATGGGATTTTTAATGACCACAGAGAGTCAGGACCTCGGTTTTACGTCTCATCCGAAGGACGGTTTGGACGTCGGTCGAAGGACGTCGGTCGAAGGACGAAGAACTTTGCAAAGAAAGCGCACCGCCTATAGACTGAATACGTAATATGACATTAACGTTCTCCAGAGATGGTCGGTTCAAGGCTCTATCATTGGAAAAAGTGCAATGGCTAACTTGAATTACGTGTGCCTTGATAATCAATCACATTATAGCCTTGACGTCATTGAATTTCGTTCAGAGTTGTGCAACAGTTAATCACTGTTTGCGAATACCATAGAAATAAATGAGAAGTGCCATAAACTGAATCATACCTGTTGCACAACTGTCTATGACTTCTCTTATAAAACAGAATTTTTTGGGGTGTAAACTCTAAAAATAGATCAATCCAAAATGAATGTTTTAGAGCAAACCTGTTGAAGATTAGCCAATGGGTGTCGATAAGCTATTTCCTCACAAAAGCGATTTATTTAGCGTTGGCCATTGACATCCATTAATAAAAAACGGCTTATTGTCTCCTTCCCTGAGTACTGCAGCATTAGCAGGCATTAAGCTTTTAACGGCTAGGGTTGCAGGCTTGCCTTCAAATGGCTTTGCGTTTTTCACAAATTCGTGTTTTTGTAGTTTACACAGAGAAGATAACGGTATAATTTTCAACAAATGTCCCATTTCAAAAGTTTCCGTTTTCAGGCCCCCAAAATGCCGTTGTCGTGTAAACGAATGGCCAAAACGCTTAAGATGTTTTCTGGGGGGTTTTTGTTGTTGAAAACTGTGTCATGTAAACGCCCCCTAAAGAACTGCTTTTCCACTATAAAGAACCTTTTGTGCAATGGAAAGTTTCCTTGGATGGTAAAGATTCTATATGGAACATATAGATGCCTATAAAGAATGTAATGTAATGTAAAATGTGACCTAATTATTATTTAACAATTAAGATGCAACGGGTATAATAATATCCTCTCATTCAAACAGCTGAATTTGTGACAAAACAAGGAAAAAATATATAAACCATTTAACTAATCACGTAATATATAATCAGATTGAGGTCAAACTCTTTCGAATTTGTTGGTTTACAATCATTTGTTGGGTTACAAATCATTGGTTTACAATGTCAGTGACACTGAGCAAAGAACATTCTTGTGTTTTTGCTGACATTAAAGATGATGGTTTTACATCTTGTGGTCATATTGCACAAGGTCTGCGTGAAAATCCCCCTGGGAGTTCCTCCAAGCCATTTCTCACCTCAAACTTTTGTGCCAGAGGTCAAAACATGGTACAGCGTGGAGGCGGACGTATTTGTGTCCCCCCGAAGAGCATTCCAGGCAGCCATAGACGGTCTCGCGCTTCTGATGCCCCATGCCACACAGGGCGCACGGTCCTTTAGGTATGTTATGGTTGAGCAGATTTACACGTATGTGCTTCTCATCCCGCAGGTAGGCCGTGGACAGGTCAGTCATGCTGGCGGCCTTCTCGTAGTAGTCCGTCACGACATCGTCCATGTACATATCAGAGTGAGTGAGCTCTTCAAATGTCCTGTCATCTACAGCAAGCATAAATCAAGAGTCATATTTGGAACACTTCTTCAAGATTTTTTTTTAAATATTACAGATATATTTGACAACAGAAATTATATCACCTGCTCTGAAAGGATTCCCATAGATGATTCCTGACAGGAATCTCCTGAGTCTTCCAAAGGAAAAGCGGCCAATGAATCCCCCGAGCTGGTCACGTATCTGTTCCCTCTCAAACCCTCCCATTGACTCTGGTGCTACGCATATGTCTGACCAAAGTTACATTAAAGGCCATTAGTTAAATAAAAAAACAGATGGAGACTCTACTTGAATCTGAAAATCAACTAATTTCTGAAAATGTTTAAATCTAAAAAACATCTATGATTCATATACAGTGTAACTCCATAGATATACACCCAAAAGTTTGGTGTCAGTAAGATTATTTTTTATGTTTTTGAAAGTCTCACCGAGGCTGCATTCATTTGATCAAAAATACAATAAAACAGTAATACTGTGAAATATTATTACTATTTAAATAACTGGTTTCTTTTGTAATATATTTTAAAATGTAATTTAATGTAATGTAATTTAGTTTTCAGTTTTTCCTTCAGAAATCATTGCTCGAGAAACATTATCAGTGTTGAAAACAGTTGTTCTGCTCTTTTTGTGGAAACCGTGATACATTTTTTCAGGATTCTTCGATGAATGGAAAGTTCAAAAGAACAGCATGTATTTGAAATATGAATCTTTTGTAACATTATGTACGGAGCCTCTAAAAGGACATAGTGAAGAAAAAAATATGAGATGGGAGGAAAAATTATACGTCAGTGCGTTCTCTTTGCACTTTGCAGAAACTTTGCATTCATTCGCAAAATGCTTGCGTTCCCCCAAGAAATTTTGAGTTTGCGGAAAACTTTTGTACGGACCCCTAGAGCAGGGGTGGGCAACTTCGGTCCTGGAGGGCCACTGTCCTACAGAGTTTAGCTTCAACCCTAATCAAACACACCTGAACAAGCTAATCAAGGTCCTCAGGATTACTAGAAAATTACAGGAAGGTGATTTTTTCAGGGTTGGAGCTAAACTCTGTAGGACAGTGGCCCTCCAGGACCGAAGTTGCCCACCCCTGCCCTAAAGGGACATATGAAGGAAACAAAATATGAGATGGAGGAAAAATTATTTGTCAATGCTTTTGTGTTCCCTCGCAAAAACTTTTGCGTTCCGCCGAGAAAAGAGCTCAAAAGGTCGACGAGCAAACACAAAGTTTCTCGTAGGAACGCAAAACGTTTTGCGAGCGACCACAAAGTTTCTCAGGGGAACGCAAAACATTTGTGAGAGAACGCAAAAGCATTGACTTATTATTTGTCCTCCTATCTCAAATTTTTTCCACCTCCATAAGTCCCTTTAGGGGCTCCGTAGTTTTGTGAGCTAATGCAAAATTTCTTGGGGAACGCAAAATTATTGCGAGACAACGCAAAAGCATTGAAATATATTTTTTCCTCCCATCCCATAGGCTATTTCCATCACCATGTCCATTTAGGGGCTTCCTAAAAATGTCTTTAGTGTAATTTTTGATCAATTTAATGAATCCTTGCTGAATAGAAGTTTTTTAAAAGAAATCTTACTGACCCCAAACTTTTGTATTTTAGTGTAAATTTGACTACATTACTTGAATTATGCAGTAATTTAATGCTTACCAAGACGTCCATCCAGACGCACATAAAGCTCAAGCACACTGAATGCTATGGTCGTGTGCGCTGGAATAACAATGGCTTTATCTCGCCCTTTAGGATTTCGACCGTCATCTATCTGGAACTGTGTGGGATAATAGAAAGCATCAGAGAACAGCAGATTTCACAGACACGTACATAGTTTGGCCCGGGCCGGGGGTACAATTGCATTAGTTTACCCTCATGGTCGTTCCACGCATTCCAGCGTGGACGGTGAGGGAACACTGTCGTGTGGTGCGAATACTCTCCATGACAATGCACAGGACAGTGCGTCCATTCTCTTTGGACTGACGGATCAAACAGTGATCAATGTCCACTTTCCTGATATTTAAAAAGAAATGAGAGGAGAATAGACAGAAAGATTTGTGAGAAAAAGAATGCAAGAATGTATTGATTCATTTAATCTAAGTACATGAGCAAGAGTGCTGCCACAAATAATCACAGCCGCTGAAATGACTTATATATCAGTAACTTAAATTTGAGACCCAATTATGACTGTTATTTTGTCAATATTTATGAAGCCCCTTAGGGACATGATGATGGAAAAAATATGATATGGGAGGAAAAACTATATTTCAGTGATTTTATGAGTGAAGGGCAAAGTTTCTCAGGGGAATTCAATAGGTTTGTGAGAAAACGCAAACGTTTTGTGAGAAAGGGTACATTTTTCAGAGGAACACAAACATTTTGTAAGTGAACACAAAATTTCCGGGGGAATGCAATCATTTTGCAAGAGAACGCAAGTTTTCTTACCAAATGTTTTTTTTTTGGAGGAAAGAACAATTTTGCAAGCAAACAATATTTTTCAGGAGTCAAGTCATAAGTTTCCCATCACCATTTCTCCTTAGGGGCTCCTTAATTTTTGCTATACCAATGAAAATAGTTCCTGATGGAGTCAAAGCAAAATCAACCTTTGCGCATTACATTTGTATTTTGTTCCTGAATTAATGTTTTTGAATGAATCAGTTAAGTGAATGATTCTGACTCACTTATAAATACAGTTATTTGTCACACATACTGTACTTCCATAACAATTTAACCTGTAAAAATCTCCACTAAATGCACAGACTGACAGTCTGTCTGTGACGTGCAAAAAGTGAGTGATACAAACAGTGAAAAGTCCTAGTGCTGCTAGACTAAATACCAGCTCTCGTCCAATTTTGAGGTGCGGAACTGTCTGACTGTATAAAAATATATACACAATGTGTCCTTTACCTTGCATTGAGCTCCCTGAGTAATGTAGGAACCTCCACCTCATGCTTGGTCACAATTCCAAATGAGGCCTTTACCGCCACAGAGTCTGAACCACTCACGTTTACTCCCACCTCGTGGATCAGATGATTGCCCAAACGCCCATTTAGGGAAACATCAGACTTGTCTTCATAGTTCAGGAGCTGATATGAGGAGACCCCTGTCAACCGGAGAGAAATACACTCCCTTGATATCACTTACACAGTATGCACTTAAAGGGATAGTTCACCCAAAAAGGAAAATTCTGTTATCATATACTCGCCCTCAAGTTGTTCCAAACCTGTATGAATTTCTTTCTACTGCTGAACACAAAAGAAGATATTTTAAAGAATGTTAATTACCAAACAGTTGATGGGCCCCGTTGACTTCCATAGTATTTTCTTTCCACACTATGGAAGTCAATCAAATGTTTGCTCAACCAAATTTTTCTAAATTCAATTATTTTGTGTTCAGCAGAAGAAGAAGAAAAAATCATACAGGTTTAGAACAACTTGAGGGTGAGTAAATGATGACAGAATTTTCATTTTTGGGTGCACTATCCCTTTAATGCAAAAATACTTTCATTTCTAACGCATAAAATGCTAAACAATATCAATAAACATTATATAATAGCTGTTTTTATGCATTTTGTAAGTACAAATTACGCAAAGATGCACATACAATTCTTTATGAATGTCTAACTGAAGGCGTTTGTTCATCTAGGCCTGTAGTACTCAAGTTATTTGAATTGATTTCAAATTATGAAACATTTCTTCCTCACCTGCTGTGATCTCTTTCTCTCCCACGAGTATGTCTTTCAGTGAGAAGGGGGTTGTGGCATATTTGGTCTTCTTCCAGAAATGTCGTCTCCTCTTCCTCGTCACCAGGCTGAGGGGTTGATATCGGTCCGCTTCACTAAGACTGGGCACAGGGACCAGCCGTCCAGTGTTCCCCACCTGCTTCACAAAGTTCTTAGTTGCTGCCGCAAACATGACTGTAGTTCACCTCAGCTTGAGCATTTCGTTTCTTTGTATGTTCATTCACAGTGGTCTGAATTTGACTTGGTACTGACTGTGTGGAAACATCGCTAAATGATATTGAAGAGGTGCTGCTAGGGTTCGTCCAACCAGATCATAAATAATAAAGGGGTTGTAAGCTGATCAGGATGTTCTTTGCCATATGTGTAGTGTCTTATCGGGTTAAAAAAATAGACCTGACACCATCACATCTGTTATAAGTAACTCCCTCCAGAGTTTAAAGTGAGTATAATGACCTTATTAATGCTTGTTCATTATTGCTTCACTTAATTTGCAAACAGAATATAATTATCTTAAATATTCTGTGGTTTAGCCTACCACAGATCACAATTTCATGCCTTTAGCTTGTAATTTGAACATAAACTTTACTTTATACATTAGACCGCACTGCATATCTGATTACCTTCTTTTGTATAGCGTAATGAGGTCAAACTAGTTTACACGAAAAATATTTGTGGTCACTTTATTTTACTGGCAACACTGTACAATACATTTCTATTCGTTAACATTAGTTAACTACATTAGTTATGAACTAACAATGAAAAATAGCCTACTTCTAAAGCATTTAGTCATTTTACTTCGTTAATTTCAACATTTCTAATACATAGGGCATAGGCTAATTAAAATCAAAAGTTTTTTGATAATTGTATTTAATGAACTTGAGCTAACATGAACAATGAACAGTTGTAGGCCTAGGCCTATTTTTATTAACAAAGATGAATAAATACCTTATATTTTCGCATTGTTGTTAGTCAATGCATTAACTAATGAAATGGGACCTTATTGTGAAGTGTTACCATTTGTTTTGTTTTGTTTCAGTTATTTCTTGTTACTATACTGTCAGCTTCAGTGAGAGAAGTAATACTTCAAATTAGCACATAAATCATATGTTATGTTTTACCAGAATATAGCCTAGCAACTTCTTCTTTGAGTTTAACTTATGTTTTGGTAAATTTACAATCTGTGATGATGTGTAATGTCCATTTTTAGGACAAGTTAAATGTTTGCAGTGATTCACAAATGGTGAAATAAACTGTGGTTAAAGACAACTAAAAGGTGTTTCTCACCTCGTAACTGAACCAAGATTCCTGTGCCTACACTAACAAAACATGTGGATGCTTTCTACTGTGAACTTGTGAGTCTGCATAAAGTAATTTGTTAGAATATGTCTATACTGCAGTGTCCAAGGCTCATTTGGCTAGAATGTATTTACGGAACGGCTCACTCACTCATGACCTCATGTGGCTCCTCTTTATGTCCACTGATGGCTGGAGAGAACTGAGGTCTGTTACTGTTGAAGGCACACTGGTAAAACATTAATGGGAAAAAAGAGCTTTTGTAAAGAGTTGTTTATAGAACACAGTCTGTACGCATGTACAGTAATACTTTGTGAGGCCAGCCAAGAACATCCTGAAGTCACCCTGTTACTCAGGCAATTATGACGATAAGGTGGGAGAATGTTTGCAATGGGAATAAACTTCTTCATTTAGAATTGTACAAACAACTGTATGACATGAATTGGAGGGAAACAGTCTAACAATTTGTCTCGAAGTAATTTGGCTTCTCAGATGTAGAAAGATTTGTGCAATTAGGCAGGCCGAGTATGAATGACCAATCCTGTACTGGTTTCAAAATAAACCCCCACCCACCAAAGCTTCTTTAGAGGTAACATTCTGTTACTAAAGAGATAGTTTACCCCCAAATTTTAATTGTGTCATAATTTACTCTTGTCGTTTCAAGCGTGTATGACCTTCTTTCACAAAAGAAGATATACTGAAAACTGAAAAGTGCTTTTTGTCCATGCAGTTAAATTCAATTTGCTTTAAGATTGATGCACATTAACATGGCTGTTCTATTTATATATGTACACTTAGACTTTTTGAAAGAAGTCTAAAATCAAAAATACATTAATATTATTACAATTAAAAATATTCTTGTATATGCCTATATACTGTATTATAATATACTGTATTACTATTTTAATACAGTTTAAAATGCTATTTATTCCTGTGATGGCAAAGCTGAATTTTCAGTATCTTTACTCCAGTCTTCAGTGTCACATGGTCCTTCAGAAATCATTCTAATTGGCTGATTTGCTACTCAAGAAACATTTCTGATTATTATCAATGTTGAAAACAGTTGTGTTGCTTACAGCTTTTTCTGGATTCTTTAATGAATAGAAAGTTCAAAACAACTATTTATTTAACAGAAATCTTTTTTAACAGTTTAAATGTATTTACTGTCACTTTAGATAAATTAATACGCTTTTTAAAAGCCCAAACTTTCTGATCCCAAACTTTTGAATGTTTTATAATTCTAGAAGTAAAAACAAAAACCTTATTGCAGATTTGAGCTATACAATATTTAAATTACATTTACATATACATTTTCATGAAATTGTGATCATGATCTTCATCTCAGATCCTTGCGTCACAAGGCGAAAGACTGATAGGAATATCTCATGTTAATGAGTTTTAACTCATGAATATTAATGACAGTGTTGACTTATTCATGTTTACTAGCTTAGCAAATGATCATCTTTAATACTTTATGCATTCAGGTGCAACATATAGGTGTCACACATAAATGCCACTACAGAAAAAAACTGTTTTGTGTTTCAAGACTTAAATGATTTTTTGCTGTTTCTTTTTACAACATTAGTGAAAAGCGGTAGCACTTTATTTTACAGTCCTGTTCTGCATATACATACGTATTTATTATAGAAATTACAATAACTGGGTTATAACAAGGTATTAACCCTGAACCTACGCCTATACCTAACCTTAACACATGTAGTTACCTTACAGTACTTTCTTGGGTAAGTACACTGTAAGTACACATACTGTAAAATAAAGTGTAAATGAAAAGTAATAAAAAAAAAAGTTTGTCAAGCTCTACAGTGTCTAATATGAACAAATAGGTTAGCATATGATCCACTGTAGAATCTACACACTGTGTTTTTGTGTTTTTACCTATTCTACACATCTAAGAAAGGAAGTAAACCCACTGCACATTGTCCTATAATTAATGTCTGCTGAGTGATGCTGGAGAGCTTTGTAGTGTTATGACAGTGATACATGATGCATTCTGCTTCATGTTCTTCACAAGTGTGCATGATCTTAAAGAAAACTGGAGGCTCGAGTTATTTTTGCTCCAGCTAGATGAGAGGCTGGAGAACCACAGGGCGGGGGTGCACAGGCTGCCTGGAGTCTTCAGGGAGCGTCTGCGCAGAGGTTGGCAGCTGCGTTCTCTCGGGTACAGTGGGCATCTTGTGGAGCGCATGCTGAAGCTGTGATTTTTTAACAGTCTACCTCCTGTGGCAGGCACAGGCAAGTCTTGTGCCCCCCTGTCGTGAAAATGAACGCAATTCATCACCTCAGGATACCTGTATGGCTGGGGTTCTGTTTGGCCCAGGTGTTATTGATTACGTGCCAGGATGTTAAGACCGGTGAGTAACCTGCCTCATACTTTACTAACCTGACAGAGCAGGTGAAGAGATACTCTGTATATCAGTAAGAACAGCTTCTCTCATGTCATTTTTATCATGGCATTTGAATATGACATGCATCTGTGGACAGTGTAAGATTATATGTTTAAAAATGCAAAAGTCTGAACAGTTTAATAGCTTAGTAAATGATCATGTTGAATACTTTATGCAATTCAGGTGAAACACATAAGTGTCAAATAAATACCACTACAGAAAAAAACTGTTGTGTTTCATAACTGTTTAAATGATTGCTGTTTCTATTTTACCCTGTTTAAAGAGCAAAAGTCTGAACAGTTTTTCTTAAGGTGCTTTATTTGTAGATTAAAAATGACTGTGAACTAAATTTCTTCCACTGTTTGTTAAATTACAAGTTTAGACACCCATGCTAAAGTTGACTAAAAAGAGGAATAAAAAATCATCTTTTGGAAATTGAACTTAATGCCTTAATTAAAAAAATTAGGAAAAATCCAACCTTTAAGGACACCAATTTTCTTTGTGAATGAATAATGTATCGTAAATAAATAAATGTTCTTCCTTAAAATACAGGGTGCATAAGTTTGGACACCCCTATGTTAAATTCCCATAAAGGCAGGCAGATTTTTTTTTTAAAGGCCAGTTACTTCATGGATCCAGGATACTATGCATCCTGATAAAGTTCCCTTGGCCTTTGGAATTAAAATAGCCCCACATCATCACATAGCCTTCACCATACCTAGAGATTGGCATGGTTTTATTTCAGTCAGCCTAATAGCTGGTTTGATTTGCATTGAGAGATGATCTTATGGAAAGTACTCCATGCCAGTCTCTAGGTATGGTGAAGGCTATGTGATGAGGCTATGGGGCTATTTTAATTCCAAAGGCCAAGGGAACTTTATCAGGATGCATAGTATCCTGGATCCATGAAGTAACTGGCCTTTAAAAATAAAACTCTGCCTGCCTCTAAGGGAATTTAACATGGGGTGTCCAAACTTATAAACAATATTTATATAGTTTATATATATAAACAATTTTTGTGCTAAAGATCAGATAATAACGAACGTTCTATTCATGTTACTGAAGGAATGTTGTTCATAACGTGTGAGTGAACCTTCTCAGAACGTTCTGAGAACATTCCCAGTTGTCTGCACAGCTTATTTTTATCTCAATAGCATCATTCTTTGCTAATTAGCACAATTTTGCTAATTTCTAATTTAATTGTGAAAGCTAAATTGTCCTGATCTTCTGCTTTGTCAGCTCTATCATGGCTGGAGACATCATTTCATGGCCTTGCGTGTAATGATGTGAGGTTTTTCTAGACCAAAGCAAGCCACCAATTGTGGTCAAAGCTCTTTCCAAAAGAGATGCTAGACACACCCAATCATGTGGCGATTGCATTTGCCTAAAATCCTAAAATAAAATATAAAAAGAATATGATGTTTTCACATTCATTTAGGTTAGACATCCAGTTCAGTTAAAGTTATTGATCAGTATTGTTGCGTAGCTCAGCAAGAATCGAGTCTAAAATTATATGACATTTTGCAGGGTAAATTCATGCAGTCACACTCCAACCCTAGTTTGATGTACATCGGTCTAGTCTAATATACACTACATAAAACAACGTTTGTGACCCTCCCAGGGTAATTATCCATGGTGACACATCATGAGAGCCAGCTCGTAATGTTTAATGAGCTGGGAGGATATTATGTCAATCACAGGGTCTGCAATGCAGGACTTGTAGAGAAACATTGCTCACACCAAAATGTCAAATACAATGTCCATTCTATACATGAGTATATAGTAAAGACATGTACATTCCAAAGAGGATATTTTTGTTAAAATCTTCAGAGGGCGTGCCTTTTCGCTTCGACAGAAATAAAAGTTGCCAACAGGCTAACCTTAAGCAGAACCTATAATAGAGGCCGCTGTGGTTTCCCTAAAATAACCCATGTGCTTTTCCACTAAATTGGTACTTGCTGTCTTTTCACAATCGTGCTTTAAAAAGGCCAGTTTCATACAGCTGAGTAGCAGCAGGTGTCTTTCTGGTAGTAGTTTTACTGCACCAATTTCAGTATACATTTACTATTATTTCAGGCCTTCAGCATATTTACGTGGTCCTAAAATTAACACTCGCCTAGTGCCTAATGCAAGTAATAGAATGTTGGCGAGTATATGAAACGGTGTCAATCACCAGTTGGCCGGTAACATTTTTGTAAATCCTAGCAATGCAAAATTGTGAGAACATGACATTGAACAAACGTGAACAATGCTCGGGACAGTTGACAGGCCAGCACTGCATCGTCACAAAAGTTTAAGCTATGCCAATTTAAATATTCAAGCTCAAGAAGACGCGAAAGGGAACTCAATGTGTTACTCGCGCGCTATATGGGAAGTTTTTATTGCTGCCAAACAGAATCTCCCTCACAACTACAAATTATGTACGCTACTTTAATCATTTATATATTTTACTTTACACTCATATTTAATTCGCGGGAGTGCAGCGTATCATCCCCCCGCCCGCACCCGCAAGTGCACCTTCATCATCCCGCCCGCTCCCGCAATGACCTTTTAAAATTTGTCCCGCGCCGCTCTGTTTTGCGTCGGGTCCCGCGGGTCCCGCGGGACTACCGCGGGAGTGCAGGACTCTAGCTGGCAACAAAGGATTCCATTCATTATGCTAAGCTAAGCTAGCGCCGACCCTGTCAAACTAAAACAATGCATGCACTGAGACAAAAATGCATTTGCCCACCTATCTAAATGTAGGAAAGAAGGTGAATAAGCCCTATTTCAAAAAACGGTGGAGTGTTCCTTTAACATAACATAATCAGTTATGTCTTATCTGAACGTAAACAGTTGATAAAAAGTCACATGTTTAACAGTATACTGGATCTGTGCATTAGCTCTTAAAGTGACAGCTGCCTAATATTCCTCCTGCTGTCTGTGTTTTTAATGCTAATCAAAGACCAAAAGATAAAGAACAACCACTCATTGCTATTGACTGAATAACATTTGTAACATTAATAAGGATTAATCTGTTTCATGGCTGGTAAAAAATATGTCACCGGCCATTGGCAAGAGTGCCCTGGTCACAGATATTTAAGATGGGGACTTTTAGCTGTTGCTAAGAATTTGTGAAGTTTATGCATTTATATTTCAAATATTTATTTGCTCACTTCCGTTATTTCTCTCACAAAGTCTATTATTTTGAAAAGTAAAGTGCATTTCACTTAGTCTTCTTAATTGCTTGGAATGTCTTTATGACATAAATTGGGTCTTTACTGAAACAATTACAGCTGTCACAAACGCCTTTGATGAAAGTAGGGGCAACAAATGTCTCCTAAAATAATTCTTCCCTTCCATAAAGCTGTCTGCACTTCCACTGTGTTTCTGCACTAGACGCACTGTATTAAAGGCTTTCAGATAGTCATACACATTATTGCTTGATTACAGCAGAAGCCAGCCGTCGGTATAGACTCTAATGCGACAGACTTTGAGCATCAGAACCGGCATTTACTCTGTCTACCGTCTTTGTCTAGCTACAGCGTCTAATCAAGAAGAGTTACTCAGCCTGGAGCTGTCGCTCAGAGCCACAGACAAACACAGCAGACAAAATGAGATGGTTTAAAAGAGACATGAAGGAAAATTAATTCGGCATCTGTGTTTATTATATGGTCAATATTCTGACTGCTGATATATTAGGTCATTTATTATGCATTCCTCCACAATTATGTGCAAGTATTACAGTTTTTGTATTTTACATTTGCTGGGACCCCAAAAATGCACAAAGACTACCAAAACACTTCATGTCTCAAATCAAGCCATTCTTCCATAACACTAGCAAATGTTTCACCCAACAAACACACTTTGTCACTGACCTAAAAACACTAACAACAGGTAGCATTACAGTATGTTTTCTTTAAACCTCTTTAATGTCTAGAATTCACTGCTGCATATTATATGGCCTATGTTAACATTACAGTACACAGTTTGTCCCCTTTTGTAGAGTATAGATGGTAATGAAACTGAAATACTAACACCTGTGTATGTGTTTGGCTACATCTAATTACTTGATAGTGTTTCATTTTTTAGATTCAGAATATAGGCTATTTCGATATGGTATTACTGTAGAAATGTAGCAAATTGCTGTCTTATTCAGTTTTGTATTATGTTTTTAGAGTTTAACAGTTTTGAAAAGAGTATTGTAATGCACAAATTATTCTGTATAGTTTTGTAGTGGTTGCATCGTGAGAAAATAATTTTTGTCATTTGGTCATTTGAAAGAGGAAGTCATTGAATGCATTTTGTGGCAAAGCCCTCATGTTGTGCTCAGCGTGTGAAGAGTTTTGAAAAAGTTACAAGTTAATAGTATCTATTTTTTTATTTATTTTTTAGATTTAGTATATTTCAATATGGTATTACTGAAATGTAACAAATTGCTGTCTTATTCAGTTTTGCATTATGTTTTGAACTAGACTTTAACAGTTTAAAGGTTTTCAAGTTTAATAGTGCAAATTGGCTTGTAGGAACAGAATTTTTGGTGCTGATTGTGTCTGACAATATTAATATTGTATGAAACAGAGATGGAAGGACAAGATAAGCAATAAAAGTGAAGAAAGTTTTAAACCATTCAAGCACAGATAAATCTTTTAATGCAATGTTGGTCAGACAGAAAGGTGTACTGTATAGACAGACCAGCCCCATCATTTGACTTTGAAAAAAAATATATTAAATATGTGGTTCTTGATGTGGTAGCCTACACAAGAGGTGCATCCTCAAAAGTCTGAGTGAAAACTGACTGAAGGTCTCCAGCTGCAGTCAGACCTCAATTACAGGGTGTGGCATTTGATGTGATCACCAGCTACACGAGGGCAAGCACAACTGGATGAATGGGGGCATTGCTCTAGTTCTGAGTCTAAACCATAGGCTACTTTATACTTTAACTTATAATTATAGCTACTTACACATGCCCTTGTCGAGGACAAATTATGGACCAGACCAATGGTTTATCATGAGGCTCCCTCTGAGGGGTCTGTGATGCCCAGACACTTGTTACTTTATATGTTGATATAGACAGACAAACAGCTTGAATGTGTGCCTCCGGCTCTGACTGTTGCAACAATGGGAAATAAATGAAGAAATTAAAAATGTTATCCACTGGTACCTCCTCATAACTAACAATGCCTTCTGAGAGTATAGTAAATTATCGTCTCTTTAGCAATGTGTTATATTTATGGATCAATCGATCAATCTGACCGCGGTCCGCGTGAGTTAGACAATCAGAAAACTCACAAGAGTCTGGGCTATCTGCTAAAAGTGCAGATTTGGCATGTCCATCAAAAAATGTAAGAACAATTCATAGTCTTTGTGATTTATTTGTCATTTATTACCTTTTTTCCCTTGATGAGAGTAGTGATACCATGTTACGACTGTAAATTGTAGAAACAAACAACAACAACAACAACAACAACAAATAATGTTTAGTTGTGGTGGGTATTGTGGTTAGCATGCTAAGTTTTTGTAAGGACTGTTAGCTTTCAGTATACGAAGACATAAAGGAAAATCTGTGAGTTTCTACCACAATATTAGCAGCAAGCATAACCAAAGTGGAATTTTAGGATGGAAATATGCAACTAATTTGAACAAAATGATTCTTGGCGCTTGACGCCATCTGCTGGCGGAGTGATTTGCTGCTGCTTTTGCCAAAAATGTTTTTCTCAGCAATATCTCACATAAACCAATCTCACGGTCTCACTAAGTAAGTAAGTAAGTAAGTAAGTAAGTAAGTAAGTAAGTAAGTAAGTAAGTAAGTAAGTAAGTGAATAAATAAATAAATAAATAAATAAATAAATAAATAAATAAGGCTATAATTTGGAAGCTACAATTTTAGAAGCTAAGAGTAAAAATATTACCAATTTAAATAAATTGCAAAGTTACATAATTACGCTTTTCATTTTTTTATGTGATAATGTGATTTAAAAAGAATGTTATGTTTGTGTATGATATAAATGACTGATCTTTGAAAAATCCTTATGTCTGTTTTTATTTTCGTCTTTGAACAGAGGACACGAAAAAATGTAAAGACGGTGATCAGAATTATTCCGAAAATGAGATTTGGAAGCCAGAGCCGTGCAGACTTTGTGTCTGTGATAAAGGCCAGGTGATCTGTGAGGAGGTCCGCTGTGAGGAGCTGATGGGATGCGAACAGTTCATCATCCCAGAGGGAGAGTGCTGTCCTGTGTGTCAAACCTACGCCAGTGCGCGTGGAAGGATCGGTGAGTCTTACACGAAACGGCCGCTAGAGGGCAGACGTCAATTATATTCGGAAAGGGAATTATTTTAGTTGAGGAGGGGACTGAAATCGTTTATTTGTCATTTATTAGGCTATATTTATTATAATTAAGTCTTTGAATTAATTTAATTCTATTCTGTGTTTCTTTTGCAGAAACAATTGCGTTTAAGGTACGTGAATACTTTTAAAATTCAGGCATATCAACATTTGTTAGGCCTATGTAATGTTTTTTTCCATCACAAATTAATATATATAAAGTTTTGATTAGGCCTGCATGTTTTTTTTCAGGGCCAAAAAGGTGAACCTGGTGACATTCCTTATGTGAGTCTATAAGATTATGCTTCTGTCCATCATATGTCCATGCACTATTTTGTGCCCGATATAATATGACAGTATAGTGTTAAAATTGTTATACTATTTTATTATTTTGAATTCATGTTTTTTTTTTTTTTTTTTTTTTTAGATTGTGGGAGTACCTGGGCGTCCAGGACCAATGGTGAAAAAAAAAAAAAATACACACACGCACGCACGCACGCTCGCACGCACGCACGCACGCACACACACACACACACCTCTAATCTTTTTTTTCTTTTTTTATCCCTACTCTTTCCCTGTCAATCAAAGTGATGTCCATTATCTTGTGTGTCACATCAAACAGGGTCCCCCAGGAGCAGACGGCCGAGCAGGATATCCAGGAAGCAAAGGAAGACGAGTATGTGACATTTACCAATAAACCATAAAGTCATTTGTATTCTGTTATTTGGCTTTTTCACCTCAGAAAAATCCAAGACTTTCTTATTGCATGGAAGTCATGGTTAATCAAAATTACTTTGCGTGAATACATAGTGTAAAGTAGGAAATTACAGCTAAATGGTTAAAATTTGACATGCACTGTGTTTTTGTGAAGGGTGTCTCAGGTCCACCTGGTTTTGATGGAGAGCCAGGTGTCCCAGGCATGCCAGGTGAGCCTGGTCCTGTGGGCAATTCACTGCCTGGGGTGAGTTGGTGATATTATCTGTTCTGGTTTTGGAATTATTACTTTGATCTGAATACGTAATGCATGTTATTACTAAATGAAGATAAAGTGTGGAAAAAGAATCTATGTATAGTTGTTAATATTTTTGAATTAAGGTTAGATAGGGCAAATTTTTAATTAAGTGCATGGATAAGTCATCTATAATAAACGGAACAATATTCCATACAAAATGGTACATTTTAATCTCATGGTGACCTTACATCACTGAGCAAAAGTGTTTTTGGTCAACAGTGTTTGATCTGAGTGTTTTATAAGGTGACCGACTGTGAAAATCATTGTAGCACTTTATTTTACGGTCCTGTTACCGCATGTACTATGTGCTCATTATAGTAATTGTAAAAACTGGGTAATAACTATGTACTAACCCTGAACCTACCCCTAAACCTAACCTTAACCCATGTACCCTTAACCTGTAATATAACTCTTTTCTGGGGTTTTGGCCTACTAAAATAAGTCAAGCCTGCACCACTCTATTGAGATGTATATCCCAGTGAAACGGCCTCTCTAACAAGAAAAATGGTAGGGTGGGTCATGATTTTTTTTCCATCTGGAATTGATTGGATCGTTGGATGGTTGTGGTTTGCTATTGATTGATTTCATATGAGTGACCGGTTGTCCCGCCCTCATGTCAATAAACACGTCATCAGAGAAGAGATGTTGCTGAAAGAAGGAGGGGAAGTTTGATTAAAGATTACAAGGGCACATTCATTTTTGAAAAATCATGAGGTGCACGAATAAATATTGCAATATTCCTTTAAAAAACAAGAATCGTCAATTTTGATTTCATGGTGACTTTAATCTGCTGATCTGTAAATCTATGGTGACATTTATGTTTTACAGAGTCAATTTGCTTCTCAAATGGCCTCTGGATTCCAGGATGGAAAGCACGGAATGGCGGGGATGGTCTCTGGAGCACCGGTAAGGATCTTTCCACATTTAATAATGACTTTTTTAAAAAATACATACAGTATTTAGCTGGATTGCCATATAGAACCACTAAACTGAGATGTAACATCCTTGTTGAGATCAGGGTGAATCAGGATCAAGAGGTCAACCAGGCCCGCCTGGTCCACCAGTAAGTTCTCTCAAGCTTGGTGCTGTCTACATGTAATGAATGTCATCATTTCAATGGTTTTTTTTTCTTCGTTTTTTCACACTGCACGTTTTCACCAAATTTATTTCCCTCTGTGTCACTCAGGGGCCAACAGGAGCACAAGGTGCGCCAGGAGATGCGGGTGATCCTGGGGCCATGGTAAGACTAATGCCTTTACGCCATGATAAATATTCTGACAATTACTGGTAAATTACTACAATGTGCCTGTAGGTTTCTAATATTCATCCATGCCATACAGTTCAAGAAAAAACAATTGTGTAACTTACTGTGCAATAAAGATTTTTTTTTTCTCTGTAGGGCTCTTTTGGTCCAAGGGGACCAGATGGTCCTCCAGGAAAAGCTGGTCCAGATGTGAGTAGACCAACAATTCAACCAGTGATTTCGTTATTTAAACATCATAGGAAAGCAGCTTATTCAATATGGAGTCAAATCTTTAAAAAATGCTGTCATGTACATGTTACAAAGTTTAAATACACTGAACAGAAGTAAGATGGGTTTCCCTGTGCTTATGATAACACAGTTTTGTTCCTCTCTGTAACAGGGTGAGCCTGGACCCCCTGGAAATACAGGAGAAAAGGGATTCCCTGGCTCTCAAGTAAGACAATGCTGCTGTTGATATTATATTGGACATTTTATAGACATGGCTGCTGAAATGTTCAGTATAGATTAATGGGCTATTCACATCATCTGGACACATCACCAAATCCGCCCCAGACAGACATCTCAGACTAATGTGATGCATCTCACTGTTTTTTTCCCCCAGCGATTCAGGTTCTAAGAAGTACAGCTTCTAAAAATGCATCTCAAAGAAATGGAACAGATGCATCCAGTTGTTTGTGAATGCACGAATACAATACAGCCTGTTTGAGTTTCCTCTTAGATTTCCAAGTATGCACATTTTAAGATCCACTCCAGGCTTCTAAGCATAATTGGTGGGGTCATAATCAATATTGTACTTCTACTTTTGAATGGCAGAGAAGGCTTTTAGCCCTCAGAGTTTGCCAGCATCAACCAGGATGGGCGACCCAGCTAACAAAAATATGTTCAAAGAACATTTTGCTATTGTTCCCATTTGGCTGATGAAAACGTTATTTGTGAATGTCCAGTTTTTAAATGTTTTTTTCTTGGTTGAGCAAATGTTAAGGAGACATTCCAATTTTATCTTTCTTCAACATTATGGGAATGTTATCTGAGTAGTAACATTTAAAAAACGTTGCGATGAATGTTCAACTAAAACATTATAGAAAGAAAACTTTTCATGAACGATGTATAAATAATGTGTGCAAAGAGTTTGAGAACATTATTAAAGACCAGATAACTTTTGAACATTCTGTTAATGTAACTGGAAGAACTTTAGTTCATAACCTTGCCAGAATGTTAGCCTGGATAACTGGGCCATGTTAACCAACCAAACCCTGACTTTAAGTTATAAACAATGTAACATTTGACAATCGATCGGTTTTTCCACAATCTTCTGGTGATCTTTACAAGTCGACGTAAAATTCCACACATGTCTGGGATTGCTATTGACTGAAAACTCCTTAACTATGCTAAAACATGCTCTTTCTGATTATAGAGTAACGTTAAAGAGTTCCAGATGACCACAATGTCAAACAGACTCAAATATAAACCAAAGGCTTAAATGACAGCGCAACTGATAATAATTACAAGATGCCTCAAGCAGTACACAAGGAAGAACAAGTGAGCAGAGAGAGAAAAAAATTTAATGAAAGAGTGGAACTTAAATAGTGTGGCAGACAATGACAAATTAAACACAGATGTAAACAATGACTAATTAATTCATGGGAGCTAGAAGCAATTAACCCAGAATGCAAGACGCCATGGTGCCAACTAGTGGCTCACAGACTGAATCACTGTGCTGTGCTAATGCTTACACAAATCAAAACACCAGAGGAATGCACTTGCTATAAAAAACGAGTTTGGTGCTGACAGGGATCAAAAACTGTAATTAGAAGTACTCCACATTAAATTCTTAGTCACGGCGTATCCTTACCAGTGATGATTTGTTTCATAGGGCTCCAGAGGATTTCCAGGGTTACCAGGTCAGTCAGGGATGAAAGGTCCAAAGGTGGGTTAGATTAGAACTTGCTTTCCAATACACTGATCACTGTTGACTCTTTGCACTGATCGTGAATTACGTTTTTATATAGTATTTATTACTGTAAAATGTACAAACCAAATGCATAAGTTCATAAAAGCAATCATTCTCATTCCCATTTTAGGGTCATCCAGGTCTGCAGGGTATAAAAGGAGAAGCAGGTGCTGTGGGGTCAAAGGTCAGAGGTCATATTTTTGTAGCCAATAAATTCATGTGAAAATTTTCTTGAACCTGTGTCCCTGTAGTTTGACTGTATTAGTAAATGCCATTTTCTTTTCATTAAAAGGGAGAATCTGGGTCTCCTGGCACCATGGGACCTGTGGGTCCACCGGTATGGAGCACTTTGTGATTGCAGTTCTGATTGTGGTTTCATTTAAACTGCACTTTATTGGATTTTTCTAAACTGCACTTTTTTTATTAAAATATTGTTCTTCACAGGGTCCGATTGGTATGACTGGTGAGAGAGGACGCATCGGTCCAGGAGGACCCGTGGTAAGTAAGGAAAAGTTCACCCAAAAATGAAAATTCTGCCATCATTTACTCACCCTCAAGTTGTTCCATACCTGTATGAATTTCTTTCTTCTGCTGAACACAAAAGAAGATATTTTGATGAATATGGGTAATCAAACAGCTGATGGGCCCCATTGACGTCCATAGTATAGAGGAAAAACAAAACAAAACAAAAACTATGGAAGTCAATGTTTGGTTACCGATATTCTTTTGAATATCTTCTTTTGTGTTCAGGAGAAGGAAATTCATAGAGGTTTGTAACAACTTTTTCATTTTTGGGTTTAATGTTTTACAAATTTGGACTTGGAGGAGAGAGCTTAATACAATAGTTTGCTTTAATTTGCTTTTCATCAGTAAATATATATATATTTTTCTGTTTGTAGGGAAAACGTGGTCTTTCTGGACATGTGGGAAAACCAGGTCCATTGGTATGTGCAAGTTGTTTTTATTTCTTTTTTTTATTATTTAAATACTATTATTGTAATTATATCATTTTTTTCTTTTTCTTTTATTTTCATATTATCAGTTTTTATTTTAATTTCAGATTAAGTTTTAGGATTTTTGCTATATGATTTTGTCATTTAAATGTTTTTTTATATATTTATATTTAATATTTTGTAATTTTAGCACTTTTTATTTATTTAAAAAAAAAAAATTTAGGTTTAAGTTTTCATTTATTTAACAGTAACACTGATATGTGCATGACAGTCCCTCTTCTATCAGTTCACATGTGTCTACCCAATAAACATACATTAAAGACATATATATGCCTTTACTGTATCTTCAAAGATGTGGAGTATGTTCTATTAATAAAGACTGCTGTGTTATCTAACCTGACACTAATTTAATTTACAGGGCCCAATGGGAATTTCTGGAGCCCCAGGATTCCCTGGTGGTCCAGGCTTGAAGGTACGTCTGATTGATGGTTATAGTTAGAACAGTTGATCTGCTGCAACTTCAAAATGTGCATTATTATAGTTTTTATTTATAAACCATTGTTAATGGCAGGTTTAAAAATATGTGAGTAATATTTAAAAATTGTACAGGGTCAGGCAGGAGCCACAGGCCCACGCGGCACCAGTGGACCTCAAGGCCAAAGAGGGGAACCAGGCCGGCAGGGCCCATCAGGACCACAGGGCAACCAGGTGCAGTCTTACCTGTCCTACATTCTACTTTCTAATGCTTTGTGTATTCAATTATTTCCATAATGTTGATGTCATTTCTAGGGACCACCAGGGACAGATGGTACTCCTGGACTTAGAGGACAAGCAGTAAGCTCCATACACTCTCATCAAAGAATACTACAATTTGTGCTTATTATAATGCAGAATAATACTGCTACTGTAAGGCAAGTATTGCTATTATTATTGATCGTTTTTAGGATGAGGAACTCCAGCACTTAAATCATGCTTTACAGTTTGTGCTACAGACAGTTTTACAATATCATCATCTGTTCATCATAGGGGATCCCAGGTGTGCAGGGCCCTGTTGGACTGATTGGACAGCCTGGTCCACCTGGACCTCAGGGATCAACTGGACTTCCAGGAGCCAAGGGCCAGCTTGTAATGACACCATGCATATTACAATATTATAACCACCATAGTGGGAATCACTTTTCTCCTGTGTTTATATTTAAGGTGGATACGTTGGTTTCTCATATTGTGCACATTTATATATTTCATGTACTTCATAGGGGGATTTAGGTTCCCCTGGGTTTAAAGGAGAACCTGGAACTAAAGGGGAGCCTGTAAGTATTGACAACATTCAGGACAGTGCCTTGTAATAAAACAATTTATTTGGATGCATCACTGTTATTATTGCTCATAATTGTTTGAAATAATGTAATCAGAACATTCATCCAATGATATAGATGAAATGGTATATCTTTTGTTGTAGGGCCCAATTGGAGTTCAAGGAGAAATGGGACCGATGGGAGAAGAAGGAAAACGAGGTCCAAGAGGAGACGGAGGGGCCCTTGGAGCCCCAGGTCCAGCTGGAGAAAGAGTTAGTGCCATTACGTTATTGTGAACGATCAACATGCAAGCTTACATATCCAAAGTGATTATTGCAGTGACTGCTTTACATGTTTGTTCTTTACAATATCATTTAATGTTTTTTTTTTTTTTCAAGGGAGCTCCAGGTAACCGTGGCTTTCCAGGATCTGATGGTTTGCCTGGTCAAAAGGTTAGAAATATGCTAAATGCATCTCAGCCAATAAGATTTCAAAGGTTGCTAACAATGCCAGCAACATCATCACCACTCATTTGTTTTCTCAATTTAATACAATTCCATACTAAACTATATTCTCTTTCTAATCCCCCCAGGGTGCACAGGGTGAACGTGGTGTCCCAGGCTCATCAGGGCCTAAGGGTGCAACTGGAGACCCTGGCCGACCTGGGGAAACTGGAATTCCGGGAGCAAGGGTTGGTAAAATAGATATGATCCGTATTGGTATATTCTGTAATATACTCATTTTATAACATTATGTATCACACCCTGTATGCTATGCAATTATAGGCTCTTAATTTGCTAAATAAGGATCTCTGATGGGATTGCGTCCACTTCATTTAAGGTGTTCACATATTTTATGTCATGTCTCTTTAGGGCTTAACAGGCGTTCTGGGAATGCAAGGTGCAGAGGGGAAAATAGGGCCACAGGTAATATATGCACTTTTTACCTAAAATAATCTTGTTTTTTTAAAGTGTCTGATCAAACAAAACATACAAACTTGCAGGTAGATTTTTAAACTCTGACATTAACGTTTTTCAAAACTAAACAATGCATCCTTCCAGAATTAGCCTTCTGGATTAGCCTACTATTATGGCTGAAAAGCTCTAAGCAACTGTGTATTTAAAATAACACTTCTGTGAGTTCTGTCACATCTTTTGATGAAGAGAGGTGTTCTTTTTCCTTAGGGAGGACCAGGAGATGATGGGAATCCAGGTTCAGCCGGGTCTACGGGAACAAGAGGTGCACCAGGACCAATGGGTCTACCTGGACCTAAAGGCTTCAGTGTAATTCTCTAATATATGTTTATTCATATAAAAAAGCCATAAGATTATATTCTTAATTTTACTGATATGTGTCATTTTGTCTATTAAAATGTATCTCATAACACCTTCTGTGAGCAAAAAATACATAAGGGTGATTCTTCTAGGGGGACTTTTCTGTCCCCTAGATTTACTGATTTTAAATATTTAGAACAACACCATCAAAAAAACACAAAAAACATCACTCTAAGTTAAAACGATAGATTATAACAGTTTACAGAGTTTTTTTAAGTGTTGAAATGTTACATTTTCGGACTGTCTCCTATCTTGACATTTTAACAGAAAAGTGTTAAACTCATATTTGCTTAGAAATTATATTTTTAATTAATTTGGTATTTACAGTATGTGTACAGTTTGTAGCTATTTTTAGCAACAAATAATCATTGTCTCCTATACTTCTGTCATTATTATTATTATAATTTTTAAAGATAATTAGTTGCTATAGAAAACTTGACGGGTTAGTACTTTAAGTCAAGGTTATTCAGCTTTTTCTCTAAAAGAAAAAAAAGTCATTTCCATCACATACAATTACCATCACACACAGTGTCAAAACTCAATGCTATTAGACATTACATCAAAAGCCACTTGAAGGATGACGAAGGCTATTGATCAGATCTTTATTCCAGGATGTAATAAATGTTTTAATATAGATGAAGCATTATTTGAAGACCCTTCAGTAGACAAACATGCCTCTAATGGACAAATTACCCATTAATATTGTAGTAAACAATGTTTACTAAAAAGAATAGAGAGTCAATGATAATGAGTTTTTTGTTATAAATGTTCTGATTTCCCATTCCCTTCTGTTTTCCTGTAATGAAATGAGTTTTTCTGAATATTCAGGGTGATCCAGGGAAAACAGGAGAGACAGGATCTCCAGGAGGTGCAGGACAAAGAGTGAGTCCTGGCTTACAATTATAGTGCAACATTGCTATGGCAAGCTTAAAACACGCTGTAACATTTCAAAACAAGCTATTATGAAATACTTCTAGTGTAAAGACCGTCAGTGCTGGTAATGTATAGCATAGAGATTTAAGAGTCAAGTGAATCTTTATGATTTGATATGATGGTTATGATTGCTGCAGGGACCTAATGGAAAAGATGGAGAAGAAGGTCCAGCGGGAACTCCAGGACCTCCCGTAAGTCTTCCAATTAGTAATTTATGGCACATTTATGTCTATTTAAATTTTCGGTGTATTTTGATTGGTCGACTTAGCTATTCCAGGTATCTCAAGTAATACATGTATGTCTGTTGTGGTAAAATATTAAGAAGTGGAGCTCATAGCATTGGCTGAGTATATTTTATTTATTTTCAGGGAGAAGGAGGGAAGAGAGGTGAACAGGGACCTCCTGGACTCACTGGATTTCAAGTATGTTCTTTTTTCTTTGGTTATGCATTCAGTCAGAGATTACTTTGAATGCTCAATGTTCAAATGCTCTTAAACGAGTCATATCATGAAAAATTGTCCTTGATCTTTTCAAGCTGCAAACTGTGAGTTTTAAAATTCAAAACTGCCTCCCTAGTCCCAAAAGACAATTTATCAAAATCAAGCAAAACCAGTGATTTCTGAATCCTAGAATTAACAATGGTATTTATTCACTTCAGTCAAGGAGGTCATTCAAGGATATAGAACATAAAAATGTGGCTAAAATGTGGGGTACTACACATCATTTTGGTATAAACTTGACCAACAATATACATGGACCTCGAAAACAAAAAATAAAATAAAATAAAAATGTATATGACCCTTTTAAAAATGAAAAAATTCACATATCTGTAAGTAAACTTGATATGATTTGTCCCTGTTAGAGTTAAATCTATTATTAATTATGCTTAATGTCTAGGGTTTGCCTGGACCCCCAGGCCCACCAGGAGAGTCGGGAAAACCAGGTGATGAGGTGGGTTGATAATTTATTTGTGCTCTTTACTTGATCATTATATTCCAATATTTACTTGTCATTTCTGCTGGACAGGTAGAACACAAACTGACTGAGAATGGGAATTATTAAAGAACTCTATGGCTTTGATTTTTCCCCCTCAGGGTATCCATGGAGAGGCTGGTGGTGCAGGGCAGACTGGTCCAAGGGTGAGTCTGTTGTACTTGCACTGCAGCGTATCAGAGCACAGCATTTATCAGTGCACATAAGAAATATCCCAGTATTTTTATCTGTCATTTTTGTAGGGTGAACGTGGAACCCCTGGAGAGAGAGGTGATCCAGGGCCTAATGGGTTACCAGGAACCAAAGGAAGCCTAGGAACCCCTGGACCTGATGGTCTCAAGGTTAGAGTCAAATTTTTACTCACTAATAATCATCAAGAATGCTGCTGGGTGCAATGCATCCATTTAGTTCCTAAAAGATGATATAATTCAACATAATCAACATGACAACAATAATGGCTGTGCAGGGTAAACCAGGTCCAACTGGAACTATAGGAGAACCAGGATCGCCAGGCTTACAGGGCATGCCAGGAGAAAGAGGGATACCTGGACCAGCTGGGCCTAAAGGAGAAAGTGTGAGTGTGGAATCAGAGGCTTTGGCACATGTTAAACAATTGCACGTGCATAACAAATACAGTATATTTTAGTTTCATGCTTTGCAGTCAGTGCAACAATATTGCATATATCAAATGCCTCGGTGGGTCAGGCTCTGTTAGTGATGACGGATGACATATAGATGACTCTCTAATATCCTTTGGCAGGAAGTTAATATTCTCTAATATTATCTGTGAAACATTATCTGTGTGGCGATGTGAAGTAGCGAAGGAAACCACATCTGTAACACATCAATACAGAGTTCTCTATGTTTTTCTTATTGATTTGCACAAAACCTTGTGTTTTAATACTCTTTATCTGTTTTCTCAGGGCGCAGTGGGTAACAGAGGGGCTGAAGGGGCGGCTGGCAATGATGGGGCTCGAGTGAGTGATCTGTAATACAGGAAGAACTGAACCTACCAGTCAATAATTCTGAATGAAAAAATATCCATATTTCACATTTCTGACCCATTTCTTATCACAACAGAGGTTACAAAGACACTAAATAAAATGTATTTTATGTGTGTAGGGATTACCCGGACCTGTTGGACCTATTGGACCAGCCGGTCCATCTGGGGAGAAGGTTTGATTTAAAAAATACAAATATAAATTAAAGGGATAGTTCACCCAAAAATTAAAATTCTGTCATTATTTACTCACCCTCAAGTTATTCCAAATCTGTATGAATTTCTTTCTCCTGTTGAACACAAAAGAAGATATTTAGAAGATTGTCGGGTAATCAAACAGTTGATGCACCCCATTGACTTCCATAGTATTTTTTTTTCATACTATGGAAGTCAATGGGGTTTGGTTACCCGACATTCTTCTAAATATCTTCTTTTGTGTTCAGCAGGAGAAAGAAATTCATATAGATTTGGAATAACTTGAGAGTGAGTAAATGATGGAATGCTTTGGAAGTGTTAATTGATCCTGACTGCACTACCTCGTAGTGTTTTTTCTGCAATGCTGAAACTTTTAAGTTTCTTAGTACTGATTAAAAAGTACATTTTACATATGTTGCTACTTAGATGTACTCAGAACTGATTGTTCAATTACAGGGAGAACAAGGCCCAAAAGGCCCTTCTGGATCTCCAGGCTCCAGAGCAATGGCTGTGAGTAGAGCAGTTTACCAGGAGAAAACCGATGTTCGCTGAAGTTCTTTACTCATGTGATTCACAATTCCACTGATGTATTGTGTTTCAGGGCTCACCTGGAGAACCAGGTCCTACTGGTCCTGTTGGGTTTGCTGGGCCTCCCGTAAGTCCATCCATCCATCATAAAACATATTTCTTTGATATAATATGCCATAAGCTGTAAACATGTGTTTTTTGTGCTAGGGTCCTGATGGTCAGCCTGGAGTTAAAGGTGAAACTGGAGAGGAAGGTGCAAAGGGAGAGACGGGGTCTCCAGGGCCTCGGGGAATGGCAGGAAAACCTGGACCACAGGTGAGCAATACATATATGCATATGTGTATGGGTTGATAGACTAAAAAACATGTATAAATATAGTACTTCTTTTAGGGAGTGACTGGAATTACAGGCCTTAAAGGTGGAAGAGGAACTCAAGGAGCAGCTGTAAGTTACAAAAATCATGGTATCAAAATCATTGTTTATCAACTTAGAAATACCCCGAAATGCTCTGTTATTTGCTGAATCCTTTTGCTGCTTTTCTTTCTCTCTTTTGTGGAATCCTCTTTGGCTTTCTCCTTTTGCTAAAAGGGTCCCAGTGGTTTCCCAGGATCCCCAGGAGGTGTCGGCCCACCAGGCTCTGCTGTGAGTTACAATCCCTAATACGGATTTAACCAACAAAGCAGTGCTTAACAGCTAGTCCTTCAAATAGTATTTGCAATGTGTTTGATTCTTTTTGACCAATAAATTAAGACACTTGGCTTCTCATGTCACATATGGACTCTAATCTGATTATAATGTAAATTCTCAGGGTCCAGTTGGCGAGCCTGGTCCTATCGGAGCCTCCGGAAAAGAGGGCCCCAAGGGGCTTCTAGGAGAACCTGGAGGTCCTGGCCGCCAGGGGGAGCTTGGAAACCCTGGACCTGCTGGTAACCCTGGAGACAAAGGAGAACCAGGAGATGACGGACTGCCAGTATGTGATTCCTTTTCACTATATAAAACTGAAAAAAGAAACTAAAGGGCTTTTCACACTGTGCTTAACCCCAGGATATCATTGTTCTTAACCCTGCTTTTAACCCAGTGTAAAGGAACGTTTCACACTTGTAATTTAGAAGCGGGGTTTGCACCACTTTTTACCCGTGGTTATGAAACCCTGCTTTTGCTGTGTTAACCCTGCATTGTGTTGCCAAATGTGTATCGTGTGAAATGATGCTGTGTTAGAAAGTTACGACTTGATGTTTAGTAACAGACAGCCAATCTTGTGCCTCATATTCACTTTAGACACAGAAAGACAGCACATTGTATAAATAGTAGTTTCAGCGTTTGAAGGCACAGATATTAAATAGTGACAGAAAACATGACAATTGGAGTGAAGAAGAGACTGAAAAGTCCATTCAGGATAAACAATTCCGTCATTGGCGGGGAAAGAGTTAATACTGTATTCCAAAACTCATATTCTTCTTTAACTTTCTTAGGGCCCAGATGGGCCACCAGGATCTGCCGGAACTCCAGGACAGAGGGGACTTGTGGGTCTTCCTGGAATGAGAGGAGAGCGTGGTATGGCTGGCCTTCCTGGACCTGCAGTAAGTCATCACTTCTATCATCTTGTCATGCAAGTGAATCAAAATGTGTCTTTTTAGAATTACATTTCCCAGCCTCTGTTTTTTGTTTTTGTTTTTTTTATTAGTCAAAGATGATTTGACAACTCATCTACTATCTATTTGTTTTTTTCAAGGGTACACCAGGAAAAGCTGGCACCCCAGGTCCCCAAGGAACCAAAGGTGGTGCTGGACCTATTGGTTTGCCAGGAGCAGCCGGACCCAGAGGAGATGCTGGTTCAGAGGTATGAGATGTTAGTGTTAGAAACACAGTGGAAGACGTGTGGTTACATTTACACAAAGCATTCTTAATGACTTCCTTCTTAAATTAGGGTTTGGCTGGAGCTGATGGAATTCAAGGAGCTGATGGTATCATTGGAGCCAGAGTAGGAACCCATTCATCATTTGACATAAAAAATTATAACCAAATATGGCCAAATTCACATGAAGTGTTAACTTGCTTTTAGGGTGAAAGAGGAGACCCAGGCCCAGAGGGTATTGCAGGTGGCCAGGGAACCCCAGGAAGCCAAGGACCGGTCGGAACTCCAGGAGGTCCAGGACAGAGAGGAGATCAGGTTTGTTTCCTGTATCCATTGCTGATACTTCAAAGTAGATGTTTAATACATTTATTGGTCCCACTTTACTACTATGCACTAACATTTAAATGAATAATTAGATACAATGCACTTATTGTGAACATACATGTGTTTACATTGTACTTATATTTAAGAAATACCTGCATGTAATTACAGCTGTAATTACACTGTTGACTATTCCTTTTCCTAACGCACCCTTGAACCTAACCATACCACTAAACCTGTCCATAACCTTACCCGTATCCCACCGCAGTAGCAGCAAACATGTTTTTCAATACAACATGAACACAATAAGTACATTGTACTTATTTTTTGACATAGTTGTCAAAGATAAAAGTGTGACCCATTTATTTTTATTAAAAGTATGTAGACTTACATTATTTAAAGAAATAATCCTTGCATAATGTAATACAATGAAGCAATTTCTTTAATCTTGTAGCCTTTTATATAGCTTTGCTGTTTTATTTGTTGATTTTGCTGACAGGGTGCAAGAGGCCCACCTGGTCCTGATGGTCAGGCAGGAATCAGAGGGAAAAAAGTAAGTCTGCCTAGTGCCTATTCACATATTGGTACACAACTTTAGTAGCATCGTAAATCTGCCTCTTTTTGCCTCATTTGTCAATTGTGGCCAATTATTTATTTATATTTGTTTTATACTATGTTTTGTGTAGTGAACTATTTTTTCCCCCATTTTCCTGTGCAATCCATTTTCTACATAGATGCGTCATGTCTTTTAATGAGATTTCATGTCTTTAATGTCACTCCACAGTCTCTTTCTTTACATGTATTCAAACAATTTAAACCTCAGTCTACATTTTATTGTCTACAAGTTATTGGCAAACATACATGACCCTTCTGCACTGGGGTCCTGATTATCCAATCAGGTTGCGACAATGTCCTGTGAATAATGAATGATAATAAACAGCTAACTATACATTATCCTTTTCATATATTAAATACAATTTAATAAAAGCAAATTAGACATGAACACTTCAGACAATACAATTTGTGGAAATGACACAAGGAGAACCTATGCTACATTCACGCCATGTAATTACTGTAGTTTCGAGATGACATCATGTGATGTTCACGTCCTCGGATAATTATGCATTCTATGGCAGCACTAAATGAATCTGCAATGGTCAGGTGGTATAGCAGTCACGTGGCACAAGTAGAAGCTCTCAGAAAATTCCCAGCTTACAAGTTGAAATTACGAGCTCTATGAGGCCGTGAACGCTTTTTACAAGTTAACATCTCATATTTAGGGTACGTGAACAACCCACAGCAAAAATATCTTCTAATCAACCTTAGGGACCACAAGGACCGATGGGAGACAAAGGTGACAAAGGAGAGGCGGGTGAGAGAGGTCAGAAGGGCCACCGTGGCTTCACTGGACTCCATGGGCTACCTGGAGTAACAGTACGTATAATTGACAATATGTCACCTGTCACACAATACAATATCCATCCCTTAATAATCATCTGTCAATCATTTCCTTTCAGGGTGCTACAGGGGATGATGGTGCTGTAGGAATCATTGGACCAAGTGGGCAAAGAGTGAGCAAGAGATTGAAATGTCACTCAACATTGATTTCACAAAGCACCAGCAATACATGTGCATGTTGAACAGACTTTAATTTTAAATATGTCAATGTTAGGGAGCCCCTGGTCCCGTTGGACCACCAGGAAAAGAAGGAGATGTCGGTCAACCTGGAGCATTGGGGGCTCCTGGATCTCGAGGTGACATAGGAGATTTTGGACCAGAGGTGAGGCATGAGATCATGTGTATGATGCATTTTATGTTTATTATGAGATGAGATCTTCCTGTTGATACAAAAACAACTTAAACCCGCCTAAGGAAGCTTGCTGGTCTTAGGTGGATTAGAGAGGTTTGGGCATTTTTCACATGGGAAAAATCCAATTACTGTCTATAATTTATACAAAAGGTTTTTTCTTGTCTCTTTTGGCAAATTTTCCATCTTTAATGACTCATAATCAGATACATTGTACTTTGTGATTCATAATCATGATCAGATGTGATTAGATGTTTAAACACTAATGTTCATCATTAACAGTATTCACCCATCTGTCTGTAGGGACCCCCCGGAGAACCCGGCCCAGCTGGACCCCCAGGTGCTCCTGGCCCCCCAACAGCTGCTGTAGATGACCTTTTTGGTACAAACTTCGACCTTGATATCGAAGCTGAGCTAGAGGAACCCCCACCTCCCCCGCCAGAGTTCAATGAGGATGAAGCAAGACCCAATAACGGATCTGATGCAGTTCGGGGCGACAGTGAGGTTCACTTGTCTCTTAAGAGTCTGGGAAGTCAGTTGGACAGCATGCGCAGTCCTGATGGCACTCACCAATATCCTGCCCGCACGTGCCAGGACCTGAAACAGTGCTATCCTCTGAAGAAGAGCGGTGAGTGAGATGAACCCACACACATTTTAGAATTACTGTAGCTCAGAATGCTTTAGTTGAACTGACCCTGATCAAGTACAGTATGAAATCGTATGTCCTGGTTTGTATTTAAGATTCATCTCTGTAGGAATAAGTCACCAAAAATTAAGCATTTACTCATGCTGTTCCAAACCCAAATGACTTACTTTTGTGTGTGTGTGTGTATATACAGTATATATATATATATATATATATATATATATATATATATATACTGAACAAAATTATAAACGCAACACTTTTGTTTTTGCCCCCATTTTTCATGAGCTGAACTCAAAGATCTAAGACTTTTTTTCTATGTACACATAGGGCCCTATTTTAACGATCTGAAACGCAAGTGTCAAAGCGCAAAGCATTATCCCCGGCGGGATAAATGACTCTTGCGCCAGGCGCAAATCTAAAATGGGTTGGTCTGAAGTAGCTTCATTATTCATAGGTGTGGTTTGGGCGTAACTTGAACTAAAACCAATCAGAGCGTCATCTCACATTCCCTTTAAGGGCAGGCGCGTTTGTTCTAAAGCGGATTCCTATTGTAACGGCGGATTTGCCAGGCGCGCGCCAGGAGCGGTTCACAGCCGAGGAGAGCAACGCTCTCGTCACGGCCGTAAAAGAGAGAAGTTACATTGAAATGAAGAAACCCACCCAAATTAACTTCGGTTAAAAAGGCGTATGATAATTTTGGTAAATGTGTAAGCTAGATGTATGCTTTTATAATAAATTGTCTATCTATCTATCTATCTATCTATCTATCTATCTATCTATCTATCTATCTATCTATCTATCTATCTATCTATCTATCTATCAATCTATCAATCTATCTATCTATCTATCTATCTATCTATCTATCTATCTATCTATCTATCTATCTATCTATCTATCTATCATAATAATGTATGATTTGCAGAAATGAAAACTGCTGCTTCTGTGTAGATGAGAGAATCAAAGTGTATGCGCGTTGTGCACACGCTACATTGATTATGGCCAAGCATGCGCCCTTAAAATAGCATATGAATAACATGCGCAACGCGCCACTGACTTTAAACAATTTTTTCCTGGTTAGTTGCGCAATTGTTTTCTAAACCTGCAAAATATCATGAAGGAATGTTTGCGCTGGAACACGCCTCCTTTTTTGCGCTGAACCGCCCAGGGAGCGCAAGTTCATTCCCTAGTTTAGCGACGTGCTTCTGTGGAGGGAAAAGCGCGCTTTGCGCGGGTGCAAAATAGGAATGATACATGCGTCGGTGTACAAAGTCAATTGCGCTGGGTGCAAGATAGGGCCCATAGTGTTAGTGAGCACTTCTCCTTTGCCGAGATAATCCATCCACCTCACAGGTGTGGCATATCAAGATGCTGATTAGACAGCATGATTATTGCACAGGTGTGCCTTAGGCTGGCCACAATAAAAGGCCACTCTAAAATGTGGGGGGGTGGGGGTTACTGACTGAAAACCAGTCAGTATCTGGTGTGACCACCATTTGCCTCACGCAGTGCAACACATCTCCTTCGCATAGAGTTGGTAAAGTTGTTGATTGTGGCCTGTGGAATGTTGGTCAACTCCTCTTCGATGGCTGTGTGACGTTGCTGGATATTGGCAGGACCTGAAACACGCTGTCGTATACGCCGATCCAGAGCATCCTAAACATGCTCAATGGGTGACAGGTCCGGTGAGTATGCTGGCCATACAAGAACTGGGATGTTTTCAGCTTCCAGGAATTGTGTACAGATCCTTGCAACATGGGGCCGTGCATTATCACGCTGCAACATGAGGTGATGGTCGTGGATGAGTGGCACAACAATGTGCCTCAGGATCTTGCCACGGTATCTCTGTGCATTCAAAATGCCATCAATAAAATGCACCTGTGTTCGTTGTCCATAACATACGCCTGCCCATACCATAACCCCACCGCCACCATGGGCCACTCGATCCACAACGTTGACATCAGCAAACCGTTCACCCACACGACGCTATACACAATGTCTGCCATCTGCCCTGTATAGTGAAAACCGGGATTCATCCAAACACCTCTCCAAAGTGCCAGGCGCCATCGAATGAGAAGCATTTGCCCACTCAAGTCGGTTACGACGACGAATTGCAGTCAGGTCGAGACCCCGATGAGGACGACGAGCATGCAGATGAGCCTCCCTGAGACGATTTCTGACTGTTTGTGCAGAAATTCTTTGGTTATGCAAACCGATTGTTGCAGCAGCTGTCCGGGTGGCTGGTCTCAGACGATCTTGGAGGTGAAGATGCTGGATGTGGAGGTCCTGGGCTGGTGTGGTTACACGTGGTCTGAGGTTGTGTGGGCGGTTGGATGTACTGCCAAATTCTCTGAAATGCCTTTGGAGACGGCTTATGGTAGAGAAATGAACATTCAATTCACAGGCAACAGCTCTGGTGGACATTCCTGCAGTCAGCATGCCAATTGCACGCTCCCTCAAAACTTGCGTCATCTGTGGCATTGTGCTGTGTGGTAAAACTGGCTTAGGCTGTGGTCAGACTGCCTTTTATTGTGGCCAGCCTAAGGCACACCTGTGCAATAATCATGCTGTCTAATCAGCATCTTGATATGCCACACCTGTGGGGTGGATGTTTTATCTCGGCAAAGGAGAAGTGCTCACTAACACAGATTTAGACAGATTTGTGAACAATATTTGAGAGAAATAGGCCTTTTGTTTACTTAGAAAAAGTCAAAGATCTTTGAGTTCATCTCATGAAAAATGGGGGGGCAAAAACAAAAGTGTTGCATTTATAATTTTGTTCAGTGTATATTGTTTTGTCTCATTTTGCAGTAATATTATTCAAACATCCAAAATAAGATAATTTTAGTGATGCAAAACCGCACGAGATCTAAAGTCTGTTTAGTGAATGTTTTTAATGCGAGTGTATTTCGTCTCATTGCACTGGCAGATTTTTTTTTTACTTGTTTTAAGTATAAATGTGAAAGTGAAAAATTTGAGTAAAAAATGTACACAAGAAAAACTAAAATTTGATTTAAAATCGATTCTCTGAAAACAATTTTTAAAATGATATGCAGTTTTCCATCTCAGGTAAATTTATTATTTTGTAGTAAGGATGTTTAGATATTTTACTGGAAAATACAGATTAATAAAATTATAATTTTTTCTTCTTCAGTGAATATATTCTATTAGTTTTTATGGTGCCTTTTTTGAAGTCCCTGTCCCCATTCATTTGTATTGTAAGAAAAAGAGATTCCTTGACACTCCAAAATAATTCCTTTTGTGTTCCACAGAAGAAAAGAAGATCAAATGGGTTTAGAATTACACAAGAAAACCTTATGAAAATAAAAAACAGATTTAGTTATTATTTCGTACTGTTTAAAACTAGGGTTGACAATAGAATAAAGTAATTATGATTAATCTCATTATTTATAATAATATGAACATTTCAGTGTTAAATCTTGTATTAAACATATTTAACATCTTAAATTAATTATGCTAATTATTGTGACTGTCCTACAAAATACATTTTGTAAAGTCTTTGTAAATTTTCTGCAACTGTTCTGAGTTGTCCTAGACCACCATTTGAAAAACTGCTTTTTTAACCTGTTTAAACCTTTATGGTTTTTCATATTTTTTTGTACAGTATCATGGAAAAAACATAAATGCTACAGGCCTTCAACCACATATAGTCTGGGGAAAAGGGTTATGGGTTAAAACATCTTTTATATAATTGACAAAAGTATGCTACACCAGCAGGCATTGTGTGAGAATAGAATCTTCTGCTCATTCAGTGAATGAATAATTAGATTCACTGAATTAAACACAGTGTTCCTTATCAGAGATCTATAGGAATTGCCTTAAATGGAGTGTAAGAATAAAGAAACCACAGCCACTAACCAATATATATGGGTTATGCAATATTTGACAGGATATATTTGCAGGATTCCCGACCTCAAAGCAAGATCCAATTATGTCAGGAATAAAACAAACACAGCTGCCCACAGTAAGCATGGTTGTATCATATCAGAAAACAGATGTGCAGTCATCTGTCAATGAGCTGAATCATGATCCAGATTGCTTGGACTAGCCCAGACCTCGAACCACATAAATGCTGAGTGCAAGTAGTTTGATCGAAGAATAAGAACCTACTTACAGATTTATTTACAATTTCCCACCAACAAAATAAAAAATAAAACAATGAACATCAGTCATTTTCAGATTAAAAAAAAACTTTTCAGCTACAAATCCTCGCCTTGGTCCAGCTCTGCGAAGCTCGTTCACGATACAGTTGAGTTCACGACCTCTTGCGTGACGTATACATGTTGGGATGGTCACGTGACAAAGGCCACACAAGAGTCATTATAATCCAGTGTGATATACTGTATACAGTATGCAATAATCAATGATATACTGTATGAGGATCTCACTGTTTTAAAAGTACATCTCTCTTTCTCAATGTATCCCAGGTGAGTATTGGATAGACCCGAATGAGGGCAGCTCTAGAGACGCCATCCAAGTGTACTGTAACATGGAAATGGGGGAGACCTGTATACCCGCCAACCCTGCCAGTATCCCACGCAAGAACTGGTGGACATCACGCTCCAGCTTACCAAAACCAGTCTGGTATGGAGCAATCATGAACCGGGGAACTAAGGTTAATATGAGTACAATGGTGAACATCAAAAATACTTGCCCTGTATATGTCACTTAAATGTATATTTCCTACTCTTATTTTACTCCTCTTCAGTTCACCTATGGAAACAAAGAGGCATCAGCTAACATGGTATCAGTCCAGTTAAGGTTCCTCCGCCTTCTGTCAAAAGAAGCAGCACAGACCGTCACCTACCACTGCAAAAACAGTGTGGCCTATAAAGATGAGAAGAACAGCAATCTGAAGAAGGCTTTAGTCCTAAAGGCTTCCGATGGACATGACATCAAGGCATATAGCAGCAACCGTCTGAAGTACACCGTCATCACCGACGGCTGCTCTGTATGTTTCGATTTTTGACTTTGTATTGTTTGGCAACATTTACTACGTAAAATGGAAATCAGTTTTGGGGAAGCTACTTTTCCAATTTTAGATTGTTTGGATAAAAGCTAATCATACGTTTAAGTAGTTAAATAATAGGTAACCTTTAAAAGAGTAGTACATTAAAAACGTAGGCATATTTATAACAATTACATGTATTTGTCTCAATTATGCTGACACAGTGTACACTACTGGTCAAAAGTTTGGAATACATTTTTTTTTTCAATGTTTTTGAAAAAGTCTCTTATGCTCACAAGGCTGCAGTTGTTTGATTAAAAATGTATGCATTCCTTTGATGGCAAAGCTGAATTTTCAGAATTATGACTCCAGTCTTCAGTGTCACATGATCCTTCAGAAGTTTTTGCCCCTTAATATTTTTGTATAAACTGTAATACAATACTATTCAAAAGTGTGGGGTAAGTAAGACTTTTATTCAGCAAGGATGCATTAAATTGATCAGAAGTGAGAATAAAGACATATATAATGTTACAAAAGATTTTTATTTCAAATGAATGCCTCTCTTTAAACATTCTTTTCATCATCAAAAGTGTCATGATTTTCAACAATGATAATAATTAGAATCATTATTAATAATTTAGTACCAATAACAATTAAGCACCAAGTCAGCATATTAGAATGATTTCTGAAGGATCATGTGACACTGAAAACTGGAGTAATGATGCTGAAAATTCAGCTTTGCCATCACAGGAATAAATTACATTTTAAAATAAATGAAAATAGAAAACAGTTCTTTTAGATGGTAATAATTTTTTGCAATATTACTGTTTTTAGTGTACTTCGAAAAAAATAAATGAAGCTTTGGTGAGCATAAGAGACTTCTTTTAAAAGCATAAAAAAATTAATTCTTGTAGTGTACATTTACTCTAATAAATACAACTAATTTAAAATACTGAGTTAATAATGAGACAGTGATACTGAAAAATGTAGCTGCTATTATATTTGCTATATAAGTTCACTCTGAGGTTTACACTTGTGCTAGGTGTTCTTACATGACTTAAGTATCCAACTGTATCACACAGCGGATCACTGTATCCATTCTCATAGTTTCCACATCACATTCTATTCTCATTTGCATAAAATCATCACTCTGTTAAACTTTGTTGCATCGCTGTTGCTGGAAATCATCTCATCTCACTCATTTCGCTGCTGCAAATTGCTGCGAATCAGTGTGAATGGTCCTTAAGTTAGTTAGTCCCCAATGCTGATGACAATGTCAAGATTAGCATTCAGTAAGTGTTTTCATCTCTGCAAAAATGCTACCAATGGAAAAACTCACAATTTTCCCTCTTTGTTTCTCTCTCCAGAAACCCAACGGCGAATGGGGCAGGACTGTCTTCGAGTACCGCACACAAACCCTTTCACGGCTCCCGATTGTGGACTTGGCTCCAGTGGATATAGGTGGCCAAGATCAGGAGTTTGGCATTGATATCGGCCATGTGTGCTTCTCATGAAGTCAAGGATAAAAGCATCATCATTTGGACTGGAGTTCTCAGCCAATACAGTATTTATTGTCAAACGCCGTCTGTAAGGGCCTTGAGGGATTTCTGACCTTTATTTCATGATTATTCATGATGATTTCCACTAGCCTGTGGTGTACGAGTGCATGAGAGACTATATGGACCCTTTAATTTATACTTTATACGCCATGTGTTATTAAAGTATGTGAAAACATTGATTTGAAATGAATTCAAAAAGTCATGTTTTACAAATTTGACAGCCTTGAGTGTCTAACATGTATGATGTTTTGTTGATGTTGTTCACTCTTAAATTGCAGTCATTTCTAGGGGATTTTGAAGGTTAAGTGAATCTGGATGAGATAGATGAGTTTGTTTGTGTAGTATTAAAGTAGGATCTTATTCAGGGTAGCATTCAATTCCCCAACAGTTCTCTTCCCAATCCAAATTGACCATACGAGAGAGAAATCAAACTGTTGGACGGATGATTAATTTATACTTAATTATTAATGAAAACTCTCACAGACGCCAATGTTGGTCTCATTAAAAGACTCATTAACCTACAATACATGACACAAAGAAACTCTTTATCCAGCTTTTTGTACTCTTAAGAGGGGAGATGGGCAGCAATTGTTTGTAATGAATTCCAGATTAAATATTTGAAATCCTTTTCAACAGAACTCATTTGAGTTTTATCATGAATAAATGTTAGTAGAGTAACTGTTTGCTGCTGTTGAAAAAAAGAGCACAAAGCTAATATGGTGTGCTGTCAGTTTTCATTTATTCGCCATTAAAGAGCAAGTGATGAGCATTAAACAAATATTAAAACAGCCATCAATGAAAGAGAAAAGGATTAGAACATCTGGAAATATAAATGGAGAACCTCAACAATGATTTTGCTCAACATATGAAAGACCGACCAGTTTTTGATAAATCTATAACCCTGATGATGTTTAGTATATTAATAGTTTAGATATTATAATATAACCTTTTAGTCTTTGCACCATTACAACATGAGCAACCTCCTCAACAACAACTGCAAAGGATTCTAAACACAACTTGGGCGTGAATGAATACATCTTTGTATTTCAAAACGCCATCTAAATTTGGTCCAAACTCTAGAAAATTTCTAGAAAGAGCTAGATCACATTTTGTGTCAATCTCTCTTTTAACAATTTCTGTTTCAGGATTAAGAAGTTAAAATACACAAATCATCAATCTTAAATGTTGATTTTATTATATAAAAATAGAAATGACCTCTACAGACCTTTTTGAGGCTCCTGCTACATTTCTTTCAAACTCAATTCAAAATACAAATATTAAATATGTGAATTTTGTTTTAGGGTTTTGAGGTCAAGAATCACAGCGTATATAAAAATGTCTTTCCAAAATCAGCATCGGCTGTCCACCTGATCCAGGGAAAACACCGTCCCCTCTAGAGTCAGTCCCATTTGGAACCCCTCCTGCCAAAACAACAAATGTGAAATATGAACTAAACTGTGAGCTCAATAAAAACATGTAACAAGGTCAATGAAGAAGATAAATTCAAGTTTAGATAAGACTATATAATAACTTTCATTATTAACATTTTAACAACCAAACATCATCACATGTACATTCAAAATTGTTATCTTTAAAACTAACCACTACAGTGAAACCGGCTTCACATTGCACACATAAGCAGCACTGAAGTGTTCATTCTTTATTTTGTTTCCAAGCCCTTCTTCTGCATCTGTGGTTGTGAAATGTTGACTTTCATGAATGCAGCCTCAATGCATGCAGCCAATAGGAATGAGTCTCTATCCGTGCACATTTTCAATGATTTTTCTTCATGTTACACATTGAAAAAATAAGCTTAGGGCTGAAACTCTACATCCAGCAGCATGGTACTGCTTATGTGTGTGTAAACTAAAATGAGATGGCATGCATGCAATAACCAGCACCACAAAGAATCCGCAACTGCAGAACTAAACGCCTGTCATTGACAAAGTTCACCCCAGCCCTTCTCAGCTCAATTCAAATTCAATTCAATTCTGCACACTCACAAAATAGGTCCAGAAATTAGGGAAAGAAAAAAATCAGCAGATTCCATGTTGGTTTAACATATTAAAGGGTTAGTTGACCCGAAAATGAAAATTCTGTCATTAATTACTAGTCGTTCCGAACCCGTTTCGTTCATCTTTGTAACACAAATGAAGATATTTTTTATGAAATCTGAGAGGTTTCTGTCCCTCCATTGAAGGTCTACCATTTTGACGTTTCAAAAAGTTAATTAAAGAGATCGTAAAACTAATCCATAGTCAAATTTTCTGAAGAGACACGCTCGCTTTATATGATGAACAGATTGAGTTTAGGCTTTTATTCACATATAAACATTGATCAGCAAACATAAACAGATCTGCTATACACGCGAGAATGAACCTTATTGGTTCTTGCACGTCAAGCGAACATGATTTAGCTTCCATTTACAACAACTAATGTGTGAGGTGATGAATGTTTATATGTACATAAAAGCCTAAATTCAATCTGTTCATCATTTAAAGTGATCGTGTCTCTTCAGAAAATTTTGACTAAACCACTCAATTCATATGGATTAGTTTTATGATCTCTTTATAAACGTTTTGAAGCATCAAAGTAGTAGTTGCGTAGCTGTCAATGGAGGGACAGAAAGCTCTCAGATCTTGATTTGTGTTCAGAAGATGAATAAAAATCTTACAAGTTTGGAATGACATGAGGTTGAGGTTGAGTAATTAATGACAGAATATTTATTTTTGGGTGAACTAACCCAGTAAGACATACAACACCATTTAGACACAGCAAAATACCAGATACAGCAAAATTCATGCTTGTAAATCTTATAACACCATATCAAAATACTAGAGGATACACTGTGAAGTGAATCACAAATGAAAGTGTACAAACCATCTCTGCCGCTGAGAGGTTGGGGGTGGCATTAAGGGTGAAAAGAGAGATGAAGATAATTGAATTATTCAGGATTACAGGATTTACAGACACAGGAGTGCAAATGATAGGGTCTAATAATCTCATAACAGGTGGGATGTCCTCATAAATGGAAACTTCCATAATCCTCTGGATTATTGGAACGGGAATTAAAAACGGTCTATCGTACAGTGGGGTGAATGCTGCCAAATACTCCTCGTATGCTTTGATCTTTTAATACAGTCTGACAATCATGTTAGCTGCTTCTACTGTTTTTGTTTATGACACATTATTGACATTGATCTTTCCCATATCTAGAATTCTATCATAATCCTATTCAAAACATATGAGCAACATGTTCAAAATGATTCACACTTTTTTTTTAATAGCATTTCAATTTGGAGATATTGCACATTGCATCAGAGACCAAATTAAAACCTTATGATACATCAACAAGTAGTGCTGTTGTAGAGTTATAGAGAATATAAAGATTGTGCTTGGGTTCTACAATATTTAGTAGATGCATGATATTATAAAAATAAAATAACTTTTACAGAATATAAACATGCATAATTTATTGGTACGATATTGATTATCCAACAATACATATATTTTTAAATATAACATGAAAATAATCATCATATTGATCAGAATTGTAATACTGTTGAATATGTAAATTAAAGATTAAAAACTAAATAAATGTGCTTACCTGCATCTCATCCAGTTTGGACTGGATGTCTGGGGTGAAGACAGTAGGTCCACAAATGAACGGATCAAATGGTTCTGCTCCAAACAGGTCTATATCTACAGCACAACCAGACAAAGTAGTAAATAATTTGAATCCAGAAATTTCTATTTATAAATAGAATATTATAAATGTATATTATATATAATTAACTCATTACTAAAAACATCTGTCAGTGCATTGGAACTGAAAGCAAAATTCACAACCATTTACTAACAAATGTCTTCATACAACATCTATACACCCTGGCTCCATTTGTTTTCAACTCAAATGGACCATTTTATGGAGAAGCATATGACATTAGCAATTATGGATCTTGCCTTCAGGTTTTTGAAAATGTGACACATTCATCTAAGTAAGATAGCACAAATAAGGACCCCACCTCTGTCTTTTGGAAGCAGGTACGGAGATGAGATGCCGTTACAATTCAACCGTCTTGTTATTGGAGACTCAGGGGTGAATGGAACCATATCAAATATGTCAGTGGAGGGCGCTCTAGCTTGCATGCTTCCAGCCTAATAACATTGACAACAAACATATCATTATAAAGGCATCAGAACCAGCCCAAATGTAAGATCTGACTTCGTTTGTGTGATAAGCATTTAACTGTAAATTATGTGTATGCAATTTATCATTATGTGTTCCTTTTTTATTTAGGTATTTAGTTCGTATTTATTTATTTATTTGCAAGAAAAAAGAAAGCAGTGGTTCTCAAAAGGTGGGGAGACTTCCCTAGTTCCCTAGACAGCAAATGAGGTTTGTGGGAGTTTCTTCTATGTATGGCATTCACTGAGTAGTGGTTATGTAAACAAATTCAACCTTCGCCAGGAGTTTGATTGACCAATCATAACGTTGAATCCACCATTTTGTACGACAAACAAATCAAGAGAGTTAGAAGATTAATGTCGGTGGACTTTAAATTGAAAAATTTCCGTGATTGAAACAACATACCTTCTGATGTTCATTCATTTTGTGCGCTTTAACCTTGAGCACGAGCAGATCCGTTTCCTCTTTGGATAAGCGTTCAGTCTTTCCGTTTGCAAATTACGCCATGTAAATAGCAATCCGCCATGGCACAAGCGCAACTGGCTTTTAAAGGGAATGGAAGATGACACTCTGATTGGTTTATTGCACGTAAAGCCCAAAACACATCCATTACTCATTAAGAGAATAGGGACAATCCTTTTAGACCATGCGCCGAGCGCGCTGACCATTTTTCCCGTCGTTCAACTATCAAAAGTGGATTTGAACACGCCCTAAGTGCACTTGCGCCCTCTGCTTTAGTGTGAGCATGGTGTGCTTAGATCTTTAAAATAAGGCCCTTTTCATACCTCTTTACTCCGCAACGTATTTTTAACTGCGTGAAATAACCCCAAAATAATACGTACTACAAGGTTGTGCAATACAGCTCCTGGAGGGCCACTGTCCTGCAAAGTTTAGTTTCAAACCCCAAATCTGAACCCAGAGAGTCCCTACGCTTATGGCCTCACAGTGAGGGCAATTAAAAGCCCTTGATGGTGGCTTCTGTGTGGGCACGGCACAGGCAAAAAACGAACATCTCATGCTAATCTGGAAGTTTAATTGGTTCCTCGCAGACGGAACAAGGCTTCAAGGCTTCGCCGAAACGCACAAGGGGATCTCGTAGACTTAAATCCACTTTTCGGCAATGACGAAATTATGATAATGTCACGGTCTCGGCGCCCAGCACAGCATTACGGCGCGTTCCTGTCCCTGATTCGCACATTTGAACGCCATTGGGCATTGCGATTCAATGTTATTATGCCAATCAGGCCTCAGTATTCTAGGTGAAAGGTGTTTCCCCATAGCGTCATCGAAGACACAATGTTAAAAGACTGATTTTGAAGGGGTATCAGTTAATCAAGGTCTTACTAGGCATACTAGAAACTTCCAGGCAGGTGTGTTGAGGCAAGTTGGAGCTAAACTCTGCAGGACAGAACCCTCCAGGACCGAGTTTGGACACCCCTGACCTACTATACCAAATATTACTAAACCAAAAAGTTTTTCATGAAAGCATTAAACAAAACTTCTAATTCTTCTTAGTATTTAACATTTGATAATGAGGAGGATGGTGTAGAGGTTTTTACTTTAAAAGGAGAGTGTCACCCCCCAAAAATTGAGAACCACTGCATTAAAGAAATAGTTCATCCATTGCTATATTGCATGAATTACATGGACTGTCCATTTGATTCCCTGTCATTATATGGAAAAGAGCAGCCTGGACATTCTGAAAAATAACCCAATCTGTCTATCATCAAAGAAAAAAAGCCATTCAGGTTTGGAACCACGTGAGAGTAAATGATAGATTATTCATTTTTGGATGGACTATCCCTTTACGAATTAAAGATTCAAATTAAAGTGTAAGATTGTATAGTAACTAAGTGAATCGCATGCAAAGTGAACTGTGTTATTTTTGTGTACGAGACATTTACACGAGGCCGTGGCACGATGTAACCACTTGTGGATTGTAATTGGGTGGGCTTAGCAGGAGGAGGGGTGAGCAAGCTTGCTGATTGGCTGGAATCGGGTGAGCTGACAGGCGTTAGAGTGACAGAGGAGATCTCTAGGCTGGACAGTGATGTGACATCACCACACCAGGACAAGGCAGACGGCCTCTGCAAAATGTACGGCTCATTAGACACATTAACATGCAGGTGCTGGAAAAGGGCACTGGGGGTTGGGGAGAGAGAGAGAGCGAGAGATAGATTGGAATAGAGAAAAGGGGAAAACATGTGGCGTAAGTAGATAGGAGAGAAAAACAAACATTTTGAATAACTAAAAGAGAGCAGAATCATTGAGATTGGAGCAGCATCCGACTGGAATGATAAGCAAGACTCATTTCCTACTGAACGTACTGGAGAGCAGCGAGGATCCATCAGCTGATCCTCCAGCTCTTTAAGCTTCTTCTTCAGTTTTGAGTTCTCCATCTCCAAATCCTGAATCTTCAATTAACATAAGCACATATTGAATAAAAAGATTCACATTTTCATTTGTCAATCACATGCAAACATTTTACATAAGTCTTTGGGATTCGGGACAACCCACAGCCTGCTCACAGGATTATTCTGGTTAGATTCGTCTATCTTTAGTCGTATTTACACTTCAAAGAAAGCTGCATATAAGCAGCATACAGTATATTATGAAAAGGAGCATTTTTACAGATGTAATGCGGCATACATTAAATGTATTTACACTGGAATCAAAATCAGGGAAGCAGTCAGCAGTCGGAAAAGATCGTTATTGAACATGTTTCATTTAAGTTTATCAGCTTTGTCTCAGATATTTATCCTAAAAAAGAAATAATTGTTGACATGTGCCCGTTGCACATGTGAGCTCTGCTTTTTATATTTCGGCACCTATATTAAGAGATTACAGTATTCAAAATGGCCACATAAGCCGTGTGGATTCACAGATTGAAACTGGCAAAGCTTGTAGTACGCCAGAATTAAACTTTTTAAAGGAAACCTGTTTATTGACAACAACCCAAATATCAGCCCTACCCCCCTTTCCAAATCCTTGTGTGCACCAGTCTACAAAAAGTTGTGTTCCCTTATCTCCCCAAGCACTGTCACATCCACATTTTCCACTCTTTATTATTTTTTTCAAAACAACCGCAAGCCTTCCTCCATATTGCTGTTTGTTGACATGTTCCTAAGAATCAACTCTCAAATTGATGGGTGTTTCTTTAACTGCGAGCCCTTTTATGTCTCAGGGGTTGATTTTTATAACTAACAACTTTTAACTCAAAGACAACATGAACAAAATCTTGGAAACTTTTTATCATGCTTTCATCATTTACTTTTGCCACTTTCCAAATGACTTTTATGGATCCACTTTGTTTTGCAATGCAGAAGTAAGCTATTTTCTTTGAATGTGCGAGACTTCTGATTCATTAGCTGCAATAACAATGTGTTCATAATTATGATAATACATTAAAATACTAAGGTAAGAAATACCAGTTTACAAAATCAAGCAGCATAACAAGTTCAAAATAGCTGGAAGAGGATTAACTAGACACATTCAATTTACAAATGGCTGCGCATGCATCCATCAAATAAGATGGATATTCTTTTGTTTTACCCTTGTCCCAGACCCACCCTCAATCTTAAACTTTAAAATCTGTAATAAAAAAATAATAATTACATTTTGATAAAAATCAAGTTTTTAATTTTATATGTGGTGTTTTCAATATGCAAATTCATAAGTCAACACCATTGCTGAATATTTTCTCTTTAAATTGCAGTGAAAAAAAGATAGTTTGAAAAGCGCGGTTTGAAATGGCAGTTTTTGACGTCACAAACTGCCTTGTAACCGATCATACGTTGACGTGATTGGTTACAAGGCAGTTTATCAATGAGTGGATCTCTGAGCTGGTGTGAGTGAGTGGAGGTGGGGCTAATTTGCATATTCATAGAGCCTCGTATACTAAATGAGGCAAGGGTGTAGAGTTACATTCAAGCTATTCAAAGGCATGAAGAATTTTTTTTGTTTTGGTGATCAAAGATAAGTTTTAAGGGATACAATTATTGACTACAGGGGAACTTTGAAACTAAGCTGATTTAAACGATGTCTGAAGAAAACAAACAAAATTAAGATAAAGATCAAGCATATTTTTATTGTGTCATTTCTGGTCAAACTGTAATTTAATTATGGATACACATAATCTAGCAATAAAAGTAACCTCAGCAGGACAAAAGAGTCAGCCATTTTATTTAAAAAACCACAATATAAAATCGAGATGTTGGGAATTTTTATTGCATTAAGAAATAAGTATCAAAATCCTTTTACAAAATAAATTAGTGAAAGGTGTGTTTAGTGTGGCTTAAAAGAGTTGCATATTTTCCACAGGGCCAGAAGTACCCAAGAATCATCCTGCTATGAGCATGTTTGTGTGAGAATGAAGAATTCTGGGCACATATATGCATCTTGAACGTGTGTGTGTGCAGTAATCCATGAACATAATCTTACTCGTTTCTGGAGGTTTCCAATCTGTTTTCTCGTCTCTACATCTTTTCCACCAGACTCTAGGAACTTTTTATAGGCGAGATCAAAGGCTTGTCCAATAGCAAGAGTGATCTCCTCCGCCTGGGCAAGATTTGCACACATTGCAATCAATAAACAAACCAGGTTTCTACTGTATTTAACATTTGTTAGATATCACAAGCTCATACTTACACATTTTTCACTGTCAAACACGTAACACAGGTGTTTCTTCGTCTCGGGCTCTGTACAGATAAAGGTGAAGATTCTTTTATCTGTTTTGTCATCTGCACAGAAGGACATTCTGTGAAGTTGGCAGTTATGCTGCATCTCCTGGAACAAGAAGGACAGTTGAACTGAGATGAAAGGCTCACTGGAATGACTGACCTATTTTGAAGCAAAAAGCAACAAATCGAAAACAGCCCAGAGGAGAATTTTTTTTTTTTGCTCAGGGGTTTAAATTTTTAAGGCTCTTTCATGGCTTGGGCGAATTCATGTGTTCTCGTTTATGTTTCAACAATTACGTTTATTACTTTTGTTTTAGATGTTTCTCCCAAAATTAAAAGATGTCACATTTTTGACATTAGCCTATTTCACATGCATGAGAAGTGCTTATTTATTTTGGCACCCATACTCATGGGTGTCACTTGGTTTTGAAGGGGTGGTATAATGCCCTTTTCACAAGATGTAAAATATGTCTTTGATGTCCCCAGAGTGTGTATGTGAAGTTTTAGCTCAAAATACCCCACAGATATTTTTATTTAGCATGTTAAAGTTAAATGCACCATTTTGTGTCTGTTCCTTTAAATGCGAATTAGATGCTGCTCCCAGCACAGAGGGCGGAGCTTCAACAGCTTGTGTCATTTTACCTCACACACTCACACAGACATGCACTGAAAATTGCACTTTTATGTTCAAACCGAAGACAGATGATGTCAACAAAGTCAATGATGGAGAGACTCAAGAAGAAGTGACAACATGTAGAATGCAACAGGACATTTCTGAATGGTTAGTTGATGAATTTATGTAGCTGATGTGTAGTTATCTTCTAGTCATTGATTAGCATATTCTGTCTTGATAATCTATAAATCGTGTTCAGGGGGTGGAGTTTATGTAAATTCTAGGTTTAGTGATGTCACTAACCCGGGAGAAATGGCGTGTAGTCCCTACCAGCCATTTGTTGTAGTCCTTAAAAAGCAAATTCTTTAAAAGCAAATATCTCCCTTTGCCTTGAACTTTGAGCATTGTAACTTTGCAGATGTTGTTTATGCTAAAACAGCAACATTACACACTAACGTTAGAAAAGTGAAATCATAATCAACCACCCCTTTAAAAAATTGGTGTAAATGGGGGACGGATCATTTTTATTAACTCATTTTCATTACAAAGAGACAGTTCTTGCTGAACCATTCATTTCATCTGTCCTAATATAACATTTTGTATAAACGTAGGAACACATTTGTTTGCATTTTCTTTTGTGATTTCACTGGAATGAAAAGCGATAAACTGGAGCATTTGTCTGTGCTCAAGAACATTATGTTGTTGCCTTCAGCCACTGATAACAGCCTCAACGAGCTCTCATCAAAGCATGCAAAATAACATATTCCAGCTTCAGATACACACTCATTTTACGCACATGAACAAAATGAAAACTCTGCTCAACAACTGGAGATGCTTCTTCGAAATGGATACATTCCTGCTGAAAGCTGTTTCAAAAACTGATGAGGATATGTCCTATCCCTCAGCACCATAAATGACGCATATTAAAGGGTTAGTTCACCCAAAAATTAAAATTCTGTCAGTAATTACTCACCCTCATGTTGTTCCAACCGCGTAAGACCTTCGTTCATCTTCGGAACACAAATTAAGATATTTTTGATGAAATCTGAGCCATGTTTCACTCCTCCATAGGCTTCCAGTGTGACCGAAACTTGCTGGCCCAGAAAAGTTATTAAAGAGATCGTTAATATAGTCCAAGTGACTCCAGTGGCTCAATCTTAAGTATATCAAGCGACGAGAATACTTTTTGTGCGCAAAAACAAACAAAAATAACGACTTTATTCCACTATTCATTTCCTTCTCTCTGGGCCTCGTAGTGTTTTTGCGCAGCGCGTCTGTGTTACACGTCACCACGTAGGCTCACTATTGGCCGACGCCGGTCATGTGTGTGTTGCGTGATGACGTGCAACACAGACGCGCAGCGCAAAAACACTACAAGGCCCAGAGAGAAGGAAATGAAAAGTGGAATAAAGTCGTTATTTTTGTTTGTTTTTGCGCACAAAAAGTATTCTCGTCGCATGATAAACTTAATGTAGTGCCACTGTAGTTACTTGGACTATTTTAAAGATGTTTTAATAACTATTCTGGGCCGGTGAGTTTCGGTCACACTGGAAGCCTATGGAGGAGTCAAAATTCTGTCAGATTTCATCAAAAATATCTTAATTTGTGTTCCGAAGATGAATGAAAGACTTACATGGTTGGAACAACATGAGGGTGAGTAATTACTGACAGAATTTTCATTTTTGGGTGAACTAACCCTTTAACTGATTACAGTATTGACACTGTAAACCCAAATAAGTTGTCAATAGTTTTTTTGAGGCAAAAATGATCATGTAATGTTAACTTAAATATTTTTAGTAGTGGAAACTTCAGAAATTCAGTAAACGCTAACTTGCTAATTGGAAACACAATGCTTTGATAGCATTAGTAGGCTATAGCATAGTAATTGCTGAATGAGTGCGGCAATAGAAAATGTAACATTTATGTTCTCAAACTAAGATCATGCTCCAATCCTCACGATGATGAACCCCACCATCATTACAGAAACTCTTCTAAATTAGCATATATATATAGCTAAACATTAAATACTAAATCTCCCACTTAACATTAATCTTGCACAAAAAATCATTGTAACACTTAATTTCAGCAATTACTCTCCTCTTCGAGTGTCATGGCAAAGAAGGCTTGGAAATTGAAATCCCAGCCCAGTTCCAGTTAAACTTAAGTTTGTCTAAATGAAAAGAAACAAGTTAATAAAACTCAAAACAATGAAACAATTCAGATTACTTAAAATGTGTCAGTTTTGTGAACTCAAAAGAAAAAGAAAGTTCTATATATTCATAAAAGTTAATTTGATTGAACTAATTTGTTTAATTTAAATCGATCTTACTCAAACCAATAAATTATTTTGAGCATTAGGGATTTCATAATGGGCCCTATTTTAACGATCTAAGCGCATGGTCTAAAGCGCACGGCACAAGTTCAATTAGGGCGTGTCCGAATCCACTTTTGCTAGTTTAATGACGGGAAAAATGGTCGGCGTGCTCGGCGCATGGTCTAAAAGGGTTGTCCCTATTCTCATAATGAGTAATGGGTGTTTTGGGATTTACGTGCGTTAAACCAATCAGAGTCTCATCTCCTATTCCCTTTAAATGCCAGTTGCGCTCACACCATGGCAGATTCTCTATTTACATGACGGAATTTTATAGTGGAAAGACCAAACGCATCCAGAGAGCAAACGGAACTGCTCGTGCGCGAGGTAAAAGTGCGCAAGCAGACCATCTACGGGACAAGCTGGATTCCACCATATCTTTATGTACACAATAATAATCTTTTACATTGTAATCCTTTTATTTTAAATATTTGGCATGTTTGTGTGCTGCTGTGCATCCCTGTGTGTTTAATAAGTAGAGTGTACGCGCGTTGTGGACCCGCCTATAGGCGCACATTACTAACGCGCTCATTAAATAACAAATATTGCGCCATTGACTTTAGACCAGGTTTCAGTTGGTCAATGGCGCAATCTATTTCTGTTGCCTCAAAATAGCAACGCGCCAACAATGTGCCAGAACACACCTCGTTCTCAGACCAGCACACCCATGGGTGCACAAATGGGTGCAAATGCATTTGCTATTTAAACAACGTGGCGCAACGTGAAAATGATAACTGTGTCGGACTGAAACTAGCAAAAAACACTTGCGTCATGCTTGCCGCTGCATTGCGCCATGTGTAAGATAGGGCCCACTATATGTTTATTTCCACTTGAATATAAGTGTGATCCCCTTTCTGTAAATTAGATTTCATTAGAATCAAGTTTGTGATGAAGGCTATCTTGATCAAGTTTGTGAGTTTGAGTACTTTATTTATCCGAAAACCATTTTACAGTTTAATTTGCGAAGAAATGCTTTATTTTAAATATCCAGAAATCACATCAATTTCAGTATTGTGTCGCAAAATCAACATAAATGTAAATGATGATTGATACATATTGATGGAACAATGGTGGTTTCACAGCTGATGAGACTCATACATCCTCTCTGTCTGTTCTCTCTCATCCAGACTGACAAGCGCTAAAGCATAACAAACTCACTAAAGTCTAAGAAGGGATATTGCAATAAAATTTCAAACGCAATTGCAAATTCACTTAGTGTTAGTCTTTCCCCATTGAGAATTAAAAGCCCTGAAGCGATTCCGATGCCCAGAAGCGATCGCCCTTGGTTATTGCTGTATTTTCTCGTGGTGGCGCAGATGCTGCAAATATCTAGCAAAATATCTCACGTTACACATAACAAAATAAACAATTTCTCATGTGAGAAGATTCTGCTTCTAACAACCTGCCACCTTCTCTTTAGAAATGGAAAATAGGCATTTTGGTCTTTGTTTTGTATTCTTAACAAGTTAAAAATGTAACAGAAAATTATGTTGATTTAAAAATATTTTACAATATTTTAGTTGTTTTAATTGTTTGAGCCTAGATGTTCTTGTAGTAATGTCATTTGAAAGAACATGTGTAATCATTAAAATAATATAAAATATAATATAAATTCTTATATAATTCATAATACTTTTTAGATTTTTTTGTTATTCTAAACAATGGCTAAAATGGAAGAAACATACATTTATGATTGTTCTAAAAACTACTGTTCACAAACATTGGCTCTCTTTTCAGATCCTGACAGCTATTACAGCTATTTTGTTTTGAACACATCTTATTGCATTTATCAAGTGCTAATTGATTACTTTAGTTGCTGAATTAGATACATTATTTTAGTATTGGAATGAGATAATTCTATCAGTTGTGCTAACAGAACTTGATTGGTATTAAACAGTAAATGTTTGAAATATAAGTTAGCACATTTAATTTTCAGTTAAATTGCATTTCATTGTTCTGTCAGAGCAGGTGTGAGGATACAAGTGGGGTAGTTTATGGAGCTGAAAAAATTGCTGTGATTGTTCGAGTCTAAATTAGACTTGCCATGCATGAAATCACATCAAGTGGTTTTATCTTTATTCAGCACTTCCTGTGACTGAACACAAGACAATTTTATATTTGAAAAAACCTACCTTAGTTTTAGGGTCCAATATCTTCACACCATATATAGAGATCTGAAGCTCCACTTTAGGAGTCTTCTGCCCCTCAGACTTCTTGATGTGCCTTTGAAACTGAGGAAGCAAAAGTGATTCAGCACATGCAGCGGAAGTACATACCAAGGTAAAAGCAGACAGAGCCGGAGGTGTTCACCATTTTTAAAGGCTGCTGGAGAGCAGTAGAGCATAAGGTGAAATGAGGTGCTCAAACGCGTCTCTAGAGGAATACACCGTCCAATACACAAGTCCAAAGCTGGACATAAATTGGGCAAAAGAAATATCGCCAGGAAAAGGACATCATTACCATGCCCTTAATCTGTCACCCTAAAAATCCCACCAGGTTCTATTTCAGTTCTATTTTTAAATAACAACAAAGCAGGCCCGTTCACACCAAGGACGATAACTATAAAGATAACGATAAAGATATAATTCTAAAAATCGTTCTCCATATTAAAGAATAACAGAGTTCACACCACAACTATTACGATAAAGATATGAGGAACGATATCGTTGGGATCACTTTCAGAACGATTTTTTTTCAGCTGTCAAACGATAAAACACTGACAGTCAATCAGAATCCATTCTAATTTAAAGGTCTCGCGCATTTAAAATGGGGCGCGCGCGCGCGTGCTTAGAATAAAAAGACCGCTATCGTTCGTTGGTGTGGACGCATATATAGTTATCTTTGTCGTTATCTTTATACTGTAGTTATCGTGCTTGGTGTGAACGGGCCTTAAGATGTATCAAAAAGATTTTTACGTTAATGTGCAGCATCACCTCTTTTCATCAGCTTTTGCCTTGTGTTAACAGGAACTCACATAACATTAAAATGAGGCTTGAGTCTGTTATATGAACTTTGGAAGTAAATGTACCCTTTTAAAATCTCTGTATATTTACATATAGCCTTATTACAGCTTTTTCTGCCCTATAAACAGGTATGAAGAACTGTGAGCACATATTATGTTCTATAAATGCACAGAATGGTGGAGTGCTGTGGACACACTACCTTCAGCTTTCTGACAGCCACACGGACCATGTCTGTCCCTTTGGGCTGCTCCACATCTGTGATTCCCAGGAACTACATAAACACACAGCAGACACAATGTCAGTTGATTTAAGTAATGTATTAACACTATATTTTGTTTGTAATGGTGACTGGGTTAATAAGCATACAGTATGTGTGTGTAGCATTCTGTACTTGATGAAAACTTTGATGAAGGTGACAGTCACAGAAGGGGACTTTGGTGAGCTATAATAACAGTCTATTCACTCTTTAGTGAATTTAGTACAAATTTAAACATCACTACATCCATCATACCAACAGCTTCAGTAGAGCAGGCTCATCTTTCACACACTTACACACACACATCTCACATCCCAAAGTCAAAGACATGGTGTACACAGTGTGCATTTGCAGCGTAGGGCTGCTCCCACCCCCTTTTGTGTAGAACACATAGAAGAAGCAGAAAGAACCACAGGAACAAATAAGAAATACGTCTCAAACTGTACCTTTGCATTATACACAACATGACTTCTCACCAAGGCTTCAGGTGTGTGCATGCTTGGTTTATCTGGATGTAAAAAGAGAATAAAGATGAAGAATTTAGGTGTAATGGCAGATGACTGATATTTCCAGTAAGTCAGAAAAAAACAAAAAACAAAAAAACTTGGAAAGTTTTTTCAGAGCAAAGTCGGACGCGGAATTATACATCACTATCAATGGCAAAATGTATACGCAGCGGTCACTTGGTCACAAGTCGGAGCTCTCAAAAAATTCTGAGCTTGCAAGTTGTAATTATAAATTTTACAAGTAAACACTTTTTACAAGTCGGAATCTCGTAATTACGGTAATTCCGCCATGGTGTGAATGGACATATAGTTACTGACTTGAAGTAAATTCATACATTTTTAATATAATGTTTGTTTCTGAACAACAATTGGGAAAATCAAATTTTGTGCTGAGGGCAGCTGAGGGCTACAGTATTTTTAACAAGGTCCATAATAATTCAAGGCAGATTGTGCAGCACATTTTAGCTATAATTATTGCCTGAGCCTCTCACAATTTAATGCAGGTTTAGAATTTATATTTTATAATGTACATTTACATTATTTATCATTTATTGATGTCTATGTATTTACGTCTATGCTATTCATGTGATTAAAAAGTCAGTGCATCTTTTCAGTGCTGGATTGCTGTGCAAAGATGGTCAGTCAATGTTTCATTTGTTAGATTCTTTTTTCTTTTTCTTTACTTTTTTTGTGGTTGTCCTGAACTTTTCAATGCACCATAGGCACAGAAGCAGCAAAAATGTACAGTAGTTAAACAGGAATCGCAATCACTGGAAACTTTAAAGTTAATTATCGATTCTCCTGCATAGCTGACACTGCATATTTACCTCAGAGACCCCTTAAAACACTTAACATCGATAAGGGTCTCCTGTCTTTCAGTCCCCCAATTTCAGTGCTTTAACATGAAACAATCAACACACCAAAGTCTCAAACACAAAGAAAGCCTTTTCATGTTTTTTGTTTCTGAGAGTTTTTGAGAAAGGTGTGTAATGTGAAGATAATAACACTGCTGCAGTACTTGAGATCAAAGCAATGCATGAATACATTAAACTGATTACTCCTGCTTTTATTTATACTGCTGTTGTTGCATTTGTTGTCAGTTTCAATTATTTTCTTGTGGTGATTAATCAGACCTCATCTTTTAATCAAATGTCTTCTTGTTGAGGTCCATGCATATCATGTTTAATTAGAGCAGGGGTTTTAATGCTGTCCAGGGAGTTCAGGGACCCCCAGGCGGCTGCAAGGGGGAACTAGGGGGGTCGACAGAAAAGGATAGAGAAAAATAGTGTAGTAAATTATAACATTTTCTAAATAATTACATAATAATAGTCACCTTTATTTATATAGCGCTTTTTACAATACAGATTGTTTCAAAGCAACTTTACAGTGATAACAGGAAAATAATGCAACAAAGTTTATTTCAGCAGTAGCCTACAACAGATCTAGAAGAAAATAGTGCCATAGTCCAGCTTAATTAAGTTCAGTTCATATTTGTTGTAAAAAAGTTATTAATTTAGTTCACTTATATATAGCTGCTCTGGAGAAAACAGTGATGTCATCGTCCAGCTCAGTTCAGTTCGCATAATGGTGTCAATGCAGGCAGATTAATAATATTGTTGAATATTAAGTGTCCCCAACTAAGCAAGCCAAAAGCCAAAGGCGACAAATGCGACAGTGGCAAGGAACCAAAACTACATAAGGTGACAGAATGGATAAAAAAAAACTTGGGAGAAACCAGGCTCAGTCGGGGGGCCAGTTCTCCTCTGGCCAACGAACGAACAGTGTATGATTATGATACAGGCAGCATTACAGGTCAGAAGTCAGATTGGATCGAGCATTCAGAATATTTATCCAGTTGCATCTGGTTGAAGATTGGAGTCATCACGCCGGTATGGAGACGGGTTTGTTGAGGATCAGTGCCACTGGCTGTCGTGTCGATGAGGCCTTCACAGGAGAGTTGACACGATCTCTGCTGACACTTCAGGGGTGCATTGTGGTCATGTCTAGGCACAGGTCAACCATCTGATGTGGATACTGCCCTGATCCGGCTGACTACATCATGCGTTGTGGTCATGTCTAGGCGCAGGTCCACCATCTGATGTGGATACTGCCCTGATCCGGCTGACTACAGTTAACCTCAGGATAAACAGAGAGACTAATATTAAGTAGATGCCTTTCTTCTTATGATGTATCGAGCACATCGGGTGTAATAGGAAGTGTCCCCGGTTCCGGCTGACCTAGTATATGCAGTCTAACAATCCTTTAACTGATTTGATTAATAGAAATTGGTAATGTTCTATGTGTATGCCAGGTTAAAGAGATGTGTTTTTTTCCACAAATTATGGAAGCTAGAGTTTGGTCTAGTTTTGTCATGTTTCTCTGTTCCATGTCCTCGTGTTGGAAGGTATAGGCCGCTTATTCATTATGGACCTCCTTGAGGGGTCCCCCTAGAACTTCGGGGACCTCAGTGTATGCCTATATTACTTATAAGGCGGGAAGACCCTGAACAGACAGCATAATTTTCTTCCAAGAGGGCTGACTGACATGTTGTGCTTTATTTCCTATTGCCCTTGTACTGTAGGTGTTGATGAAGAGCCCCTCATTGTTCTTTCTTTTCTCCCTTGAGCTGGGAGTGATATTGTGAGTTGATGAATTGGCTCTATGGTCAGTGCATGCTGCCGTGATCTAGACCTGACTCAGCAGTGCACGGCTTTAGAAAAATGAAGAGAAACTGAAAAAACTGTGGGTGAGAAAGAGAGAGAGAGACAGAATAAAAGATTAAGGGCATAGGGGCTAAAGGAGACCAAGAGAGACAGCGAGTAAGAGAGATGGCCCTTAGAGTATAAGAACTGCGATGCCAACAAAAAACAATAATATAATGAAGCTGACAAGCCGTCTAATCCTGTGCCAAAGAGGAGACAGCTCTCTCACTGTTTATTTGACACCTTTATAACACAGGCTCTTCAGCATTCACTGCCACGCAGGTACAAACACACACACACACACACACACACACACACATTAATCAGCTGAACTCTCTTTCCGCACACCAATTAATGCTCGACAGAGAGAGGACGAATGCTCAGGCATTCCCTGCTGCAGCAATGTCATGAGGACATAAGAAAAACTCAACTGCTTACAGCTTTGGGTGGCACAAATGTCTTTACCTATGAAATTTGATTTTAACACTTTCTGAAGAAAATGTCTGTGCTTGCCTGTGCAAAACTTACGCACAATGAAAGAGTTGGACTGACAGTTTTCCCATTATCAGGGTTGGGAACCATAAGGAATTAAACAATTCCAGTTCTGATTTCAATTGCTCTTTACAATAAAACATTTCTTACTGGTTCCATTAGCAATTTTGGTATTACTATTAAATATGTGCAAGAAAAAAAAAAGTGAATTTCAATATTTATACTTACTGCCCTCAGTAGACTGCTGCCAAATGAATAGATAATTTCAGATATACCAATTTAGACAATACAATGTAATGTATACAAAGACGAGGCAGCCTAAATACAATCAAATTATTGTCCCTAACTATATATATATTAAAGGGACACTTCACCCATTTGCATTAAGCTTTGCATTGTTAGAAACCCAGTCATACTATTGAATGGTCGTGCAACACTCTCTCATTTTCCCCTGAGACGGGAGAAATCTGTTATTTACCTCTTACACTTCCTCCTACAATGACGCAAAAATCGTCATTTTGCGTCATTGTAGGAGGAAGTGTTAGAGGGGGGGATTTCTGTTAAGACTACAGACACTAGTTTCTCATCTTTCCCAGGGTGGGGCGCGCTCACGCTACAGACCTATTACAGATCAGTGGGTGGGACTTTACTCTCTGAAACTGAAAGCAATATCCTCCATCTTGTTTGAAGCTAAGCTAACAGGCGCTGTGGAGACAGATGTACAGTTATGACAATAGCGGAGGAGAGTGCTCAATATGATATAGAAGAAGAGGATTTCGGAAGTCTGATGCTTGAATCAGGTGTTTGTGGCTACCACAAGCCGCATTAGCGAAGAGCAGCCGAGGCAGAAGACCTGCCTGCCGCGGACGAGGAGCCCGGACTGGCTCGAGTTAGGGCGGACTGGTGGCGCCGGTGATGCAGCTACGAACCGCTACGAACACAGAGATAGAGTCCGTCTGCGGCAAAGAATTTCAACGATGACAATTTCTCCTGGACGAAATCTCTGAATCAGACGAGGACACGGACGTTTGTGTTGTGAACTATCCTAGTTTCGCACCGCATATGTTCTGACTGAACATCCAGGTACCATGCAATAATTCACCTTTTCGAAAGAAATACAAACGAGGAGTAATGCACTATATGAGTTCGCCAACTAACTAGACATTTTGTGTGAATGTGAAATGAATTTCAAGCTCTGGTAGTAGCTAGCCTTGTAGACGGAAGAGTGATTTCTCTTATAGGCAGATATGCGCTTTCTGGATTAGTGGGAGTGGCTTGCGGAGCTGTGCAATGTGGTGCATTGTGGGAGTTGTTGTCTTTCATACAAATGCGTTCTGAAGTTATTTTTTGTCTTTTCTCGGTCACGAAGGCACCAAATTAAAAAATTATTTTACATTTCGACTACATATATGACCCACTTTAAATAAAAAACAATGTTCAAATGGGTGAAATGACCCTTTAAATAAAAATACTATTTATTAAATAAAAATACCTTAGGACCCTTTACATCAAAAGATATAACCGGGGACCCCATACAGTAGGTGAATAGGTCTGATCACTCTGACTATTGGACTAACCAGGCAAAAAATATAATAAAGTACATCTCTGTTCAACAAGCTGCAAGGGGCTTTTATATTGGTCTCTTCAGCAATAATGCTTGTCAAGACAAACACTACAAATTTAAAAAAGCTAATACTATGTTATTTACATATCAAAGAGATTATGACAATCTCATTGTCATGATAATCATTCGAATAATCATGTGACACCAGTGTTTTTCCTGTATAGATAATTATGAGGCGGATGTCGACAAAACTTAGGCAGGCAGTCACGTCAAAGTCAAAGTCAAAGTCAAAGTCAAGTTAAGAAATATGTTTTAAGACTAGATTTAAAAGCGGACAGGCCAGCCTCACCGACAATGGTAAATTATTCCATAGTTTAGGGGCCGCAACTGAAAAGGCCCGAACTCCCCTATGTTTCAGCCTTACTCTAGAGACAGCCAAGAGCATGCAATCTGATGACCTAAGCAACCTCGATGGGACATGTTGTTGTATAAGGTCAGAAAGGTAGGTCGGAGCTAGACCATTTAAGGATTTATAAGCAAACACTAAAATTTTAAAATCAATCCTAAAACGTACTGGAACCCAGTGAAGGGAGGCCAGAATAGGAGAAATGTGATCACGCTTACTTATCCCTTTTAATAGTCTAGCTGCAGCATTCTGCACCAACTACAGGTGTGAGAGAGATGCATGGCTGACACCATCATAGAGGGCATTACAATAGTCCAATCGAGAGGAGATGAAAACGTGTACAACTCTTTCAAAGTCTTTAAATGACAAAAAAACGTTTCACTTTAGATAAGAGCCTTAACTGATAAAAACTGGCTTTAACCACAGAATTTATCAGTTTTTCAAGTTTAGAATCACTGTCCATGATTACTCCTAGAATTTTTAAATGAGGATTTAACGTACAGGAGTAAGGAACCCAATTCTTCCAATTCTCGTTAAAGTATAAAAAATTCATGGCCATCCAAGCTTTAAATGTCTGTGAGGCAGTCCAACATTAATAGAGCTGGTATCCTTTTGTTTCAATGGCAGATAAAGTTGAGTGTCGTCTGCATAACAGTAAAACGAAATGCCATGCTTTCTTAGGTTAGACCCTAAAGGCAGGATGTACTTGGAAAACAGCAACCCAGTGGTACAACACCTGTGGTCAGACTGCTATTTATAATTCCTAGAATTTTAGGCCCAATAGTTTCAAAAACTTGTTTTAAAAAACGTGGAGGGACAACATATGTAGGACAGGCGGATGATTTAATTTGATCAATGATATCTTTCAGAAAAAATAAAGACACAGGCTCAAACTGGTTAAAGACAGCAGTAGTATCTACAGCAGTGATACTACAGCAGACGAGTAGTATCGTTCAACCATGGTTCCCTTTTTGGCTTAGAACGCATAACTTTAAAAGGTGCAACAATGTCTAACACACTTTGGCAGGTAGAATCAAACAGTGAGGATAACTCCTCGGTATTAAAACAGGAAGGGGGCATAAAATTAGTTTCATCCAAACTTTGGAAAACAGTAGAAAACGTTTCGGTTACTAATGTAACCCTTGTTCCCTGAAGGAGGGAATGGGAGATGTAACGTCAACGTGACAACGTAATTGGGATCACTTCAGGGAGCCCTATCAACTTCGAGTGTCTACAGAACGAGCCAATGACAAGTTGTCGTGCGGGACGTTACGTCTCCCGTTCCATCCTTCAGGGAATGAGGGTTACATTAGTAACCAAGACGTTCCCTATCAGTCGCTCACGTTCGACGTAACGTCGACGTGACGACGTAATTTGGATCCCATGGAAAACGCCACGGTTGCTGCCACATCCACCGCTCTACGCAAGACTCACAGACCCCCAACTGGCTGGGGCCGAAGGCCTGCGTAGAGGAGTTTAACTGCTGTTCTGTTATATTTCCAGGGGAGAGGGATGCTGCAGAAGCCACATCCTGCCGAAAGGGAGGTAGCATGTGGAGAATACACATATGGACTGGCCGATTAGCGGCTGTGCAACATATGGAATGTCATTGGGGTGGCTCCAGCCTAAGAAGGGGGAGGCAACACCAGAAAGGGACGGTAGAGCGGACTCTGCCAAGGGAAAGACACAGGCTCACCACAGGGAGCTGATCGTGGAAGAATACGCATATGGGATCGCCGCAGGGATCTCCAGATATGGAACCCAGACTAGCATAAGTTACACGAGCACTAGGCCTGACATTGCGGAGCGTCCAACGCCGAAGGGGTGTGGAGGAACTCACAGGGTTCGCCTGATTGGGTAACTTGACTGGAGCAAAAAAGCGCACGTATCTGCTCCATGTGGAGGGGAGTGGCGCAGTAAGCCAACACTAGAGCGGGAACTTCGGTGTTACTGGCTGGTTGAAGCAAGCATACAGGAAGAAACCGGCTCAACACGTAGGCTATAACACCTAGCGAACGTGTTAGGTGTCGCTCAGCCCACAGCTCCAAAGATGTCTGTCAGCGAGGCGCCGTGTGCCAGCGCCCAGGAAGAAGCAACACTCCTAGTGGAGTGGGCTCTCAACCCCAGGGGGCAGGGCACGCCTTGGGCTTTGTAAGCCAAGGTAAGGGCATCCAGGGCATCCAGTGGGCCATCCTCTGCTTGGAGACCTTGGAGCCTTTCCCTTCTGCTGGCCTCCGTAACAGACGAAGAGTTGATCTGAGGTCCTGAGGCTTTGCGCTCTGTACACGTACAGATGTAAAGCGGGAATGGGACAGAGAAAAGCCAGGGCTGGGTCTGCCTCCACGAAGGCAGCGCTTGCAGGTTCACTACCTGGTCCTGGAAGGAAGTGGTAGGAACCTTGGGCACATATCCGGGCCGGGGTCTCAGGATCACGTGAGAGTTCTAGGCACCGGATTCTAGGCACGATTCGTCAACGAAAATGCATGCAGGTCCCCTACCCTATTGATGGAGGTCAATGCAACCAGGAGTACTGTCTTGCAGGACAGAATGTTTAACTCAGCTGATTGTAAAGGCTCGAAGGGTGGTCTCTGAAGTGCCGAAAGGACCAGATACAAATCCCAAGAGGGTATAGAGAGCGGGCGGATTTAGTCTCCTCGCCCCCCTCAGGAACCTGATGATCAGGTCGTGCTTTCCCAGCGACTTACCTTCAACTGCATCGTGATGTACGGCGATAGCGGCAACATACACTCTAAGGGTGGAGGGAGACAGCCTTCGCTCCAACCCATCTTGCAGGAAAGAAAGCACGGCTCTGATTGAGCAAGTTCTGGGGATTTCCTTGTGAGAAGGACACCACTCAACAAACAGGTTCTACTTCAACATAGAGGCGCTTAATAGTGGGGGTTCTAGCGGAAGTGATGGTGTCAACTACCACTTGGGGTAGGTCACCTAGAACCTCCGCGTCCCGTCCAGGGACCAGACATGGAGTTTCCAGAGGTCTGGTTTTGAAGCGGCCCAGCGCAAGATGTACTGCTAACAACTCGAGGCAGTTGATGTGCCAGTGCAGTTGAGGCCGTCCACAGACCTGAACACAGAGCATGCCCGTTGTACGTGGCCCCCCAGCCGGTGACAGAGGCATCCGTGGTGACCACAGAATGCCTGGACACTTGTTCTAGGGTAACACCTGCCCGCAGGAACGAAGGGTCTGACCACAAGCTGAAAGTTTTTTGCGACAGTGGGTCACTTGGACCTGGCACGAGCCGCTCTGCCACTCCCATCTCGGGATTCGATCGTGGAGCTAGTGTTGGAGCAGCCTCATATGAAGCAATCCGGGCGGTGTTACCGTGGCTGCAGATGCCATATGCCCCAGGATCCTCTGAAAAAGTTTCAATGGTGCCGTTGTTCTGCGTCTGAGCGAGCTCACGCAGTTCAACACTGACTGGACATGGGCCTCTGTGAGGCGTGCTGACATGTTGATCGATTCCAACTCCATACCGAGAAAAGAGATCCTCTGCCCGGGGGTGAGTTTGCTTTTTTCCCAGTTGACCCGAAGCCCTAGGTGGCTGAGGTGACTGAGCACCATGTCCCTGTGTTCACACAACTGCTCTCTCGACTGGGCCAGAATAAGCCAGTCGTCGAGGTAGTTGAGGATACGAACACCATGCTCGCACATGGGAGCAATGGCCGCCTCCTCAACTTTCGTGAAGACAAGGGGTGACAGGGCCAGCACGAAGGGTAAGACTTTGTACTGATATGCCCATCCCTCGAACGCAAAACGAAGAAACGGTCTGTGTCAAGGGAGATTGCGATATTCAGGTCGATCGCTGCAAACCAATCTTGGGGACGGATGCACTTGAAAATGCGTTTCTGCGTAAGCATCTTGAACGGCAGCCTGTGAAGGGACCAGGTCAGGACACGCAGGTCCAAGATTGGTCGTAACCCACCGCCTTTCTTGGGTACAATGAAGTACGGGCTGTAGAAGCTGGTCTTCCTATCGGCTGGAGGGATCGGCTTGATTGCGTCTTTCGCCAGTAGAACTGCAATCTCTGCCCTGAGCACAGGGGCATTGTCCGCCAGAACGCCGAGTGAACTGAATCGCATAGCCGAGTCTGATAGTACGGATGAGCCAGTGAGACCGGCTGGGAAGCGCTAGCACTGAAGTAACAACCTCTCGGCTCCGAAGTGAAAGACAATGTGTGTGTGCGCCCGCTTCCTGTTTACACCCGCGCTGCAGGCTGGGGTGCGTGATGCGATTCACGCATGCCAACGGTCATTGGCTCGTTCTGTAGACACTCTGTAGACACTCTCCCTGAAGTGATCCCAATTACGTTGTCACGTTGACGTTGCGTCAAACGTGAGCGACTGATAGGGAACTGAGCAGCAGTGGAAGACTTAAACATGCAAAATCGCCGAGCTGGTCCACTCGGTTTAGAATAACAGGGGAGAGAGATCTCAAATAATACAGGCATGTGATCTGAAAAAAAAAAACGCTTCACAAACTTCAAGATTACAAATTTGTATTTGTACAAACCACATGACAAAACAAGAGTTGCCAACTATTAAAATCCTGTCATAGTTTGACATAATTCCAGACAAAAAGTCAGAAAAGTCATTGATGAAATCCTTATTATATTTAGGTGGTCAGTATATTACAGCACACAACACCGTCTGGAACAGTTTCTGTTAGGACATGCACAGATAGAACCCAAGTGGTGCTCAAGCACCTGCACTTTTGGCCTCTGACAGATAAGTGCCCTTTTTTGACTTTTGTTATTGTTAGTTTTTAATGTAAATTTGTTTGGATAAATGGATGGATGGGATAGGTAAGCAATATGAGCAAGAGTGTTGTTTTCCTGAATATCAGTACTAATGTAGACAGAGTTCATATTCTGCCTCCTTGGCTGTGACAGGGGAGACAGAAAGTCCACCTGACTTGAGGGCGCTGAGATCACCGGGCTCGGTGTGCCAGCCGCTCACACTGACCTCAGTTGAGGATCCATCAAACTAGCGGTCAGTCTCTGGGACTGATCCAGTGATCAAGGAGATCTAAGGCAAACCACGGCCATTGAAGCCTGGTACGTATAGAAGGTTAAATGGTTCCCTAAATTAATGTTGTATCCCATTAGGGAAATGTTTTCAGCTTTGCAGATTCATGGTGTTCATTATTTTCATGGTGACTTTAACTTGATAAGTGTTGTTTTCTTCAATCATCCGATTATTAGAACACCTAATACCTTCACCACATTTTGAGAAAAGAAACATAGCAACATAATTATTCACAGAATTCAGAGTACAGAGTCTCTACTTAAAAAAATGCTGAGTCATGCGACCTCCAAAATTCATAATATTGATCTACTAGGTCATTTAAATATTTTTAAATATTAAAGCAAGTATAAGTGAAATCACAATGGTCCGATTAACAGGTTCATGTAGTTCATTGGTCTTTGAACTAAAAAATAATAAACTTGGTGCAAAGGAGACAGGTCCATTTTTAGCTTTACCCTTTGCTTTTCCCTGTACCTCACTGAGCTATGAAAAGGTTACTGCACCGCAGGACATCTCTGTCCAGAGCTTAGGTCTAAAGGTCATTTTGTAATGCTCCCACCGATTAACTGTCAGTTTAAACACAAATAATCATAAAGGGTAAGCATTCAAAACAACTGGTGAAAAGCAAGTGCATGGATGAAGTCACTTAATGTGCATTAATTTAGATGTTAAAATACAACCTGTTACCAAAGTTATTATTACGCCAGGCTTATTTATCTTGTGAACATGATTTCAGTTTCAACCTTTTGCAAAAGAATAGCAAAACTTCACCTAAATAAAGGTCATCCCAGGTGGCAAAACGTCTAGGTTTTGACTGTAATGAGACACTGCGTCGATGACGCTATTGGGGAACGCCCTCCACGTGAACCAGTGTCTGAAAATCTATCCAATCACGGCAATCGAATTTGACCGGCAAAAGCCTATGACGTCACTACTACTGCGACCCAGAAGTATAAAAGGGGCGCCTAGAGAACATGTCATCCACTTTCGTCTGAAGGGACTGTTCAGCAGGCATCCCAGAGGCATGGCTAATGACGCAGTGTCGCAGTTCTCAGGGAACAGAGGTTACAGTCGTAACCTAGACGTTCCCTTTTGAAAGGCAACTTGCACTGCGTCGATGATGCTATTGGGGAATGAAGTACAATCTCGCATGCTGAGGGGAGTGCATGCCAATTATGGCTCTTGACAAAACGTTAGAACTGGCAGTTTCAACCTGAAATGCAAAGAAAACACTCCCCCTTCGGGTCACATACAGGCTGTCAGTGACATTATTCCCTACGGTCACTGCCCAAGCTATAAGCCTCAAAGAGGCCTCCAAAAAAGGAAAAGCCTACCAAGGCTGGGCTTGAAACCAACAGCTTCCATGGAAGGGGTTCCTTTAAGGGAATATGGCCTGGGGGTCCGAAAGGAGTCCCTTCCAGTCACTTTCTGATGGGGACATAAAGTCAACCCCATATGCCACCAGGGAGGCTGACCTGATCAAATCTACTGACCTAGTCTTGCCAACAACCTGTCTGTCTTCATAAACAGAGTCTCTCACAAAACCAATAGTGAAACTTGCTCATAGAGACAGGCATCCTGGAAAGTAGAACTCAGCATAGAACTTTAAACCCTTGCAAACAAGGGGAGTAACTCTACTCAATCCTGGATCTACACAGTGCTTTGAAACAATGTGGAGGCTGGTTGGCTCGTTTCCACTGAGCGGCACGGTACAGTACAGTAAAGTACGGTGCGGTTTGGGTTGGTAAACCATGAATCGGCTAGCGTTTCCACTGCCAACAGTACCCTACTTGATAGGCGTGGTATAGCCTATGCCGGAAAGAAGCGATCGACGTCATTTTCGTGCGAAGGAGAAAGCGACATAAACAATAATGGATGACACACAGCAGATCTTGTTCTTGCTTCTCGGCATGTTTGTCACAAGAAATCAAGCGTCCACATTAGGCGTTTCTCAATACCAAGTGCGCAAAGGTCGGACTTGCCAAGTTGCCAGGAGAATGACTCCCGAGAACGCGAGTCCGGTAATTCTGCAAATGGAACAGCACGTTCTTGAAAGAGTCACTCAGCTCGCTCTGTTACTCCGGTTATCTGTAATAAATAAAAAATGACAAAACTCAACCCTGTCTCTTTTTGATCAATTTCAGTTTTATCAGTAATAGCCATTATAAAATTATAAGAAAAAAGTACAAGAAGCTATACAATAAGAAATAAAACAAACAATTCAGTCAAACATACAAAGTCAGCGCTCTAGTCTAATGTTACAACGGTAAAGTTAATATAGCCTAAATATAAAGTTATGAAATTTCACTTATCCCTCAGCCAAAACGACTGGCCAGGGAAAATATTATAGATTCATGAGACCAAAGATCGCCCGTTAGGTCTACACAAGATGAATTATATCTAATGTTTAAGCACTACAGAGAAGTCAGAGTCAGCGGCAAACGTCAGAAGGATGGATCTCACAACCTGGATCAAATTTTCATAAATCTTTAAAAATAAACCACAGATTTGAGCTTTAAACAACTACATTCTCGTCTGAAAAACTCTTAAAACTACATTTCGTGACACAATAACAGTAGAATTATATTTCAACTGTATATAAAAAAAATGGCGCTTCTTATGTTGTCATTCCCCTTGTAGCACACGCAAGTGACGATACTCTGTCAACCAATCAACATTCTGCAGTGAGTCTAGCTCCACCCTTTAGTATCGTACCACTGTGCTAGGTACCCCAAAAGAACGGTACCGAAAAAGTGGTATGGTTCGGCATTTTGGTTCCATTCACAACTTTTGACAGTGGAAATGGAAATAATTGCGTACCGTACCATACTGTACCGTACTGGTCAGTGGAAACGAGCCATAAGTAACCGGTATGTAACCGGACCGAAACAAAACACAGATTTAGGTGCCTCATTTCAGTGCCACTTAAATGCCTCAGCTGTCGGATGAAATATATTTAACCCTTTGTACGATCGTTCACACCAGTGATTAGAAAGTTCAGATCGCGTGATCATCAACTTTTAAATTCAAATCTGTGTTCGTGTGTTGGCTGGCGCTGCAGAGACAGGCCTGCTCAGCACTGTTATACAGTATAGCCTATCACAACTATTCTGGGTTTTCAACCACATAAGGTTTATTTTAGGTTTCAGACATTCAAATACACATAATTATTAGCAAAACAAAATTTATAGTTTGTAAAATACACACTGATGGCTATGGAAGTGGCAATAACAATCCTTTCAATTATAAATTGATGACGTGTTTAGATGTTTAGGTAACTATAAAATTTACTCTATTCCTCTCACACTTCACCAGCCACTTTAAAGTATTTTGGGAGAAGTGGATGAATTGACGTGTTGACAGATACAATTCTCTGAAATGCGGTGCATACTAACATGGTGTCCATTGTGCGTTATAGATCAACTAACATGAATGATCATTATAAAGGTTTCTTAAATGACAAACCACATTCACTTATGTATTTAAGAATAAAAATATCAGCCAAAGACTGACTGACATGTAACGCAACCAATCATAGTTTGTTTTGTTCCGCGTCATGTTTAGTGTGAAAATGTGAAGTCGACGTCCCTACAATAACAGACTGGCGTATACATCTAATAAATTAATCATTCAAGAACGTTGAATCATTCAAGAGCCTACATGACTCTTGTAGAAGGAAAAGGCTAGTACCAGGGAAAAACTAGACCTTACAGAGATAAGCTGTAGATGATCTAACTCTAAAGAGCCTACGCTCAGATACTGAGGGACTCTGGACGAAAAACCTTCTAGCAGATCATCTCCAACAAACTCCAAACTCCTCTGCAACCTACTCCTTGTAGGAGGAGGAGGAGCACGAGAGGCGACGCTGAACCTCAGGCCCTGTCTCTGATCCTCGAACCGGGATGGGCCAGGCCCCTTTGGCTGTCTGGGCGTGGATTCGGACCGCAGCGGAATGCACGATTTGAATGCAGCCGAGCGCACCTTTGCCTCTCTGAAGTATGCTTAGTATGCCTGTAACACAGACATCGTGTGTAAGGCAGCCCCAGCCTGACCTGCTGCCGCGTATGCCCTGCCATTCAAGCGAGATGTCATCTTGAGTGGCTTGGAAGGCAGGACCGGAGCTTTTAGTGCCGATGCCTCTCCAGCTGCAAGATAGCTTGCGAATGTCTTGTCAATTGGGGGCAGACGAGGATGACATGTTCTCTAGGCGGCCCTTTTATACTTCCGGGTCGCACTAGTAGTGACGTCATAGGCTGTTGCTGGTCAAATTCAATTGTTGGGATTGGATAGTTTTTCAGACACCGGTTCATGTGGAGGGCGTTCCCCAATAGCGTCATCGACGCAGTGCGAGTTCCCTTTCGAAAGGGAAACACTGTGTTCCACCGAGGAAGTTTCCACTGGTCATCCTGATTTTGATAGTTTTAGAGGGGTTTTGGTCCGTCAGGGAGATTTAAACTAGCTAAAAGCACTTAACCAACCAAGAGCACATAACCTCATGCTTGTTTTTAAGTTGTTAAAATTAAAAAAAAATATTTATAAAATGTATAAAAATAACTTGCAGAATATTTTCAATATTTAAAGGAAGTATTTTTTCATTTGTAAAGTAACGCCTTAAAAATCAGCACACCTTTACCACAATTCTACATATCCATAACACTATCGGCACTGATTTCCTGATTCAATTCTCATTCGAAAACTACTGATTTAGGTACATTTTGATTTAATTACCTGATTTGAATATTTCAGTTACAATGTCACAAATATTTCAATAATTACATAATCACCTAATGAACTGTAGCACATTCCAGGTTCATTTATACATTGGGTTCTAGAATTGCAATTTTAAATTTTGGTGGGAAAATAATAAGATCTGTGATTAATATTAAAGAGACTTTAATGTTTTATTCTACAATATGAGTTCCAACTGAGCTGCAGGGGGAAAAAATATGTAAACATGGATAAATTCTTTAACAGTTTAAGAACTTTTATGTACTAAGGAAGCATGAATCATTCAAACTCATACAGTATGTGTTTATGCCTAAAATAAATTATATTCCTTTTGAATCGTTTGTCATTAATAGGGCAAATGGTGCAGAACAGTTTACACACAGCAAACTGTCCCACGGTGATTGTAAAGGTCAATGAATGTGAAGTCTCACGAAATTTCTAGTTCGTTAAGCAGCATTATCACCTTCTGAGAAAGAGAGTCGTGAGTGAGAGTGCCTGTTTAGACTTAACGATAATTTCAGGGAACGAGCAAATCCCAATAGAGAGCTATGAAATATTCAAAGCAACCTACTAGTGCAGTGTCTGTGGCTGGAGATAAACTCGCCAAACGTGGGCTGTGACCATGCCAGCAAGTCCAGAGGCTCTTCTGTCACTGCCATTAATAAAACATTAGCCTAGAAGGCACACTTTCTGTGGGAAGTAGGCAAACCTATGTCACCTATGAATCCAGGTCTGTCAATGACGTTCAAAGTATCCAAAGTGTGTGTGTTGAGGAGTTTTGGAATTGAAAACAAAAAACAGAGATGAGTGCCAGAAATGAAGCTTTGAAAACCTGAAGTTTGGAGTGAAACTTGATTTTAGCTAGTTTTAGTGCAGTTTGGGCCTGGAAGTAATTACTTTCCCAAAGAAAATATGTTAGGAACTGCATCCCTTATGGTGCACCTAACGAACGTAATTAGCAATCAAATACACAACATTTAGCCAACATGTTCTTCGATGACTTTGCTTTCAGGTAAATTTAATGTAACAGTGAATTCTGTCCCTCAAAACATGTTTATATATAAACAGTCTGCAGTTCAACCAGCCTCATAAATGCACATTCATCTTCATCAGTCAGTCAGGCTTGTTGGCATATTGACAGCTGACATTGCAGGAATTAAATCTATTCTTTTTGCATACCCTTTCTCCTGTTAAAAGCCCTGTTCATTCTGCAGAGTTTGTGAAGTGCCTGTGTGGTGAGGACGGACTCCAATGAGAAACCACCTGCAGAAAAAGCACAGAGGAACAGAATGATTGTGAAAAAGCGGTGTTATTCTCAATGAAATGTTCACTGTCAAAGGGTTTTTGATTTCGTCAATAACAGAGGCAAAACAATATATATACACAACTGTACAAAATTTTCACCCCTCAAAAAACGGTTTTAAGCCAGTTATTTATATCTTTTGCTGTAGTGTGTCAGTAAGAAATATCAATTTACATTTTCAAACATTCATTTAGCCATTAATTGTAATAATCCAGTGAGATTTTTTGCATGCACAAGGAGTCTGACAACAGCCGGTATGCTCCGCACAAAGATGATAGATCTCACATCATCAAGTCCATCAGTGATTACATGAAGAAACAGGAAAAACTGAGTCAGAATAAATCTAGAAGAACTATGGCAACGTCTCCAAGACGCTTGAAGAAACCTACCTGCAAAGCTACAGTACTGTGAAAAGTTTTAGGCACTTGTGTAAAAATGCTGTAAAGAGAGGATGCTTTCAAATATAATGCCAGAAATACTGTATTACTGATTTTATTTATCAATAAACTGCAATAAACTAAATCAAATAAATATTTGGTCTGACCACCCTTTGCATTTAAAACAGCATTTGTCCTGTTTTATTTATATAATATCTCAAACAGAAATATTACAATTTACATCTGCACAGACAATGAAGAATGTACAGGGGAACACAAATATTTAGTATAAATTTGTTGTTTAAGTCAAAGTAAAATTTACTAAAATAATGTGACAATGGAATATTGACTACATTTAAAGAACAAAAGAGGAAATAAAATTAAAATTTAAGTCATGGTCACTAGATTTTGGATTTGAATTTCATTGGACATTGCAACAAACCTGGATGTCAAGTCATGCTTCTTTTTTAGAAGAAATAAAGACCAACACACACTGAACCAACAGAGGGTGAACAACGTGGACAATCACCAGATTATAGTACGTCACTTCTCAGACATTACACAACCACACATATGAACGTTGACCAATGCGACAGATGGCGGCGGGTAACACACTGATCAGACAAAACCTTACAAAATGTCTGCAATTTGGTCAGCGTCTATTATTGCAGTGTGTATTGGCCTTAAAGGTGCACTGCGCAAAATTTCATGTTAAAAATACCCGTTTTTCTAACCCATACATGCTTAAACAATTGCCTGATGGGCTGAATGAGCCCTTCTCTGATCACTGCGATTGCCTCTATAATCCTGTACAGTAAAATAAATAAGAGGGATTCGGGTCGGAATTTGAGACTGGGCGTGACGTCATGCGCGTTCAGTTGCAGTGTTGCAGTTTCGCTTGTCGCCAGAGGGGGCATAGTTCTGCAAAAACTCAGAGACTTGCGCAATGCACCTTTAATATGACACAAATAATAATTAAAAAATAATAAATTCTTTGTAAAATTATACCATCAACAATCAGTTTGTATTCTTTGAATTCAGCCAAGAGGTCTGTGATGTTTACTTTAAATGCACTATTGGTCGTCATATAAATTCACAAGTCAAAGTTCACCAAACTTCAACTTTTCAACTTTCAACACTTATCTGCAAGCTTGTAGTTTATGTTTACACTATGGCAAGTACATAAAAAACATATGGCAAGTACATATTATGTGCATATTACAGTCTATATGTGCTTAGTGTTTCTCTACAAAGTGACATCGCCAACTACTGGCCTGCATAATACAGCATTTTTTATTGTTTTCACAGATTTGTGTGAACAGGGAACGTTCCCTTAGTGCAGATCTATGCCCTGAGGAGGTTGTGGATTCAATCAGAGGTAGGTCGCCAGTTAGAGTGGTAATGTCACTTACACTTTGAGTGCTGAATGACAATCCTGTGCAAAGTGACTAAAAATATTTTACATCTGTTTAAAAGCATCCTGGCAGAGTTTGCTCAAAAAGGATTTCTGTGATTCAGAATATAGCCACCCTTAGTCATATAGGTGGTATCAATTCCTACTTTTGCTGTGAAGTGTTTGGTTGATGTTGAGTCGATGAGTGAGATGACATAGAAATACACAAGATCAAAGCCTCAAAGAAACGTTGGAGGCTGAGGATGTCAAAAACGCTGAACCAAACACACTCAATATCAAAAAGTAAATTCCTAAGGGCCGATCCTTTTGCAATAGAACAAACACACCTCAGAGACACCACGCAATTGACGTACTGCAAACACACATCTCACCTTGTTGCCATGCAATACACATTGTCTTATTCTTTTAACCCTGTAAAGCCTGCCATATGAAATAACAGTCTGATTTTTTTTTTTAAATTGTCATATTTTAGTATCACATTTGATTGGCTCATATAGAAGAATTTGGAGTTCACACACAAAGAAACGGAGCAAAATTATGCAAATTGGTGCAGTTGCTGTAATTTATATGACCAAAAAGTAAGATCAACTAGCTTGTAATGTAAATTACTGATATTTTTATAACTTTATATATAACTATCACGTACAGATCTACAATGACGGTAGAGAGACGGATCAATTCAAACAGGTGAGTTTATTAGTGAAGCGGCAGGAACACAGTCAGCTAACAGGTAAGATGATCAATAAAAAGATTAATGAGAGTTTGAGCTTGTTGAGCTTGTCTAACAGGTTTGCAGAGCACACACACACAAGAGGAGACGTGGGATGACTATAGATAACGACTTAGATGACTGGATCGAGGTAACAACGTTGGTAGAGTCTCACAGGAAATTCTAGCCGTTAAGTAGTGAGGCAAGTGAGTCTGTAGCATCAGACAAGGCCAGACAAAGACCGAGTGTGTGTGTGTGCTACTTATGGTGCTTGTGATAAGGGCAGATGAGTGTCAGGTGCGCATGGTCAATACTCCACGTAAGGGTATGTTTACACGGCACTGTTTTCAACTGAAAACTTTTTATGCGTCTTTTTTGGGGCCTGAAAATGCAAGCTTTTGAAAATGGATTTCAAAGTGCAAGGTTTTGAAAAGAGGCTTTTACCGTCTCTGTGTAAACTACAAAAACGTGAATTTGTGAAAACAGTGACGTCATGCGCATGTTTTTTACGTTCACGCATGCGTATTACGTGTTTGCGTGGTGTTTCTTGACAAAGTGACATCGCCAACTACTGGTGTGGCATGCATAATACAGCCTTTTTAGTCATTTTCGCAGATCAGTGTAAACGGGGATCGTTTTGATAATGTTGTCGTCTGTTTTTAGTACATCGTTGTCGTATAAACATACCCTAAGTGAGAGAGAGCCTGGCGTGATTGCAAACTAAGCATATAAATATCGTTGTTAATCTATATATCCCCATAATATGTCTAGTTTTATGATCAAAGCGCTGTAGTTTTTATAGTGGGGGCAAAACATATAATGATTGAGAGATGTACAAATAAATGTATCGTACCAATGTATTGATATTTTAACATGATTTTTCTAAATAAAAATTATGTATAGATAACCTGAAAACGGAACCTTTTCTTACGTTCAGTAAGTGTTCAAGGTTCTTGAAATATTACAATCAATTTAAAAGTTATTCTTATGTTTACTTTATAAAAATCTGTAACAATTTTACAGCGAGTTTTTTTGCAATTATGCTAAAAGACCTTTTACTTTGTAAAAAATTATAAACTAACAATCAACAGAAGGCAAATTTAGAGGCCTTGGAAATTTGCTTATCAAATATGATACATAAGGCTTTCTAGGGTTAAGGCTGCTGTGATTGACTGATTTGCTTGCTGTCTTTGCAGTGTTTAAGCAATGTCATCTCTACTGAAAGCTTTCTGAATTTCAGTTGATTTGATTTGATGCAAAGCTTCCAGATCATTCTAATGGTGCTGTTCCATTTTTGCAATGCAAGTCTTAATCTGATCTTTTGAACATATCAGATTTTTTTGTCCCACCTGTTTAGAATTCTAAAGTGAAATAAAGTGGTACAGTAATTAGATGTTTTTTAATTAATTAAAATGAATTAACGAGAAAGAGAGAGAGGGAGAGAGAGAGATTGTGAGTGTGAATACCTGTGACTACAGTGTCTCCGTGTAATAGTGAAGCTGGGAGTTTTATTACAAAACCACAAACTTAGCACCTTGTTGCTGAGAAACATTATGCTTTCACTAGCAAAGCTGTTTTATTTATACAATATTTATACAAATTTCTATGCACCTGAATTATTCTGTGTGTCTCTTGCCAATATATAAAGTTTCTACCTCAATAAAAAAAGCATATACAGGCACATCTGCTTCATAATTCGACATTAAAAAAAACTATCTTTGTGGGCAAACTTGTCACCCTAGCCTTGCAGTGGTTTGGAATTCCAAGGGGAATCAGATATATGTGTTTAGATGTAGGTCAGATGTCCAGATATTGATATGTATCTAATTTAAAAACACATTTGGCTCAGAAAAGATGTGATCGTGTGGATTTTTGTGATGACGCGTGTGCAACAAATTCCGATCTGTGTCAGATGTGAATAAAAAAAAAATCTGATTTTTTTTGTGCCAGTGTAAACGCAGCCAATGACAGGAGCAGGAGTCAAGTGGCTTCTATGAAGCCCTGAACAACAGTGAAACACATCTCTGCCTTTTATCTGAGTCAAAGCTTTGCTCTGTCTGAACTGCAGCGCAAAAGACCCTTAGCTCGAAATACTTCATATTGTGCTAGCACTTCAGCTGTCAATCAAGAATCGTCCTCAGAGAAGAAAATGGAAGAATAAGAAAATATCGGAAATAGAATGTGCAGAAGACAGAACGCCAATTTGACAGTCTGCGTTCAGAAAAGTTGCTAAGCCTGAGTATTCCTGCTTGAAGAGCTGCTTAATCTTTCAGCTCTGACAATCTTCCATTCAGGGTGAATGTGAAAAAAAGTATGAACTTAGAAAAAAAAAAGAGAGGGAAAAGCAATGTTAAAAATATGCATGAAATGATACATTAAAAATGCCACTCGTGCATTTCAGGAAGGATTAGTTTAATGAGACACAAGGATTTATTACTCTTGCCTGAGCATGACAGCCTATGTCTTAAAATGGCACATATAATCTCACAACATTGACACGAGGCAGAAAGGATGTGATGCACGATGACCTTTCCAAGTGCAGAAGTTTAAAGGCAACACATGTTGTTAAAAGGAGAAACTCCAATAACAGTTGCTCCGCATTTCACATGGTCCAAATTATTTAGTTAGTTTATGTCTATGGAGAAAACCCTTCAGAACAAATTTTATAGGCTATTTTACATACATTTTATATGTAAAATTTTAAATATATACATCTCATATACATTTCATAGGGCTCCAGCCCTATTTAAACACACCTGAATCAGCTAATCAAGGTCTTCAGGCAGAGCCTTAAAGTCCCCGTGAACCAGAAGTTGCAAGCGACTTTTCTCCAGTGTTGTGACGTATTTCCAAGTGAAACGGAATATTGAACAGAGGGCAGGGTTTTACTTTAGCGCTCCTCCTCTCCATCTCAACAAAGTCAATAGGGTCAATTTTGATTTCATGTCGACTTTAATAGATGTCAGTGGAGGAAAGGTTTCAGGTCCCTAAATAAACTGGGAACTTAATAAACTGCAGTGTTCACTGAATTAATCAACAGCCTATTGGGTATCTATTTTTTGAGTTTACACCAAAAAATGCAACAGGTAGGACTTAGTTATAGCACTTCTCAGTCATTATGAATGATGTCAAGGCTAATGAGAAATAAAACAAAAAACACACAAGGCTATTTTTGACATGCAGTGAGAGCATAATATAATTTCTTCTTGGAAAAATTTGATGATACATCATTCAATTCAATCTTATCCAATTCAATCTCAAACTCAAACTATTCAAATGAAATCTCTCACTTTTGATTTTATTAGATCTGTTGAGATCTGAAACTCTAGCAGATGTGATTTAAAAAAACACTTCAAAAATATAAATCAACTTTGTGATATTTCTTTCTTATGGATTACATTAAATGTACTGAATAAAAACAAAACAAAATTACAGCTATTTTTCCTTTAACAAAAACTTTCTTTCAAATAATTGCTTTTAATACTTTGCTAGCTGATGTAATGACATGGTAACATACATAAGAACTCATATACTTTTTAGGGCACTTCACAGCTTGTGCACACAACATAACCAAGAAAATGTATGTAATTAGTAATGTCACATTATTAATATGCCTGTTTTTTCTTAAAGTTGAAGAATCTGTTGTTTCTGTACAAATTCTAGTAAAAATTAGTTGATGATCCAATGATCCTTACCATTACAGATTGTTCAGCCCATTCACCACAGTATTTTATTAGGTGTGACAGGCTAACAAAGGAGGTATTTTAAAGAATTCAGGAAAAATAATTTTATTCAGTTAATTAAGCACATTAGCATTCTTGACAAGACCTTACCACAATTCAAGTCCATTAAAGTGTATTTTTGCTTCCGACGTTATACGAGTGTCTCAGCCAAGTGTTGCACTAGTTTTTGACAAATTTGAAATGTGTTATCAGTAAAGGATAAGGTTTGAAGTTGATTTTATGTATTTAAATACACGCAGAGATCTGACAAATGTAAAATAATGGGCTCAATTATATTCCTTTTGCAAAAACGGCTCAGTGGTCTGAAATTGAAAAACACTCTTGACAAAGTCATTTAAAGTTGAGGCGTGAAATGCTGTAGAGATGGGTAGCAGGGAGCATAGGAAGCAATCTCATTCCAATCATATTCTATTTCAGGATACACATCAAATCACATTTAGCTGCAGATTATAAATTGGTCTGGAAATAAGTGTAGTGATTCCCAAGGACCTAAGTGAAATGGTTTGCACACAGACACACACATGCCAATAACCGTGACAGGAATCAGATTTTGACCGGGAGAGCCTGAAGTCCTGAATCTTCATGAAGTTTTAATGGGGTGCACTTGTTCAATCTTTTCACCGATTATATGCTCCTTATTCGTAATCTCTGCAGGGATGGCATGCTTGTAAATGGATGATAGCTTATATAGGCTATATATGACATAAGCTAAATCACTATTACCTTGCAGCACCCCGGGCAGCCCTCAAACTCTACCTAGGGGCTTTCGCACCGGAGGAACCTTTTCATAGTTCCTAGAACTATTGGCGGAAGTACCCCTTTTTGGAGTGTTCACACAGCAGGAACTAGGAATGATTTTAGTTCTAGGAACTTCTTTTGGAGGAACTCATTTAGCTACTACTTCAGAGTAGGGTCTATAGGAACTACCAGTGATGTTAGTGTACGCTGATTGGTCAAACACACTCGAAACATCAGCACTCGACATTTTTTAAAAAGCTGTGTAAACACACAGATTATAGCATAAATATTTACTCCAGAAACTAACTATAGATTGGCCTCTTAAACTTTACGCTAAGGAGAAAATCCAACACAATTTTGAGGGTACCATCATGCTTTGGATTATGTATTTCTGCTCTGCTAGCAACACTGGACATCAACCACACGACATACGCTAATACCTTTTCATATACTGTCTACTTTCTATGTATAAAAGTTATATCTAATATCATATTAGACAGGACTGTTAGACATTTTTTCACACAATAACCATCCTATAACTAACTACTGTAATTTTGTATTTGTCTTTAAAATTATGACGTGTGAAATAAATAAACTGAAACTAGTAAACATATCGTAAACTAATGAACACAGAGAATGCGAGCACTGTGTGCTCAGGCTCTGGCTGGCGTTCTTAGCACTGTCAGAATAAAGGTCCGCCACACCGTCAAAATAAGAGTAAGTTCACTTCGTCACTTCAAAGTTCTTACTGGCGTTGCGAATGCAACCAGGAAATTTTCCTAAGGGAACCATTAGTTCTCAGGGAACCACCCTGGTGGCTAGTTTGTAGAACTAAGTTCCTAGAACTACCCGGTACCCTTATGTGTGATGAATAAAAGTATAGTTCTGTCTTAAAGGTAAGCTTTGGTTTAGTTTTGCTGGCTCTTCTTTGTCCCAGTGATAAATGAACATTTCCCCAATCATATACATTCTGTTTAACTGATGGATTGTACACATGCTGCTCACTCTGACTTCCATTGATATGCTGAGTCTTTAGCACAGAGGTTCTTAACTCTGGCCCTCGAGGTCCACTTTCCTGCAGAGTTTTGCTCCCACCCTAATTAAACACAAGTGAACAAGCTAATCAAGGTCTTCGGGATTAATAGAAAGTTACAGTAAGTTGAGTTTGATCAAGGTTGGAGCTAAATGCTGCAGGAAAGTGGACCTCGAGGGCCAGAGTTGAGAACCCTCGCTTTAGCATGTCTATTGTTATTGTTATTTTATTGTTTGGTTTTCTTGTTTTCTTTAGATGTCCCTGAAAATTCTATATAAAGTGAATGTATCATCTTATTATAGCTTTATATAGCCAGCCAGTATATGACAACTACTCTGACTCTGCCCGTAGGCTACTTTCAGGAGTACAGGTTGAGCAAAGTCAAAGATAAATTATTTTGACAAGAAAATGATCAGATATGAGTATATGAATAACCTTCATATATAAAGCTAAAACACTATCATTTATCACTGCAGGTTTCTGCTTTAAGACAGAGGACAAGCTATTTCACCTGCATTGCCTCAAAAATGCATGACCTGCAGCTCTATTAAGCAAAAAAGGACATTGCTATCAATCAGTCACGCATCTATTCTTACAGTGACAGATACACTGTAGGCTTCTAGAGAACCAGTACTAAAATAAGTATGGGGTCGTCCAGAGTACCTAGATGAAGGTCAGGTCATCACTCAAGAAATTTTTTCACACAGCAGACAGACGTGCAAAAATCTATGCAGGCTCTCACATCCCTTTTAAATCCATATTTTGGAGTCTGCACCAGGCTTTTTTTAAAGGCCCACCAAAGTGCCTTGAAACACGCAATATTATTCAATGTGGTGACATAAATTCCACTGAAACAGGAAGACAGGGCAGGACATTTCGAACAGCTCCTCACCCTTTTTAAAATAGCAAATAGCAAAAATAGTATTTCATTTATATCACAGCTCTGCCAGAGCCGTTGAGCTCGGTAAAGCCGCAGTTTCCTCCTAATCTCTAACCGTTTCTCCTCATCCTCCATTTCGCTTTAAAATCTAGCATTCTGTGCAGAAATGCGTCTGATTAGTTTTGTGGTCTGCGCCGACTCTTGCATATGATCCGCTCTGTGCTGTCGTGTCTCTGGACCAGAGTAGCCTGTGTGCAAACTCATGCAAATGATAAACTTTTACTCTATGATGATTAAACTGTGCAATTAATCCGATAATGATCGGATCCAATGGCGATGATCAGCTTCTCCTCCGTTTTCTCGGAACTAATGTTTTGGTAGGAACGAAAGTTTACATCGTATGTTTCTCCGGAATCAGCCAGCGTGAAGGACGTCTTTATTCCGATTGGTTGCTGGCTTTTGCCGCTGCTTGCCGCTGAACCGCGTCATAGCTCATTACCATAAAGTTTCGACTTTCAGATTGACGCTCAAAATGCTCAAAATGCCCAAAACGCGACGCCGATGGATTTTATGCTCCTTGCAGCTGAGAGAAGCCAGCTTCCATTGAAAATGAATGACTTCCGGTAACTTTGGAAGCTCAAGTCGGCGGCGGTGTGAACGTACAGTTAGCAGACCGCCACCAAAAATCCTAGATACTAAACCTAAGCCAGATATCAAGGCAGGCCCACGAGGGCCGACACACAAATATTATATGTCTGAAGTTCAGAGCAATAATCTCAAAAAGACTCTCTAAAGTGAGAGGAGAACTACTACTCTAGTATAAGGTGGCTATCAAGGTGGTCTGATGAGGGCCAACGCTTGATTTTGTAGTGTTATCTGGAGCTTGACAGAGCGGTGGCCTCAGTAGAAAACTCTCGATAGGGAGGAAGCCATCTCACGCAGAAACGTCTGTTTGAAGCTCGGATGAACGGTGGCCTGACTAGAATTTTTTTCGTATAATACGGCCAACCTGTTCACTACCACAGATTGGCACTACCCACTATATAAGCCTGACGACTCTAAATCAGAGGAGGCCTATAGGAAGGGTATGCTTAGCCTACCTATATATGGGAACTTCAGGGCCCTATTTCTACTCCTATAAAAACCCTACCTAACACACCCCTTAATACTTTCTAACAGGGAACCGAGGTCTACTGTTCAAACTCTCGTGAAGGGAGGAGACCTACAAAGCTCAACCTGCTGGCTGCTGCCCATAGAGCGATGGCCTTATGCCTGGTTCAGATTACACGATTTTAGCCCGATTCTGGCATGATCCGTTTGACGTAGGGTGTCGTGGGGATTCGTAAACGACAACGGGCGTCGGGACGCAAGATTCGATCGTTTCATCTCGTTTAGTGTGTCATAGTGGGCGACAACCTACGTCGCGTCTGCGATGCTTCACGACATCACGTCAAGAGTGAGTGAGTATGTGAGCGAGAGTGAGTGTGCGCGAGTGAGTGAGTGAGTGAGCGTGTGTGTGTGTGTGTGATTGTGTGTGTGTGCGCGAGAGTGTGTGTGTGTGTGCGCGCCAGTGAGTGAGTGAGCGAGAGTGAGTGAGAGTGTGTGTGTGTGTGTGTGTGTGTGTGCGCGCGAGTGAGTGAGTGAGCGAGTGTGTGTGTCTGTGATTGTGTGTGTGTGCGCGTGTGATTGTGTGTGTGTGCACGAGAGAGAGAGAGTGTGTGTGTGTGTGTGTGTGTGTGCGCGCAAGTGAGAGTGAGCGAGTGAAAGCGTGAGTGTGTGTGTGAGAGCGTGAGTGTGTGTGAGTGCGTGTATGTGAGTGAGTGCGTGTAGCATATGTGCGAGTGAATGTGTGTGTGAGACGGCTCGTGATGACTGGTCGTAAAGCAACATGTAGTCTGACATGTTTCTTGTCCACGACATGACAAGATTTTTAGGAGTCAAAATCGTGTAATCTGACACAGTGACTATCGTAACAGACAAAAAAATTGTGTAATCTGAACCAGGCATTAAACGACATTCACAAAATGGAGGCCTATCACTATAAAGAGCTCGAAAGAGCGTACTTACTACCAAACCCGACGCCAGACCTACAGAAGGGTTCCAAATTGAAGGAATCACTCATCACAGGTCCAGCCTCAGGGCTGATGCAAGAAGTGCCTGGGGTGTAGGAAGTGTGCAGATTCGGACCGCAGTGTTATGCAAGATTTAATGCAGCCGAGCGTGACTTCGCCTCTCTGAACTGTCTCATCACCGTCTCGACAGAGGTACCGAAAAGTTCAGAATGCGACACTGATACATCGAGAAGAAAAGCTTTCTTTCTCCCCAATGTCATCGAACTTCAACCACAGATGCCTATCCCTATCTCACTGTATAGATCGGGCAGGAATGGAAGGCTCACAGGAGTTGGAGTGTTATGGCTGGAAAGAAACCATTCGTAAAGTCTGCCACGAGTTGTCTCTTCCCTCACGCGTTCCTACGGCAGCAAAGCCTAACTGAGCACATTCCATAACACTCACAACTCATCAAACGCGGGGCAGGGTGGCTGTGAGGGTTCGGGCTGTAAATCCTCTTCACCCTCATCAGCCATCTCCTGCTTTCTTGGACTACCAGCAGAGCACTCGCTGTCAGATCAGAGGATGTTAGTGACAACACATCCTCATCCTGCAGCTCACTCTCGCGAGCCTCCGAAGGGCGTGAGAGATAAACAACTCTCTCAAACTCCTCGGCGAGCTCCCTCTGAAACCCCACGATTCTAGTCTCTGCTCTGCTTCAGCACGAGTGGGACCTGAATCGCCTGCCACAGATGTCTGTCCCTCTTCCCTCGAGAAGAGGGCGAGACGAGAGCAAAGTTCTCTCAAGGGAAAAAACTCACAGTTGGCACAAGCAGTTCCCTCAAGAACTGATCGTGCTTGCTCTGAGCCCAAACAGTAAACGCACAAGTTGTGTGTGCCATCAAGTGTCAATATCTTAGACACGGATCCACACACTTCCTGAAGCATTTTTCACAAGCCATGATTACCTTTTGAAGTTTTCAGGTTGAAGCTTACAAACAAAACAGTCCCTGAAGACGAAAAGAGGATGACATGTTTTCTAGGCGCCCCTTTTATACTTACGGGTCGCACAAGTAGTGACGTCATAGGCTGCCGCCGGTCAATATCAGTTGCTGTGATTGGATAGCTTTTCAGACACCGGTTCACGTGGAGGGCGTTCCCCATAGCGTCATCGACACAGTGCGAGTTCCCTTTCGAAAGGGAACTGTATATGCATGTGCAACATGTGCCTGACAAAGAACGTTGGTAGAAAGACAAAACAAACATCATTCCCAAGAGAAGTTCATCAAAATATTCATCAAGTTTCAAGACGTTATGGTAAGTATTGAGCACTGAAATGATTCGCCAAAGTTTTGCTTTAGGAACCGGTACATACATTTTACGTTGTATATTTGTAGAATCATAATGAATTCATGTTTTCACGTTAGTGTTTTTACATCCCATTTTATAGCCCATATTTATCTGCTGTTAACCAATATTTTTATTTTCATCATTTCATATAAGTGTGAAATGTTAGACCAGGATGGAAAGTGTCTAGACACTGCAAATAGTTTAATGTATGAATAAGTTTCAATACTTTTCTCCAAACCTGGTGTCCTAAATTACCTATTTCATAGAAAAAGACAAGCACAATTCACTAATTGTTTGCCTGGGAAAGTAAAAACAAGTCAATAACCATCTGTGTGATATGGATGGCTCCAACATTCAGTTTCTGCTACCAAACTATTAATCCAGAAAAGGAGTTTTACATTACAGATATGGAGACCAAAAGGGATGTGCTGCTCCGTGAAGCATATAATCTCATTATAAGGACTATTAAGAAAGCCAATTAGGGTGTAAATCAGTAGATGGGATAATTCAGCATTGAATATGCAGCACGATGTCTTGCTGTATTGGCAGAAATACAGAAAACATCCAAAATCAGTACAGACAAAGACTTTTCAGGATGCAATCTGTCCCTTTAGGTGTTGTTTGTGTTGCACTTCCATACAATAGACAAATTTGCCTTTTGGACTTGGCATGCAGAATATCAAGGCTTTGTGTTATATGAAGGAGAGGTGTACAGCTAACGTGGCTCATATTGACATTTTACTGTAGTCCTAGTGTATCGTTCAGTAGGACAGTGGATCAACAGTGTATCAATGAGCTATACTGGCATGTTTCTTAGGTCCAAGTGTATAATCGAACACACACCAAGAGTCGCGCCAGCGTTGCTAAGGTCTCATGGGCAGTGCCTACACTTGACAAGACAAAGCACCCTGGAATAATGAAGTAGGTTCATAAATCTTAGCAGGTGACTTTGAGCATGCGTTAAATCCATTTTTATAATTTTCCTCTCATCGTCATGGCTGTTTCTGCATGATAAGGACTTTCCCTGGTGAAATGCTGCAACTTCTCCAGTCACTTAAAATATGCCCATATTTTACTGTCAGGCATTGATTTCTGAGGGGCCATTTTCTCTCCTCTATGAGCAGCAGTAAAGCAGCTCAAGGACAGATTAAAGCAATTTCATTCATTTGGCTTGTTTTTCGTCAAGTACATTTGAATGAGCAAGAGGCAACAGGAGAAGGCAAAAGCAAACTGAATGAATCTGATGTTCAGGTGGTCCTGTACAATTTGATTGAGTTAAACAATCCAGCCAAAGGAATAAATGCTGGTTTTTATTTAGCAAAGGAACATCAAATAATGAGACCCATTGATGTTCTCTAAGGGAAACAAACATTTACTGCAAGTAAACAAGGGGTGTATCAGACTTCATATTGACCAATAACTAGTTTAGACATTCTTTGTATTACCATCCAAAATTGTATTAAAGCACTATAAAATTGTTGTTTAAAATGATTAAACACTTACAAGAGTTTTACGGAATGGTTGAGTTAACAAAGAGTACAATGAAGGAGATTTAACTGGAGTAATATTTAATAGTAAACTTAGAGAACAACAAAGAATAAACACTATCTCAAAAGAGGACGAACCGAGAATATGTGAGAACAAAGGGGATACACGTGACAAACAAAGGGAACTAATGATATAATTAATGGATGACAGGTGAATGAAATGACTAATTAAACAGACTGGGGAAACCTAGGTCAAAAGGGCAGAACTAACATGCTGAACACAATGGCAAAACAACTACAGTATGTAACAACAAGAATATTTACAACCATATTTAGCTATACTGTGTGTGTGTTATTGCCTCGACCCCAGTGAAGTTTTATAATGAAGGAGGCATGCAAATATTTTTTTACATTTTCCCTGAGAAACAGTTCCATTCTGAATAGTGCTTATTATACTGGTGTAATATTATCTCTTTACCAAGGGAGGTAATCAATAACAGAGCATGTCCAAGCTGCTTTCAACAGCAGTCTTATGAAAATCCATTTACATGCACATAAACTCATTTTCAGCATTGTTGATATTCTGAACCAACCTTCATTTCTCTCACCACAAGATTTTTTATTTTTTTTATAAAATCAACTAGATTTCGAGGTGCATATATGATTTTTTTGTTTTTCAAAAATAAAATAAAAACGTGGTAGAGCCCACAAAGCTGCATTTTTGGAGCGGAACACTAAACAGAGCATATAATCCCTTAAGATACATTGTCCCTGCAAATGAGTGTGCGCTAAGGCTAGGTGATATGACTAAAAGATATAAGACTTAAAGAGAGAGTTCAGCCCAAAATGAAAATTCTGTCATTTATTCACTCATGTAAACTTGTTGTTCAAAACCTGTATGACTTTATTTTTTCTGCGAAACAAAAAGAAGATGTTTTGAATAATGTCCATAACCAAAAGTTTTTTTTTTTTTTTTATCATTGACTGTATGGACAAAGAAAAAAGACATTTCAAAACAGACATTATTCAGAATATCTTATTTTATGTTCCACAAAAGAAAGAAAGTCATACAAGTTTGAAACAACATGATGGTGAGTGCATAATGATAGAATTTTCATTTTTGGGCAAGCTATCCCTTTAATGCGAAATAATGACTGCCTAACTCTGTAGTAAGAGCTTCCCAGGTTGAATCGATACATAAAACTGACAGTTTAAACTGATTCACAGAAATTAATGAAATTCTAACATCTTTTTTTCTACTGATGCTTTTATACAAAATGTTGCTTAAATTTTACTAGCCAAAAAAAAAAAAAAAAAAACCTGTCAATATACTGTATCATAAATATTCATCTAATCCTGGTATGCCCTTAACTATGTATTTCTCATTCTGTAACAAGGCACAGAGAGTGGGTTTTTTGTTGGTTTGTATTTTTAGTCGGTTGTATTCAATGCACAATTTGATGAGTTGAAGGGCAGAAACAGGGAAACAAACTCATTGTAATGAGCATGTTTGTTCTCCCCAAGAACTGTTAAAACATGCCATGCTAGAATGTGACACAGGACAAGAAACAAACAAAAACAGCAATAAATGTCTCTGTGCATGCTGCCATCCCCTTGGCAACAATACCATCATTACGTCAAAAAAGCAAAGGGCAACAATTTATAATTTAGCATCATAAATAATGAAAGGCTCCTAAAATAATATCAGCCAGCAGATAAAATGTGGTCTGGAACAAAGGCCATCCAAATACCCGGCACATCATCTCATTTATGTAAATAACCAACACAATGTACAGTACATGTCTGTGTTCAGCTTTTATTTATGTGTTGATAATGAGTCGATCACCTAAACCTATGAGCTTAAATTCAGATATTATGGCTCATTTCTAGTCATAGCTTGTCAAGGAAAGAGTAATTGCAATGTTAAGTAGCTTAAAAACTCAAGCTACTCTTTTGTGTTTTATAAGAAAAAAACACTAATGATGTTTGTGTATGTTTGAAATCATTTTGCCAGTAAAACATTTTTTTTGCAGCGTATCAAAGAGTTTTTGAATGAGAAACCTTTCTTCCAATTATGACTCAAAAAGTTGCTCACAAATCATTTTTGGCATAAAGAAGTGAAAGTGATAATTTAGCCACATATTTGTGCAGATATGCAGTATAGCCACATATTTGTGCAGATATGCAGTAATTTCAAGGATACTTGTGTCATTCTTATACTGGCTATTCTATTTGCCACTGTTCCCAAAGTTGTAAAGAATGAGAAGTGCTGTCATTCAAATCTAGTGAAAACAGATCAACAGAAATTAGTCTAACATCTTACTGATCTTACATTCACATGTGCCTTATTAATCTTAAATTCTTACATTCACATGTGCCCTGTCCATTGAAACCTTTTAATATCCAAAAAATAAATTATTCATTAACTTTTGACCATGCAAGCCCCCCTTTTATATTGCATTACAAAATTGTATTATTTTGTATTGTATCCCATTTAGTATATAAACAAAAATACAAAATTACAAGTATTTCTAATCCATTTTTTCTATCAATTCATTCAAATGAATCAACTGAATGAAGCAATTTACTAAAATTAATTTTCAGTGTGCTTGATTACATGCGAGTATGCAGCCATTTTCTGGGTTTAAAATGAGCAGTGCCAACTGTTGTTGTCATTTTCTGGAGGGGTTGGGGGTTGGGGCGGGAGGAGTGGAAACTAATAGGTTTAAAATTATATCCATCCATCTTAGTTTGTGCACCTATTTATGTCAACCCAACAGCCAAGTGGATACCGCTTCATAAATGATCTTAATGCATCATGTAGCTTTTTAATCATGTTTTCATGAACAATGCTGGTTTAATTTTGCATTTAATGAGGGTTACTGTATAATTAATATAATTCAGAGTGGACATCGTTACTTAATAGTCTGCGAGATATTCTGTCGAAATAATGCATTTTTTGTCCACATAAATTGCACATCTAAAGAACAAAGGCAGGCTGTGAAGTCAGTGCATTTGCTAGCCACATAAAGGGCTGTCTAATGCGCACACACACACAAACAACTGTGGCATAGATATAGCAGGGGAGAGGACATTATGACAATGAACCAGGCCAGCTCAAGCGCTTCACAGCTCACATCAAAAGCAACAGCTTTTATTTTCATATGCTCTGCAATAAAGCCTCTGCTTTAGTGCTGCCTAATACAGATATACCAAGGGTAAGCGTTTGTTTGTGGGGTAAGTACGTCACTAGTAAATTAGAATGTCGTCCAAAATCCAAACCAGATCCTCTCTGGCTCCAATTCAGAGAAGACCCAGAGGGAAGAGAAGAAAGCTGTGCAGTGAACAAAAACCAAATACAACAACCCAGGCTTCTGTGAGAACAAAGCGCCCATACCCAACAAACGGAGGATACGTAGACTTTAGATTATCAATATGGACAATAAACTACATACCATGATTAAACTAACTGTGGAGCCTTGATAGGCAATAGTGAATGAAGCAGAAAAACAGAGGGTGGTGATATATTTATGGCCCTTTCTCTCTAGAGCAGGTCTGGTACAGGAAAGATAAGACCCTTCTTCCCAACACAGGTAGTACAAAACACCTGTAAAGTCACCCTGTGGGCTGTTCAATGGATTGGGGTTGAATAAAAACTGAGGGTTACAATATTTCTAAGTCATTATTGACTAAAGACACCAGTGGTTACATAAACAAAGGAAGCAAGCTCTGGAATATACAGACTAGTGAAGGGGTGGATCCACTACTGGAATCCACTACTTAAATATATATCTAATGTGTGATTATAATCAAGGTATTAATCAATATTTTTCCATCTAAAAATCAAATGAGTTGAATGACTTCTCTAGGCTTATGAGATTTTACTTTGTTATAGAAGTTACCAGTTTGATTATCGAAAATGTTCTTTTCATGTATTCTTTAAACGTCTGTATGAAATATCTGAGAGGTGACTGAAAGATGAACTGAACTGAAAAAATCAACATTGATAACGTGTTGTTTATGACAATTCAAAGTAAATTACACTAAAAAAATTTATTAAAAATATCAATATAGCTTTTTTTAAAAGCAACACAAAAATTGTGTTTGTTAGTATAAGAACGCTGGCAATTCTGATGACGTCACTGGAATGGTAGGACCTGCAAAGGTATATGGGCAGCTGCAACTGCAGGTCCTATACACACAAAAATGAGTCATTTTGGTTACGCGTTTGAGCCTGTGAGGGACAGGCCAGTAGTACCTGACTACCACCACAAGGAGGACGATCAGTTTCAGGCTCCACCTACAGTACAGGATCGTTTGGGGGGAAGTGACTGGTGTGGGTGCGGGCGCTGCCGGAGCATGGACAGTGCACCGGAATCAATCTGTTGCAGAGAGGTCAACCTGGAACATTTATTTTTGAAATGCGATATGGAATTAGACCATATTGCATATATCGATAAAGTTCAAATTTGTGATCCTTGCCCCCCACTCCTCCTTTTCCAATCTGCGTGCGTGTTTAGAGCATGTTATGTTATGAGAGGCGAATCATGACTACTTCAGAAAACCCAGCACAATAGGAACTACCAGGCAGTGACATAAGTGTATGCTGAAATAAAGTTTTTCACCTCAGAAAAATGGATTATCTTGTCCTGTCAGCCGTTATCCTGTTCTCGTAGCGCACACTCTTTAATTGCACGCGCAAATGCAGCGGCGCGCGCTGTATCGCCTCACTGATCAAGCTTGTTAAGTTAGCTGCACGCAAAATGTTAAAATCAAAATACTGCGCGGCGGGTTACTGCACAGATACCTCTTACTATGGACCTAGCAGCTAACGTTAGTTCTGCGAGTTGAACTCCCTGCATCAACAATGTTTACTGACACGATGAACAGCAGCTAGCATCAGGGTGAGTAGAGACGGATATTGGATTCTGTTTACAGACCTGCTGCGGTTTAGTTAGCTGCTAGTAAACGCATTATTATCGATCTGTGATATCGTCGGAGTCATGATTTATTTATACAGTTTATATGGTCGGAGTGGTGGCTAGCTTGTGGAGTTTGACAAAAGTGCTTCCAACGTGTTTAGCTGCTAGCCCTTTACCTAGGTTGGATCGTTTGGTATCTAGCTTGGTTTTGTGACTCAATTTCAATGAATGCCGAGTGTGTCAGTCTCAGTTTTGTTGAACGCTATAAAGCCTGGTTTCCTTGTCAAAGGTAGCCTGTGAAAATGTATCGTAACCCCAGCTGCCTAAGCCCTATACAATTCATTACTACAGCCAGGGGCAATACAGTATGAACCCCCCCTAGACCTGTTGGTTTCTGTTTCCTCAGCCATGTCAGCTAGCCTCAGACTATGTACATGCTATGGCTGCTCTGCTTGTGTTGGTTAGCAACAGAGTAGCTTACCATGCCAGTGACGTAGCGGAATGCTGAAATCCAACATGGCGGCGCCCGTGTAACAACAACAACATTTTCAACGTACCATTTTATCCCTTTTAACAAATTCTGATATTTTAATAATTGTACCAATGAGAATAAATAAAATACATCTGTTATATCACCTTTACTCAAGTTTTCAGTTCAGTTCATCTTTAAAGGGTCTGGCCCATGCCAGGAACAGTGCTTGCTCATTTAGCTCGGTTCATTTTGTTTGAGAAAAGTCTTCAACGTGTTGAAACATAAGGGTCATTGGAACCAATAGTTTAAGTGACCATTTCTTTAAAGTCTTTACTTTATAGTTAGAACCTGGCCAAATCCAACCTTGAAGAAGCTGTGTGTCAGTGTGTTAGTATTCTTGGTTACAGGGTAAAGGAACAAGTGGCATTATTGGAGATAGACTGAGAGTTGTTTTATTCGACATGTTGGCGCCCAGCAACACAGATCTGCGACCTGGAAGGTCACGCCGTGCCTAAATTCAGTGTTCGAGTGTCAGCCGCATAATCGATGACTCAAATTCAGTCTATCTGTCCATGTGTGGAAAATTACTATGTTTATCTATTTCTTAGCCAATCAGAATCATTCAACCTGAAGCAAGGACATAGCTTAGACCATGGTGTAGGGCAGGGTTAGGCAACTTCGGTCCTGGAGGGCCACTGTCCTGCAGAGTTTAGCTTCAGCCCTGATAAAAACTCACCTGCCTGTATCTATCTAGTAATCCTGAAAACATTGATTGCCTTGTTCAGGTGTGTTTAATTTTGAAGCTAAACTCTGCAGGACAATGGCCCTCCAGGATCGGAGTTGCCTATCCCTGGTGTAGGGTATAATTGCTGTGATCTTTGTAACTGTAAGCGGGGCGGCCTACAAACTCCTTGTGAGTCTTGAAGCTGACTTCTGCCTGATGAAACTACAAACTATCTTCAGTAAAACTTTTCTTCAATTGACTGCACTCTTGACTCAGGGTCTTCATTCATCATATCTGGTTCTGGGTCTTTGACTGTATTATCCCCTAACACTAGTATGTGCTTCTGTGTGTGCTAATATACCTGGATTATTAGTTAATAACTGTCACCCCTTCTTTTTTGAACAATGATCTGAACTAAAAAGTTTTGATGAATGTATTTGATGAATGCTTTAGAATACAGACCTAAGGTTTAATGTTTATCTCGTTTTAAAGAAGACACTCAGCAGACTATTGCAGAAGTGAAAGCAACAAATAGTTATAGAAGTTCGAATTTATTGTAAAGCAAATGTAGGCTACTGAACTAAAAAGGTCCTGCAAAAAGGTTTCAAAGGTTTCTTTACCAATTTCATGGTAAGGACAGGGCTGGACTGGGACAGAAAATCGGCCCTGGCATTTTGGCCCAGACTGGCCCACTACATATGATCATAAACACCACCCATCTTTGCACGCCCTTGAATATGTTTTTGTTCAACTCCTATTCATTAAAACCACTAATGCCATGTAATGAGTGAGTATAAACGAGTGAGAGTTAACAGATGAAATAAGTACAAAATTGTAATTTATTAATACAATTGAACTATACTACACAGTGATGCATCCAAAAAACAAGATATAAGCTGCATTGGCATAGCAATACCAGTGTTTCTCACAGGAATTTTGGTAAAACTGTGGTGGTGGACCTCAGTCTTTCTAGGGGGGTTTGGGGGCATGACCCCCCTTAGAAAATTTTGTGCATTTTAATGTTAAATTCATCAATCTGGTGCAGTTTGAGGGTTCAAAATTAAAAGCTCCAACCCATATTCAGTGTGAAAATATAACAAAGAAAAATTCAAACCGCTTTTAGTAACAGTGTCTGTCTATATTACTACATAATAATAGTTATACTATTAATCTCATGACAGTAGCCTAATAGCCATATATTGTAAAACAAATGCACTGAAAAATAAAGAAAACTTTATATTTAGTTTTGTACTAATTTCTATACTTGAAAGAGATCAGCACATGATCTTTTATTTTGATGGAAACTGCATCAAGCTTTTATTTTGGCGGAAAACATGGATAAAAACGTGTCTCATTAAATTTCTGTAATCCTCAACTATGCAGATGTGGAAATAATGCGTAACTGGGTTCCTACACTCATGACATAGCCTAAGTGTTTTGAAAGTAGTTCTGCTTACCGCGGAGTGGACTCTACACTTTCTCATCTCTCTCTCCTGATCCTCCTCACTATCCTCCTCATCAGCCACTAGAGCTGATGAAGGTCCTGCTGCTGCAGAAAACATTTATATTTTGACACATTTTACAGCGTCTGCTATACACACTTGACACTGCACGCTCATTCAAAGCCCAAAGGGGGAGGTTTTTAAAGCTGTGATTGGGCCAGCCCAGTGTCAATCAAGAAAACAACCAATGGGCCGCTGATCTACGCGTTTCATGGGCCGGTCTGTCAGTGGAAAAAAAAATAACGCTTACTTTTTTTGACCAATGCATTACACCGGCACAAACCCAGCGCCGCCTATTAAACAAAACAAAACAAAACGAATGGGCCGCCGATGTACGCGTTTTATGGGCCGTTAAAAAAAAAAAAACTATGAGATGTATCGGCCCAAAAAGCACGTCGGCCCACCGGGCATTTGCCCGGAATGCCAGATTACCAGTCCAGCCCTGGGTAAGAATATTGTCACGGTTGTTGAATGCATTGTTTCTTTCTTGTCTCGTGTCATTGTGTTTATGTGTGAGTGGGCGTTGTCCCGCTCACGTGTCTGTCAGCGCTCCAGCTGATCATCATCATCATCACAATCACTGTTCACAGCTGCTGTTCATTCCCATTGCCTATATATACTCACACCATTCTCTGTTCCAGTGTCGGATTGTTTGTTGAGGTCCTGTGTTGCCGTGTCTGTGTTTCCCGTGAAGTTTGCCGTGTCCGTGTCCGTGTTCGCCTGCCTTGTCTTCTCGCCGTCTTGTTCCTCGTCACTGGATTCACCGCACTCAAACACCGGGATCGGGATTCTGCACTATCACAGCACCAGAGCACCACAGACCATCGGAAAGTCCCTGCACGAGCCTGAGTCGCCGCCCTTCTTTGTTCCTGTACTGTTTCTGACTTTTTTGAGATATTAAACACTTTTTGAGTACCTGCAACTGTTTCCTGTCTGTTCAGTCATGACAAATATGTCTAATTTCAACATGGTTTTCACAGGATTAATTTTGAGTGTTTAAGCTTTTGAATGCTATTGTAATATGTTATTAACCTAATTTATGATGATTACTGAAATATATGATAAGGAAAAAGGCAATAAAAAATGTTGTGCCAAGTGTCATATACAGGACACTGACAGTTAACAGGCTATATGGTGTGGTCAGATTTACTATTGTTCAGCTAAATTTATCAGGTGAAATCCAGTCATTTCAATAGGAACCCAGACGATTGTAAATACAGAAAAGTTCCCCACACAGATTTCACTTGTATTCAAGTTGGTCACACAAATTCTCAGCACTGACAAACAAAAAGCTGTTTGGTTTGAAAGTGCTTCATATTGCTATTGACAATGGACCTTTTTTGCCCACAAAATTTTGCTGAAACTTGACATTTATATATATACACATACAGGTTTGGAGAATGGTTGGGGGATATGGATAAAAGAAATCATATTTTTGAAAATCATATCTTGGGCTGTTGACAATGTGAAAATTGTTCTCTGATGAGTCTATCTTCACTGTCTGTCCCACATCTGTGGGAGTTATGGTGTGGACAAGCCCCAAAGAAGCTTTACACCCAGACTGTTGTGTGTCTAGAGAGAAGCACGAGGGTGGATCGGTGATGGTTTGGGCTGCAATATCATGACATTCCCTACTATGCTTGATGAGAGCATCCCTGCCAATGACTACCAAACCATTCTGAAGGACCATGAGCACCTATTGGTTCAAACATTGTACCCTGAAGGGGGTGCCATGTATATGCACAATTATGCACCAATGCACACAGCAAGAATTGTGACAGAATTGTTTGATGAACATGAAAGTTAAGTTGAATAACTCCCATGGCCTGCACAGTCACCAGATTCAAATATTTTTTAGCAACTTTGGGGTATTTTGGAGGAGCAGGTCAGAATTTTTTTTCCTCCACAAGCATCGACCTGGCCACTGTTCTGCAAGACGAATGGCTCAAAATCCCTCTGGCCACTGTAAATGACTTGTATCTGTCATTCCCAAGACGAATTGATGCTGTATAGGCCGCAAAAGGAGGCTCTACACTAAGTTCGTCAGCCTTAGAAAGGTCAAACAAATGAGCTTTGGAAACGGGGTGGAAAAAACAACGTCTCTTCAACATAGCGACAACACTGTCTTCTCTTATATAGCCCAACCAGGCCTCGTCAAACAGCAACAGTACACACTAACTAAAGTTGAAAAAGTGAAAAAGCATCATAGCCATTTAAAGAATGCCTGGGCTGATTCATACAGTTTTAACTATCCCTTTAACAGCATTGAGGAAGGAAACAGGAGAAAGCATTGTGCAAGTTGCATTTTTAAATGTCTTAAGGTTACTATTTGTCAAAATAAACACCATAGATAGTTGCATATTAGAAAACAGTTGCATCTAACCATACTAAGGAATGAGGGGGCATGCATGGCAAACCTTTTCCTCCTGTTTGATATCTGTTCTTTTATAATGATCTTTGATTGTATGGGGAATGCTTGTTTGCCTTCAAATATTCTAAGAAATAAAAAAATCCAGACAAAATAATGTAACTCAGAGCTGAAAATTGCACATTTTGTAGTGCATTTCACCTGCCATCTAAAGGTAACCATTAAATGGTTATAATAGTCTATTGTATGATGGATGCACTGCACAGCTGGCTCTTTATCTCCACATTATTCCCATAATATCACATTGACTGTGCACTCTGTCGTTTCTATGCTTTTCCATTTCACATTTACTCTTCACCTCACAGCATTCTGGCTCTCTCTACTTCTTCCTCTCAAAGCATAATAAGATAATGCACTGTCTCTGTCTGAATATTGATTAATCATAAAATGGAAACACAAACTACTCCAGAGAAATATTAATGGAACACAGGAAAATCCCAAAAGACCAGCAACTTCCTGTACTGGTTCAGAATTTACATCTCAATCTTATACACTGACAAAGTCCTGCACCTGAAAATTAGAAATGTATGAAAAATGCAATACATTTCATGACAAATCCTAAACAATGCATTATTTATCTTTTCAGTACAGAAGTTGAACACACTGCAGCTCATAACTCAACACCTTTGAACTTAAACAGATTGTCAAAAACAGTCAAAACATAGCGTTAGGTTCACCTGGAATAAACCCTGGCTTGTACATCACTGGACTGTGCCTGCATGCAAACCTGTAGACTTCTATCAGACAGAAGAGTAAAAGGTCTGAGTTAACTTTGAAGGGACCTTACCGACAGCCCACAGTCCATTAACTGACTTTCTTGATACATATTACACATATTACACACACACACACACACACACACACACACACACACACACACACACACACACACACACACACACACACACACACACACACACACACACACACACACACACACACACACACACACACACACACAAAAAACACTTCTAGATCATAAGGTCTGATCTGATTGATAGGCATTATGCAACTTGTCAAGGTGTTTAAATGGATAGTTCATCAAAAAAATTACATTAATTTACTCACCTTCATTTTGTTCCAAACCTGTATGTCTTTCTTTCTTTTGCAGAATACAAAAGAAGATATTTTGAAGAATGTTGGTAACCAAACAGGTTTGGTGATCACTGACTTTCATTGTATTGACAAAAAAATGTCACATTTCTTAAAATATCTCTTTTATGTTCCACAAAAGAAAGAAAGAAAGTAATTTGGGGTGAGTAAATGACAACAGAATTTTTCATTTTAGGTGAACGGTTTACAAGAGACCATTCTGTTATGATGAGTGCTGTTGAGGAACAGCTAGGGTCAATGATGTATAAGAGTATGCCGAGTAAAATAAATGTTATTTTTCCCCATGTAATTTCTGTAGATGTTCCTGGACCGGGACTGGCATTATTTGAGTTTTTTTCCATGCCAGTCTATCATAGTAGTATTATTGTCACGTTTTATCCCAGGGATGAAGGTGGGCGAAGTAGACTCAAATACAACTCTATTTACTTATTTATTTATTAACAAAGAAAACTCAGGCAGTGCACTAACAACGAACACAACAAAACGGTGTGCCATGCAAAACAATACCGGAAAATGAATGTGAGAAACAGAGGAACTTTAATACAAAAGGTGACAAAATTAATTACAAACAGTTGTGCCAACGCTATCTCACGACCAGTTCGTACGAATTCGTACGAATGATAAAAAGTTGGCTAATTCGTACTAATTCGTACGACCTCACTCGTACGAATTTGTACGATTTGTCTAAACCCACGTGATGGGAAGGTTTAGGGGCGGGGTCAGGGGTAGGTCATTCATATGAATTCATACGAATTGGCCAATTCGTAAAATATGTACGATTTTGCAAAAAACGTACTAATTCGTACGAGTCAGGTCGTATGAATTCGTACGAATAAGCCACCTCGTAGAATTTGTACGTTTTCCCGTAAGATCGGGCTTGTTGTGCTCATTAAATGAATATCCATGAAAACTGATAGTGGCGGGAAACTAGAACAAAGGAAACAGGTAACTAAAGAGAAACAAACTGAGGGTACGTTTACACGACAACGATATGCTTAAAATGGAGAAGTTTTTCCTTCGAGTTTTCCACGTACAGACAACACCATTGTCAAAACGATCCCCATTCACACGGATCCACGACTAAAAACGCTGTATTCTGCTGCCGCAAACATCCTATTCTTTTATACAGGTTTGGTTCATAAATCCTTCATTTCGAGGTAAATTTGGCCAAACAGTTAAAAAGCATTGTTGAAAACAGAGATGGCCTAGCAATTTTAGTTTATTGTTCACACAAAAATTTCATTTTAGCCAAACAATACACACATTTATACAGCAAAGCTGTCAATCATGTCACTTTCTCACCACAAGTGATAACCTTGAGATACAAACTGTATGTAATAATTCTTCCATAATTTATTATTTGTGCCATCTGGAGGCATAACGCAGATTAAGTTAAGTGGTTGGCATAGATTCCCTTTATAGAACAAATACAATAAGTTCAAGTGTTAAATAGAGAACAGCTGCACGGCACTTCCTCTACATAAAGCATTTGGAATTGAACCAAACAAGCAAACACGAATAATACCCTGCTGAAGTCAAAAGAGAAACTAACCCAGTAAAGACATGTGACAGTTGCCTCAACAACAGTAAAGCAAAATATCTGTCACGAGAGCCCAAATACTGTGAGGGATAATAGTTTTGCTAATCTCAGCCTCATTCCACTTCTCTTTATCCCCAGAATTATGCTTCCTGTTTTCTCCTAGAAAGGAAACAGTGTAATGAGTGCATTCTAAAGGAGGCAATGGGCGTCTCCAGGAGAAAAATAGACTTTCCTGGCAAAGTCTACAATGTTATTTGGACCGCACCCAGAAAGACACTCCCAGGAAGTCTCAGGGTGGACACCTTATACACCTTCCCTGAATCTCTTCCTGAGTACATTCTTAAGCGACAATACCATATGCCTTTCATCTCGCACAGCTTGTGTTCCTATAAGCACCTCTGATTTTTTAAAACTCATGTTTGTCAGACTGTGGATCTTTTAAAAAAATTCATATTTCTTCTACACTGTCCTGGATTTAGTTTGACACTAAGTTCTCATACTTCCGCCTCTAGGGAAGGTCATTTTGGTGGACTATTTTTAGAACTCTAAGGCTTTGTTCAGACAATAATTTTTTTTTTTTTTATAATTTGATGCAAATCAATTTAGTTTTTAATAGTACAGAAATAAAACATTAATACACAACAACAACAACAACAACAAAAATGCAAAGTGTGCAGTATAGATCAAATACACTAATTTTTGCTCTCTCTTTCCTCATATAGCGAACAATGAGTAGCAAAAGAGTGAATGAGTTAGCAGTTTTAAAGTACACATGAATGTGTGAAACAACCACTTATGTTCTTTCATGTGTCTCTTGAGTTCAACAATGCAGTGAGATGTCATGATAGACAAGGGCAGGGGAAAATTCCCAGTCTTCCTTCCTCTCATTCTACACTGACAGCTCTGAGAAAATCTCTTACGTTACTAGCAGCCGATGTACATACACCAAATATTGCCTGAACAAACGGATCAGATTTCACTTGAAAAATAAATTATGTATAGTGAACTAGCTTCACATTAATACTTTTGTTTCCATTTTCCATCATTTTTCTGGAAGCTAATCTACTATCTGTCTACAAATGCTTCACCATTACCATTTTAGTCCCAATGCCTATAGCGGTTATTGATATCTTCTTATTCTTAATCTATCTTAACGCTATAGAAATGAAATAACAAAGCTTCAAAGAAGAGAGACATTTCTGCCAATTTACTGAGGGGAAATTAGTTTATTAACACACACAGACAATAGAAAGGTTTTTTTCAAGATCAGGGTGAAGAAACACTCTCAAAATGAAATGTAAATAGCTGTGTAATATATAATGGTTATTCAGGTAACATTTATCCATCAAAAGGCTAATACAACAATTTCATGAGGGTTCAGTGAGTTTCAAAATGCTTAATTATAGCACTGAAGAGAAAGCAATATATAAAACACTTATATTTTGTTGTGACCATGAGCACCAGGCTTTAATAACTTCCTTTCACGTAGTCTGTGACAGAATTATGGCGCAATAATGGCAGCCCTATGATAGAACTGGGGACATTTCTGGACCACAACCATGATCAAAATAACAGTAAATTCCCGGTAGGGCATATCACGTCCTCCTGAAGAATAAATGCATGAAATAATTCAACCCACACCAGCTGTTCACTCCAGTTGATCGGTTATGAGATCAGTCATAGAAAACTGAAAACAGAAAAAGACTGATGCAGGTCCTTGAGACCATTGAGCTACACAATGGGACAAAATTAAATCTGTCCCTTTTCTCTAATTCAGATGTGTGAATCACATCCAAATGACTGTTCATACAAGTAATTAAACAGATACCCATCTCTTTAGCTAAACGGTCATCTAAGGCAATTAATCAGCATGTACAAAAAACACATAAGTGTTCTCCCAAATAATTTCCTAAATCAGTCAATACAATTAATCATACCATGTTCTGTCTGAATACTGATTGTGAATACTGACTGATTCTGAAAACTTTTGTGAAGAAACATCTGAATGAATGAATTGGCATCATGTCCGCTAATCTTAAATGTGTTTATCATTAAACATTAATTTAGGAGTTTTTGGCTATATTTGCAAAGAATTTTGCAACTGGTAGGATTCAGTTTATGGGACTAGTCTTTCATATGCATGGTATCTGTCGTAAAACAACGGGAAAAGAAAAACATAATATTGGCAGATAAATTTAGTAGAGAAATTGGCTTGTTAAGTGAAAAAGTTCATTTCAAACCCTGAATTTAATCTTCCCCTCTTCTGTAGCTCAAATTTATCTTTCACACTTCTGTATTTAAACTTGCCACATTGTGGTCAGACATGTGAAATGCAATCGTTCCTCAGACAAAGCTATTGTATGGCTTGAGAAGGCTTGGAATGCAACTCACAAGTTGTGTTGACTACATTCATGACAAGTTCGTAGTGCTTTTTGTCATTTGAGAGCTTGACAGCCACAGTTCTCCATTCAAATACATTTAGAAGAGTAACTGATACATTCTAGCCTGACAAGCCAGACCCACATCAAGATGTTGGGTCTGGGAACACACCATTGGCAGGGCTCAATCAGAGGGGTGGGATAAACAGTTGTCTTTCAAATTCCCTCTGCAACCAGAGCGTTTTCCCACCAGCGGAGCTAGTTGATAGATTAAACTTTTGCCGTGTCCGGTTGGCAAAACTCTAAACACATCTTCCTTTTTTAAGAATGACTTCAGTGCCATTCTTTGTTCTTTTCTCAAACTCCAAGTCTTCAAGAGACGCAGCCAAAGCCGATTCGAAACACCGCTGTTCGCCAGCAGCAGCAGCAGCCATCTTCTTTGTTTTCAAGTAGCAGGGAATTCACGCGGAACCGTCACAACTCTGCAGTCATTATGTTAAGTCCGCCCACTGACTCTATACACGATATGATTGGCCTGACTAGAGTTTGGTTTTTCCACCTCGCAAGCCAGCGGAGAGTTGCTAGATGACACTGGCTGCAAAATAAAATTTGTCAGATATAACATATGCATATTTGGTGTGCTGTCCGAGGAGAAGAGCTCCGTGTTTGGATTTTGGCCCGGTTCGGAGTGCTGCTTTTTTTCCTTGTTATAAAATATTTAGTTTTGTCCAATCCCAGCTAAACTGTAAGAAAGGCATTCGTAGGTCGATGGCCCTGAAAAGTGACTGAGGCACTGTTTGTTTCAGAATGCTGATGAGCCAAAAGCCGGGTGCACAATGTGCGATTTTGGCCACGATTTGGCCGTCTGAGACAAATTTTCCAAATCCTAAAAGATTCCTCTGATCCTAGGCTAAAATCTGAAGTCTTTGATCGTCAGTTTGACATGTTCACCGACAGCCGATTAATGACCATTGCGATCACCTCTGACAAAATTCTGGCAGTGTCAGAAGATTTGACTCACAGTCCTGCAGTGTGACTTCTACGATGACCGTCAAATTGTCTTCGTTTTTCAAGACTAGCCGTGACCAAAATTAACGTTAGAGATTTCTCTGTAGTCATCATTCAATGACAGATAGAAAGTGTTCTGGAAACAGTTTTTAAAACATTATTTTTGCAGATCAATTTGGAGAATTTGGTAACACATTACAATAAGGTTTTATATGTTAACATTAGTTAGCATGAACTAAGAATAAACAATGCTACTACAGCATTTATTAATGTATGTGTTAAGGAACATGAACATTTTATTAACTAAAGTTAACAAATGAGACCTTATTGTAAAGTGTTACAGAGTATTTTCTACAGGTCATTTGCCTGCCACCCCACCTCACACGCATATAATAATACAGCATATTACCATAATCACACACATCTGTAAAAGCACATGCTTACGGTTTCTTATTATGGCTGTGTTATAAGTCACATATACCCAGATGCATCATTTCCAACATTCCTAATAACAAAATGACATTAAGCAAGCAAATAAAAATGAAGAATTGGCCATAACTTGTTTACTCATTTATTTTTATATCGATAGGGCACCACTCTGGACAGGTTTGTAAAGAATCATAGGATCTGTGAGCTAAATCAGGAATGGGCCTGTTCCTCGGACAAAAGCTTTACGCTTGTTGCTTTCCTTAAAATTCACATTTTCAGTTTAAATGGAAGCCTATTGGTTTCTACGCTTCAGTGGAATCAAATGGACAACTCATTAGACTCATGCAGCACCTGCTCCAGTCAATTACAATTTATGCTCAAAAAACTCAAATCTAATTTGGAAGAGACAGCACGCAGACACGAAGTCAGATGCTGATTCACTGACAGGAAATGAAGCATCAGATGCTGTTGAGTGATTATCTCTGTCTGGATGTTCTGAATGGAAGCACTATGGACCCGCTCAGCATTCAGTCTTTGTATTGCACGTTCTTTTCTATTTTGTGCATGCCGAATGCTGTTTGTGAATGCAAAAGTGATGTTGACAATTACAACTAAGGGGCAGAGTTAGTAATCAATGTCTGGAAAAAAAAAGCAGAGCTTAAAATGCGTATATATGGTCATTTCTATGTTTCCGAAGATCAAAATGCCAGAAATTGTGTCATCTTTTGAAATATTTTCATATATCGATTTGCATGCAAGTTGCAAAATGTGTGGTGATTAAAAGCTGTAGTTTTCAAAGAGGAAATAACACTCAACTTTTGCTAAATTAGCATTCCATGGGAATGTTCCATGGCAACTAAGGACATGTTGCTAATTTGCTCGTGCTCAGGGTGAAACTTGCTGGCGAACACAATAAATAATACTTCCCTGTGCACTAAGGAAAAACAAACCTAATCTAGGGTAAATTCAGAGGCTCAGATCTCGCTAGACAAAACATTGCAACTTATTTGTCATTCAAATTATATCTCATTTGAGGTGTACTTTATCATGAGTGTTTGAGCCTGTGCAGGGTTAAAACATATGTCTGTGTGAGAATGTAACATTTATGATAATATTTAAATTTCTATAAATTTAATATTTATTTTACTATTCATTTTTTATTCATTTATTTTTTATTTTACTTATAATACAAAACAAATATTCACCTTAATGTAAATTTGTCAATCTGAATTAATCTGATTTCAGATTCTGAAAGTTTTGTTTATATGTTACCCTAACCTTTGCAATCCAATTCACATGTGCATTACATGTTTTCTGAGCAAAACTTCAGTGCATGTTCAGTGCCAGGTCGCCACATTCAGAAAGTCACAGCAATATTGTCAAAGAAATTCCCTTTTAAATTGGTTATTTAAAGGGGTCATCTGATGCAAAATGAACTTTTATATGGTGTTTGCATATAAATGTGTCTATGCAGTGTGTGGACATACAGTTTTCACCATACAATGAAAAAAATCCCAAAATGTTTTTGAGGAGGTAAAAAGGGTGTTGTTTTACACAACCATTGAGGAATTTTAACCAAAGTATGTTATAAACTTTACACGAAGACCCTAAAGAATCATACCAACTTTTGGAAAATGGGCATCCGTGACCCCTTTAAGATCTACACCACGCACCCCCTTCAATCGAAATGGAATTTTCATTCGTATTAAGCTCAATCGGATTGAATCATACATGGCTTTTCAGTCTAACTGAGCCATCAATCCAATTTAAATGGATTATTTGGTTGCATGTATAGTAGCCGCTGATTTCATTGAACCAGATGTTTAATGCAGGAACTTCTCTGAAGGGTTCAGTTCAGTTCATTTAGTGAATGGTTTATCAGACTGATTCATACAGACAACTCATGAGTATGTGAGGCTGATTCATTAAAAGAACTAGCTCTTAAGAGTCATTGGTTCATGAATTTGTGAGAAAGCCATGTTGTCTTGGCATTATTTTTCTCACATTCAGTTCACATTTCTCACATTCAATCAGACACGCTTTTTACTGAGGTGAAGAAATGGATTCGAAAAGGTGCAGCAAACACTGCAATGTTTAGATAGCACCACAGTGTTTTTAAGGGAAATAGACATACATTTTTTTAGAATTGTTTCTGCATAGAATGTTGTAAAATCGATTTTTACACAAAAATTACACACTTAATATTTAAAAGAGAAATCTTACTCAAATTCTTCCTAAACCTCATTTGTTTTGACTGCATACTCATAAAACCATTCTCACACTTTGACGGGTTGAAGAAGCTCTTTATTATACAAGACTATGCTCTCTAAAAAGTGTGTGCTTTGCTTCCTTTTAGCTTGTAACAGCAGGAAGTAATCAGTGGCCAGTGTTCATATCAGTTCTCCTAAGACAAAGGCAATCAGGTTAACATGGGACAGCATTCGATGAAGGCCATCAGACCAAACTATAACCATTCTTGAGTCCAAATCCCATGCCAAAACCAAATCCCATAAGACCCAATAAAGAACAGAACCAAACACCGGTTGGAAACAAACCACTCAAGTACAGGATAAGTAAAATCTTCAAATCAAGCAATAGCAATCCATTATTGACAGCAATGATTATGAGTAGATTATATGTCCTGCTAGACATAGCTCCAAAGAAGGATTTCACATATGCTTATATGAGAAATACCTGGTGAGGATCATGATGTAATTTACATTACAGCATTAATTTTTGTAGATACTGTTTGGAACCAGACACTGAAGCATTGTGACGCTGACAGGGCTCATGCTTTCTCCTAAAAATCAATTGTAATCTCTTACATAATCTCACGTCCAAGAAATGCAAGACATTGGTGTCGTGTGAAGGGTATTTACATACAGTATGCATATGCGAGACAACTTAAGCCTTTATGTGATTTGCAAATTTTTAATATCTATTTTAATTGAATGACACCTGCAGATCAGTGTTAATTAAATTGTCCTGATAATCATTCCAAATGAATTTAAAATGCACTCAAAGCCTTATGTAAATGTCTTGCCTATGTAAATGACACATGGCTCTTTAAGAATATGGCAAAAACATATGCATCCTCACGCAAGACCTTTGCAAATTAAAGGAGCAGTTCACCAGAACATGATGTTTCTGCTATAATTTAATTCTGCTTATGCCATTTAAAACCCATTTGATTTTCTATTTTCAGTTAAACAAAAAACAAGATATTTTACAAAATGCAAATGATGAGCCACCAGTGGCTATGAGTATGAAGCTCCAAAAAGTACCATAAAAGTAGTAGTTGTAATCTACTTCCATTTATAGATTTGTGTGGGGGAAAAGGCAGAAATTGATTGTTATTCACTGAAAATCTTCCATGGCATTGTACCAGCCCAATATGGTTGAACTTTTCTTGTAAATGTACTGTAAATACCCTGAATGTTACCCAGATGGAGTTCTGATGAATTTCAAATAATGTATAATCCATGATATAAAATAAACATATCATGTGCTTGAAATGGCCGCTTGAGTTGCTAGTGGCAGCATGTCTCTCTGGATCTATGTGAAAGCTGTCATACATCACAAATGTTTGACACTACAGTATTTTGCTGGGGACAGTTATTAACCATCACAAATACTGTATGCATCACATGTCAAGCATGTTAATGTCAAACGGCATTTATTGTATCTTGACTAATTGAGGGATAGATTTCTGGTAATTACGAACTACAAAGTTACTGTATGGGTCCAGAAGACTTATTATTATTATTGCAGAAAGCTAAATGGATGCTTTTATTGTGCTTTATTGGGAGTATGGACAAGAGCAGCTTACCTTGGACTAGGTTTTGTAAATTACAGAATTTTTATTTCATGTGAACTGTTCATTTCAGGTCAGTTCACCTGGTTTAATCGTGCAATTTAAATTTGAATGAAATCATATGTGGAGCATGAAGGTGCATTTATTTAGCACGTTCGCATTTGACTGAAATTCTCAGAAGCAAATGGATTTACAGTCTGTGAAAAGAGTCTGGCAGCCACAGTTATTAAAGCACAACAACATTAGCTTGCCTGAGAATGTCAGAATGTCATTATGCTGTTCTCTCGTTTTCCTCTGTCAAGGGCAGCAAACGCGGGATACAGTGTCAGCAATATCATTATGAACATTATTCTGTCTGTGTCACTGCTGGGGTCGGTGGCTGAGCTCTGGGTCAATAGATTTGGCTAATGCACAGCAGAAAAGTGCAGCAAACCACGGAACAGTTAAGCCCGGTGAACTGTTCACCAATACACCTGCCCTTCTATACAGTAAATGAACATGTTTTAAGCTACCACAAACATATTAGAAAATTAATGTTTCGTTTTGATTGTTATCTATTCTATAGCACAAGTGAAATATAGCATGACAATTATAGAATAAATGTGCCGCGTAAAACATCTGTTTTGTAAACAGCACGCAACAGATCTACTCAAGCGAACTACTTATGCTTCTGCTCTCTTTAAAACATTCATATAATAAAATCCATTAACCATATATTCACCGCAATAATAATCTATTTAAAGAAAGAGAAATTAACTTACAAGGAAGGTTGATTTTGTAGTTATTCCCAGCAAACCTGAACCCGTCCAGTCGCATCTGCAGCGAATAGCGCGCGCGTGTGTGCCTTCCCCTCAGCGCGCACTCGAGCCGCTTAAAAAGTTTAATGACGTCAACCGAGCATTTAAAACGCCGCTTTTTTCACAGGAATGTACAACGTGCTGTCTTCATTAAAGGGACCGCGCACTATCACTGAAATAGTGTACATATAATCAACTGTTGAACATCGTTTGCTCACCTCGTGTAGTTTCTTTCTTCTGTGCAAACACAAAAGGAGACCTCAGGGGCTGTTCAATCAAACTAGGCGTTCTATGGTGTCTTCGAACTTAGAAGCAGTGTTGGGGAAAGTTACTTTTAAAAGTAATGCATTACAATATTGTTTTACTTAGGCTATTTACAATAATTCCCATACCGATTGAAACAGTTTGTTTCGTGAAGTGGATCAAGTGCAAGGGGAATGGGGATTGACCAATTTCTGGTGTGACTACTTATTTATGTGTGAGTATTGTGTGAGTTTGGAGTAAATATATTAGTATTTATGATGTGCATGGATAATTAAAGTGTTACAGATTGATTTTCTTTACACCAGTGTCCACCTTTGTCCTTTAATTAGGATATAGAGTAATTCTTGTATTGGCCTCTAGGGCATCTAAATATTGTTTTAGTTGTTTGATATTGATAGCCCAACTGTACCTGTAAATGGTTAGGGGTGTTTAGAAGGCGCTCAGAAGGCCACACTTATAGAAGCTGTGGTATAATGCTGCACAATTTAGCTGCAGATGTACGGTTTAATAAATGATATGCTACTAACCAATATTTCAACAAAAAGGATTAAATGAAGAAAAAAATTACATTAAAAAGTATTGAAAGTTTTAGTTCAACAAAAATAGCCATGCAAAATATGCTGGTAGGTTTTAAAACAACCATATATGGACTGACTTTTAAAGTTCCCAGAAATGTGGACTGTAATTTATACTGTCGGCCTCCAAAAAGGAAGCACTATAAAAATATCATAAAAAAAGTCCATATTACTTGTGTATTCTACAGTAAGTATTAGTCACCATCAAGAGCAGCTTTGATATTCTGCCTAGTATCTCCTGTTGCATTTCATAAAATGTAAATAATATGGGGTTCAGAATGACGCCAGGAAGATAAGTTTACAATGATATATTTGGTTGACCTATTCTTTGAATATCACACCTTTAAAACATTAAACTTTACCATGCAACATTAAACTAAGTGACTATAAAAGATGTGCAATATAATAAAAACGTCAGGAGACTGTACAATTATTTGATTGTTTTGTTTGTTGGAGGACTAATTTGCATGTACTATGAATGTCACAGAAATCACCAGCCCTGAACATTTTCTAAGAACAAATTCCTGAGATTTAAAATCCAAAATACCACATCACCTTGGGTTAAATATAACTGCTCAAATTATTATTAACCCAAACAATGACTCTCCTTCACTATAGGAGCTATTAGAAGTGCATCTACCTTTGTTCAGATTTTTAACCAGTTCATTGTCACGGCTGAATGAACGAGAGACGAGGATTCAAATGCAGAGGAGATTTATTCCACACAAACAGATAGGATACAAACTCAAGACACAACTAGCCAGCGGGAAGGAACATCAGGAACAGGTAACTCAGACAACGAACCAGCACAGGACTACAAACACAAGGAAGCTAAATAGGGGAACAAACAAAGGAGGGTAATGAGACTAACAGGTGGGATAAATTAACCAATAATCAAATAACAAGCTGGGAGGGGCTAGACAATAGACACGAGCACATGGCCCAACATAACAAACACCCATGTGCAGCACAAGACAGGACAGGCATGTGACATTACCCCCTCCCTACGGAGCGGCTACCAGACGCTCCATAAGACCAGGGCGGGACGGGAGGGACAGACCAGGGCGGGACGGGAGGGACAGACCAGGGCGGGACGGGAGGGACAGACCAGGGCGGGACAGGGGAAAAAAAATGTCTGGGACACCAGAGTGGTCCACAGGGTTCAGGAGGCCAGGACGGGGCAGGCTGTGCAAACGGCCAGGGCGGAGACTTTCCCTCGGGCGGCCAGGGCGGAGACTTTCCCTCGGGCGGCCAGGGCGGAGACTTTCCCTCGGGCGGCCAGGGCGGAGACGGCAGTTCATCGGGCGGCCAGGGCGGAGACGGCAGTTCATCGGGCGGCCAGGACGGAGACTTTCCCTCGGGCGGCCAGGGCGGAGACGGAAGTTCATCGGGCGGCCAGGGCGGAGACTTTCCCTCAGGCGGCCAGGGCGGAGACTTTCCCTCGGGCGGCCAGGGCGGAGACGGCAGTTCATCGGGCGGCCACGGCGGAGACGAACCCTCGGGAGACCAGGAAGTAGACGACCCTTCAAGCGACCATGGCACAGGAACCGACCCCAACTCAGGAACAGGAACCGACACCGGCTCAGGAACAGGCACCGACACCACCAGCTCAGGAACTGGCACCACTGGAACTGGCCCTGGAACTGGCACCACCGGCTCAGGAACTGGCACCGACACCCCCGGCTCAGGAACTGGCACCGACACCACCGGCTCAGGAACTGGAACCACCGGAACTGACAGTGGAACTGGCACCACCGGAACTGGCACTGGAACTGGCACCAACGGCTCAGGGACTGGAACTGGCACTGGAACTGGTACCACCGGCTCAGGCACTGGAACTGGCACCACTGGAACTGGCACTGGCACCACCGGCTCAGGCACTGGAACTGGCACTGGAACTGGTACCACCGGCTCAGGCACTGGAACTGGCACCACTGGAACTGGCACTGGAACTAGTACCACCGGCTCAGGCACTGGAACTGGAACCACCGGCTCAGGCACTGGAACTGGAACCACCGGCTTAGGCACTGGAACTGGCACCACTGGAACTGGCACCACCGGCTCGGGCACTGGAACTGGCCCCTCTGGCTCGGGCACTGGAACTGGCACCACCGGCTCGGGAACTGGCACCACCGGCTCAGGAACAGACACCACCGGCCCAGGAACAGACACCACCGGTCCAAGTGTGTGCGTAGCCCACACACACCACATGGCTGTGGCCATAATGGCTAGTGTCGCGGTCACTAAGGGCTCAGGAACAGGCACCACCGGCACAGAAACAGACACAAGCACAGACACTGGCTCCGGCTCAGGAACAGACACTGGCTCCGGCTAGTGCTGGGCGGTTTGACCAAAAATCAACATCACGTTTTTTTTCTAAATTATACCGGTTTCACGGTTTTTACCGGTTTTTTTTTTGTGTGTTTTTTTTTTCTCAAGCATGATGGGTGTTTACCACATTTTCTACTGAGTGAGAGAGGAAATAGTGCAGTAGATTTACTTATAATGCCCTATTTTATTGTCATGAGTGAATATTATAGAAAAAATCCACACTAATATTAATAATACAGGTTTGCAAGGCTGTTTACAAAGAGGTGCCAGCAGGACGCGCTTTAGGAGCGGCAGAAACAGTGGTTTCCCCGGTAACGGCTGTACACAAAGCAGCAACGCTCATAAACACTGCTTTATCAGGAAAGATAAAGAAAGATTCAATCGTAATAACAAAGAAACTTTTCTTAAGACCGTCAGTTCACTTCAGATACGTTAATACAGTATAAAAACACGCGCGCCGCAAGAAAAAAAGACTCTCACCCCCACACGTCTCGTGCCCATTCTAGTCAATGCTTGTGTTTCAGATCGAAGCTTCCCAGAAGCGGCTCTCCGCGCCGCTTCGCTAAATATAGGCGCCTGGTCTATTTTGACGCACCACGTGGAGGACGGAATAAAACCTTGTCGCAGCTGTAATGCGCCGCAGACGTGTGTTGTAAATGAGGGGTGAGACTGTGTCGCGCAGCGCCGCGTTCCGATTAAAGCGACATACACCGGTTTTGCGGTATATTAAAAATTCATATCGTAACAAAAATAAACACCGGTATTCGGTATGAACCGGTAAACCGCCCAGCACTAGCTCCGGCTCAGGAACAGACACTGGCTCCGGCTCAGGAACAGACACTGGCTCCGGCTCAGGAACAGACACTGGCTCCGGCTCCGGAACAGACACTGGCTCCGGCTCCGGAACAGACACTGGCTCCGGCTCCGGAACAGACACTGGCTCCGGCTCCGGAACAGACACTGGCTCCGGCTCCGGAACAGACACTGGCTCCGGCTCCGGAACAGACACTGGCTCCGGCTCCGGAACAGACACTGGCTCCGGCTCCGGAACAGACACTGGCTCCGGCTCCGGAACAGACACTGGCTCCGGCTCCGGAACAGACACTGGCTCCGGCTCCGGAACAGACACTGGCTCCGGCTCCGGAACAGACACTGGCTCCGGCTCCGGAACAGACACTGGCTCCGGCTCCGGAACAGACACTGGCTCCGGCTCCGGAACAGACACTGGCTCCGGCTCCGGAACAGACACTGGCTCCGGCTCCGGAACAGACACTGGCTCCGGCTCCGGAACAGACACTGGCTCCGGCTCCGGAACAGACACTGGCTCCGGCTCCGGAACAGACACTGGCTCCGGCTCCGGAACAGACACTGGCTCCGGCTCCGGAACAGACACTGGCTCCGGCTCCGGAACAGACACTGGCTCCGGCTCAGGAACAGGAACAGGAACAGACATCACCGGCTCAGGAACAGACACTGGCTCTGGCTCCGGCTCAGGAACAGGAACAAACATCACCAGCTCAGGAACAGACACCACCGGCTCAAGTGTGTGCCTAGCCCACACACACCACATGGCTGTGGCCATAATGGCCAGTGTCGCGGTCACTGAGGGCTCAGGCTCAGGAACAGACACCACCGGCTCAGACACAGGCTCGACGGCGGCCATCTTGTCAGGGGACACAGGCTCGGCAGGCGTGACGTGAACAGGCTCGGCGGCGGCCATCTTGTCCGAAGACACAGGCTCGGCAGGCGTGACGTGAACACTCTCGGTGGCGGCCATCTTGTCAGGGGACACAGGCTCGGCAGACGTGACGTGAACACTCGCGGCGGCGGCCATCTTGTCCGAAGACACAGGCTCGGCAGGCGTGACGTGAACAGGCTCGGCGGCGGCCATCTTGTCCGAAGACACAGGCTCGGCAGGCGTGACGTGAACAGTCTCTGTTGCGGCCATCTTGTCTGAAGACACAGGCCCGGCAGACGTGACGTGAACAGGCTCGGCGGCGGCCATCTTGTCCGAAGACACAGGCTCGGCAGGCATGACGTGAACAGGCTCGGTGGCGGCCATCTTGTCCGAAGACACAGGCTCGACAGGCACCACCGGAACTGGGACCACCGGAACTGGGACCACCGGAACTGGGACCACCGGAACTGGGACCACCGGAACTGGGACCACCGGAACTGGGACCACCGGAACTGGGACCACCGGAACAGTTACGGAGGGAGCCTTTCTCCTCCTCCTATGTTTCGGGACCACCGGAACTGGGATCACCGGAACTGGGACCACCGGAACTGGGACCACCGGAACTGGGACCACTGGATTCGGGACCACCGGAACAGTTACAGAAGGAGTCTTTTCCCTCCTCCTGTGTTTCGGGACCACCGGAACTGGGACCACCGAAACTGGGACCACCGGAGTTGGGACCACCGGAACAGGCATGGAGGAAGTCTTTCTCCTCCTCCTCCGTCTCGGGATCAGTGGTGAAGGCTCTCCTTTCCGCTGATCGTCATCGGCCATGGTCCTCTCCTCCTCCCAAGTCCTTTGAGCGCATCTGGCGAAGTACTCAAATAAGGAGATTGAAGATCCCTTCTCCTCTCCCTGAGGAAAAACCTCACTCCGCTGAATCCACATATTGGCTGGTTCGTTCTGTCACGGCTGAATGAACGAGAGACGAGGATTCAAATGCAGAGGAGATTTATTCCACACAAACAGATAGGATACAAACTCAAGACACAACTAGCCAGCGGGAAGGAACATCAGGAACAGGTAACTCAGACAACGAACCAGCACAGGACTACAAACACAAGGAAGCTAAATAGGGGAACAAACAAAGGAGGGTAATGAGACTAACAGGTGGGATAAATTAACCAATAATCAAATAACAAGCTGGGAGGGGCTAGACAATAGACACGAGCACATGGCCCAACATAACAAACACCCATGTGCAGCACAAGACAGGACAGGCATGTGACATTCATCTGGTGCAATAGCAGCAACACTTACTGGCTTGCAGGTGCAGCTGCTAATCAGAAAGTGTGAAAGCGTGATCTCCCTTCACCTGCATCTATGTGATGTCTTGATCCCTCTGCACATCTGTGCCTCTTAATTTCTAGAATGAACAATCTCTGTCTCTTCTTGTGTGTCTAATCAATAAGTGCCATTCAGGCAGAATGTTCCAAAACCTGGTTTCCATTTGTCATTTGTCAACCACAACATATTTGCAATCAATTTAACTTTCCGCTCCGAGAGGAAAACATATGTTTACCAATGCACAGCACACTCAAATGTTCAACGGGTTATGTTCTGAAATACTGTGTGTTTTTGTTTTTTTATTAATACTGCATATATGTTAAGCAAATATGTGTTATAGAAATAAACAGTTAAAGGTACAATTTAAGGAATGAAATCCTGAGGGACTATGATATTTATGTAATAGCAAATGTGCATTTTTGTTTATTTGTTCATCCTGATTCACTCATCCACAACCTTCAAACATGAAATGGTGTAATTCTAAATGCATATGTTATGTAATGTGTGTATTCAACAGCCCTCAGAGCTGTGATTTCCTCTTTTCTTCTATTCGTTTCCTGGTCTATTTTCATTATTAGCACACAGCAGGTATTGGCTTTGTGTTTGTATTTTTTCAACAGTCCTTAATGAAACACAATAACTAATCTACTCCCGCTCAGGGAAATCATTATTCATTCATTATTTTAAAGCACTGAAGTGCGGTTAGTCTCAAAATCTTTCTAAAAATTTTCCTAAGCTCACCATGCAATGACACATTTAAATACAATGCACTTTGAATAGGCTTAACAGGTTGGGCCGAGAATGACTAAATAATATAGCCTCCTCTCTTCTCCTTTCCCATCTTAGTTTTATCAAGTAAGCTCCCACAATCTCTAACACCTATTAATTCTTGCCCTTTAAGAATAAAAGAGTTTTAAGTAAATATGTGAAAGAAAATGTCACAAAATCAATGTGGAGAAAGCTACACTGTAAAAAAAAAAAAATACAGTGTAAAGTTACATTTTTTAAGTACAATCAACTTTAAGTCAGACGATTAAGTCAGTTCAACTTAAATAACATTAAACTGACTTGTGAAAAAAGTAGAAATTGCTTAATTTATTTTGATGAGTTAAAGCAATGTAAAACCATATGTTGTCATACCTTATTGATCATATAATTTTTACAGTGTACACTCCAACAATTTTTTTTTTTTTGTTATCAATATGATGCAGTATATTTAGCTCTAAATTGTCATACTGACAATATTTTATTTATTTATTTAATCATGTATTGCCTTCAATTAAGTCTGATAGCTTTGAGAAAACAATCCCATCCAAATTAATTAACTATTTTATCTGTTATTAAATCTGAAAAACAAGGTCTGCTGCAGTCATGCAGACATTTTTCTGCAGATTTATTTTATTTATTTTTTTGTTTTTATATAAAAACATATATATATTTCTTTATGTAACAATATATCAACAATATATTTTTTAATTGGAATTAATAGGTAACTGTGCTTCTTTTCCCCCTGTGTGAAACCATGGCCCCAAATATATTGTCAAGCAAGTGCATCAATTATTTGTGTCACATGGCTTAAGTAACCAATCAATGAAGAGAAAGCAGAAGTGGTGACTTGCATAGAATCCAGTGTGTATTATATCAGATGCTTGCGTTTAGAATTAAGCTTTTTTTTTCCAGAATTCACTGTTTTGTTTTCATGCATGCCAAAGGCCACGGCCATACCTATGAATATAGTATGTACATCTAAAACACACTGTGTGACTATAATCACGTCGTCCTGTCTGTAATGGACTCACATCGCATCTAAAATGAGAACTAAATCAAGCATCACTCATGCATATGAGCATGCTTGCGAATAAATTCACATGAGCAGACATGACACAGATGTAAATAATCAGCCATGCATGGGAGAGTTGGTGTTAGCCGATGGCCAGACACAGCAGTAAATCAGACAGAATGCCTTATAATGAGTCTCTCTCCTGTCTGATCCCACTAAAGATCCGCCTAGAGCAACCTCATTTAACAGCTTCTCTTCATTTGTATCAGACCTCATAAACAAGAAGTCCATTAAAACACTCTGCTAATAGGATTCTGTCTCATTCTTCTGCCTCAGCTTGTCATTTAAAAACACATCAGACTGATAATCATTAGAACAGAGAGAGACAACAGATCTCATTATGAATGCATGACTCATAATGGACATTTTATTCATTTATTGCTCCTTATATGAGACAGCATTATAAATGTATTTTCCTCATTTAGGTTGTGATATTTTGCTTATAGAGATTGATGGATTTTTTTTAACTAAACTCATAAGCATGTGTATATATGGTAATCTTATTACTTTTATAGATTATTTTATATTTTTATACTGATAAAGGTCATGATTTGATGGTGGATCTCTAAAGAATAGCACTAACAATACCATTACATCATTCAACAGGACACACTGTTTAACATGTAAAACTTGCTTATTTACACATTGTTTGCATAAAAAAAATTCCCTTTTATTCATTCTCAGTTGTCTAACCCATAGCATTTTAAGCTCAAAAGTAAGACAAAAATACAAATTAATTTGCAATTTACATAGCCAAACAACTTAAATGTAAATGCCACAATTACTACTTCTACTGCTATTAATATCAATAATAACAAATTATGTTTCATGCATATTTTTTTATTATTGCAATCTATAGGCTAATAAAAAATAGATACAATAGTTTCTGCATATCTGTTATCGACAGATAATCAGTTTTGTATAAATCAGACTCTAAATTAATAACTAGTTGGTGTATCAATTAATTAATCAAATATTAGTAATTGTTATGGTCACCAGATGGAGTGCCCTTGAGAGCCACCAGAGGGCACTCCACATCCGACTATTGTCATTCCCTCACAAACTACATTTCCCATAACTCACTGCTTTATGGGACTGTATATGACTCTTCATCCATTATCACATTCACCTGTGTCTCATTATCTTGTTTAGCTCACCCCATATAAGCCTGGTTTTTATCATTCGTTATCTGTGAAGTCTTGTTTAGTGTTACGCTGCAATTCTGAGCATTTTCCCTGGTTTCTGGATTGCTTGCCTGTTCCATGGATTACTCTTTTGCCCGTGTTCCCTACCTTGTTGTGTTTGTTTGTATGGACTGTCTGCGTGTGTTTGACCTTGCCTGTACTTTGGATTACATCTTTGGATTACCCTGTTCAGTAAACACTGCGTTTGGATCCTCAACCTTCGTGTCTCAGAGCAGTTTGTGACAGTAATATACAAAATGGAGATAATTCAAGGTTATTATTGTTGCAGAGAAAAGCAATGACTAGGCAAAAAGTGGCATTCGAAATCAATCATCACTGAACGGTCAACTGTGTAGGAAAAATGAATACAGTAAATTGAATAATTTAAATTGAAATATACATAACCTTGTGAGCTAACACTTTTTTTTTTTTAAGGAATGCAACAGTACTTCAAACTCTTTTGCAAAGCTGTAGTTATCTCTCTGTGGCAGCTGCATGATGACTTCACCATTGCAGCTTGGTTGAATTCAGTCAGCACACATTACACCTCGACTCCAATCTATTTCTTGAGTTGTTATGGCTCTAACTCTCAGCTCAGTAAAAAAAGCATCAGTCCGTCAGGTTAAAATCGATTTGTTCTTCACAGAGGAGTTGGGCAGCAGGGTGTCAGAAAGTTTCATCACATTGCATTGCTAATGATGCCATTTAAACTCTGTGGAAGATCATTAGCTTCAGTCCTCGCTTTTCCTCGCTCATCTTCCTGTTTCCTCCGTGTATCTGTCTCTGGCAGTGGGAACGGAGCTTCAGGGAAATTATATGAGACAGGGGGTGATAAAACACCAAAGCCTCTGGTCTTTATAGGGCCACACAGGAAGCCAGATCACAATCACGTCTTTCGTCAGATAGCGGTTAGTGCAATCAGAGCAGTATTAGTGGAACTTTGAGATGGAAGAAAATATTTTTTGCCCTAAGCCTTTTCATCATAGTCTTCTATAAATAACTGAGCAAAACCTATTCTCGGTGGGGTTACCCTTTCAAAAGAAAGAATGAAACATGGAAAATAAGAAGATAAATTCACAGCGCTGGCTGTTTTGCATATGAATTAGTTTGTATTTGGGGTTTGATCCTTTGACGTTTGTGTGTATGCATATCTGTGCCTATTTATTCAATGATCATAAACAAAGTGTTTAGAAGTGTCGTCTCTTGGACGTCGCGTTCTAGTTGTGGAATAGCAACTTTATCTTTCTCAAGTACTTAGATTAATACCTCCTTCACACATTGGCATTTAATTTCCCCTTATCTTAAATGTATGCTTAGAAAGCAGGAAGTGAAAAACGCATAAATAATTGCACCAACGTTTCTCTCCTGCTCCAGTAGAGCATTTCATTATCATTAGCCAGTACTGTTCAATTTAGATGAGTTTTGAAAAAACACCTAACTCATTACAAATGCCTGATAACGCTACTGAGTGAATCAAATGGATTACAGATCCTGGTTTTAAGAATGTTATCTATTCCTAGTGCCTAGTACCGGCAATCAGGAGTGATTTTTGTTGTTTATCTGAAATTTGTAAGATTCACCTGCTCTACAAACACATTTTTGTTGTTTGCCACACTCCTGTCACAATATGCAGTTATGGAAGTTGAGGTATGGTTTAATCTGCACTGTTTTCTTTTACTGGGACAGTATCAAGTAAAGTTGTGTGTGCCCCACTTGGCATTGGTTTTACTGTACTGTATTGTTGTTACCATGACTGAGTATGTGTGGCTGCATGTGTGCATATGTGGAAATGTGTGTGTCATCAGAAAAGTTTCCACTGAGCGCTATAGGAGTCAGATTAAAATATATTAAAGATTTTTTTGCAAATCAACACAACACATTTTCATTCATTTTATATCAAATTTATGTTCTGTCTACTGTGTGAAATGTCTTTTTTCTCTTGTCCTTCCTCCCATCACTCACTCACACACACAAACTACTGTACACACATCCTATTTAAAAATGGCATTTGCACGCTTCTTTAGGCAAGTGAACATTTGTTAATACATCCACAATATTTAAACATGCAGTAACTGTTTTGCAAAGTTGAATGTTTTTACTTGTATCTTGTTCTGTTTATATCAGGACCTTTATTTTTAAGTTTGGCTGCATTGTTTTTGTCATATCAGTGTTAATGTTTCCTCCCTGATTGTTATCCCCCAGGTTCCTTGTTTAGTCGTTTTATATAAATACCCCTCATGTGTCTCTTGTCAAGAGTTAAATGTAACTTGTGGGTTTTCCTCAGCTCAGCTCAAGTCAGAGTTCTTGTTTTCTTGGTTGAATAGTCATTTATTTTATTACTTTTGTCTGTTTTATTCTAATAATGGTTACTCACTTTGGTTCTTCATGTCACACCTTGTAAGCTCCAGTCATTACAAATTGCAGGCAATGAGATGCAGTTTCTGCAGGCTCCAGAGAATTAAGAAAATAGACATAGAGAAGAAAAGAGCAAAGTGCTGTGAATAGGGATGGCTGTAACACTTTTGAGCAATTTATCTTAAAGGACAAGTTCGGTATTTTACACTTAAAGCCCTGTTTACAGATCGTTTCTGATGAAATAGAACAGTTAAGATTAAAATTTGGACACATGCTGCTGTCCCGAGAATTTTAGGTTTATTTCGCTTTCCCCAAAACCTCTAGAACCTCTACTAGGTGCACTGAACAATCCTTCAAAAAACGCATTAAACTTTCGATTACAAAGACGTGAAACTCACCGAGTGGTCAGGGGTGTTCACTGATATGCTCACACAAAAATCGCTGCAAAAGATGCTTTCCAACAGGTTTTATCGTAGTTTTTGTCCAACTCCATTGACTTGTATTGAATGTGCTGTGAGAGGTACGGTATTACTCCGCCGCTTCTTCTTCTGCTTCTTCTGTGTATTCAATGAAATGCCAGTGGTTTGCTTGCAATTGGCAAAGGTGCATTATCGCCACCAACTGGGCTGGAGTGTCTATTATTCAAGCTCTCAGCGGAAGAATGTACGGGTGTGAGACGTTTGGAAAAATAGATCCACAGTTTTACAACGAATGGTAAAACACCTGTTGGAAAGCATCTTCTAAATGTATCTGCTACAAATAATCTGCAACTTATCACTAAACTGTGTAAATTAATGTCGGTAACTCCTGCAGGTAGATGCTACACAACCTTTGATTTTGTATGTAAAATACGTCACAAAAACTTTATTATAGTAGATATTTTCCCAGCGGGCTTTTAAAAGCTTTAATTAACGCTTTCCTCCTTCTTCCACACTTCAAGTCTCAGCTCTGGGGCTTTGGGGTTTCATTAGCCAATCAGTGTTGCTAAGATTTCGTTTTCATGCTCCAGACTAATTAATCGCATGTCATTAACAATACAGGTGATTGAGCCTGAGTTCCCTTAAACAAAGATGACACAATTCAAATTGAGCCATCTGAGTGGCACTGCGATGGAAGGTAATGCAAATAAGCTTTCTTCAGGTTCCATAAACATTCTTGATAAACAGGAAAAATAGGCCATATGTAACATAATATGTGTCATGCCAGGTGCTAGTTCAACACAATGTAATGGCTGTAATGGCTATTGGAGTAGTTGTGAACGGTCACCTGCAGATAGAAACTGTTCTGATGTCTGTTGATCATGGTCTAAAAGCTTGCCAGACACTAGGAGAACAATAGCTTACTTTTCATCTTTGTAAATGTCTTGTAAGCTTTAATGCACTTTTGCAAAAACAGTCATAATCGAACACTAAAACTTTTGCAAGAAACTAAATCAATGTAGAGATGCCACTCAGACATACTTAGCAATTATTATGGCAGAAAGAGTTATAATAGCTGGTTTGCACTGAATCATTTCAACCAGGCCATTCAGTTTCTCTCTCTTCTAGTGCCACATTCCAGAAATGTCTGTTTTGCCATCTTAATACCCTGTGGTGATAACAGATGGGAGTTCAGTGAAGCAGAAAGCTGAGTGATGTGAATTTATCCTTTTGCCCCATTCCTTTCTCAGACCCACAAGTGAAAAATAAACCATATGATTGCATTGCAGTGTCGCAGCCACCAGCCATTCAACAAAACCAAAAAAATACATTCAACATCCAGATCGAACAGCAGGAGGGATGAGTCACTGGTTCTCAATTCCACTTGTTTTTATGTTTCAAGTGGGATTGATTTCTCTTTTATGTTTCAAGTGGGATTGATTAGTTGCAAAAAAAGCCTACTACTAATGAAAACCTCAAAACATGGTTCAAAATGATAACTCACCACGCATCAAATGCGTATAAAACGTCGCTTTGGTGAGTAAAAAAAAAAGGGTTACTCGCCAGTTGGCCGGTAACTAAAAGTATTTGCAACATTTGTGGATTAAGGGAATGGACGCCCCTTAAAGACCCAACAGTATTTAGGGAAGGGAAGCAAACTAAATAGAGGGGAAATAATGCCCTACCATACTTAGTTCACTTTGCATTAACCCCAAGGAGGGTACCAGAGTAACGGCCCGTTATATCTAGCACTTTATTTAGCACTAGACCATCATGAGTGACAGATAACAAGGTGGGAAGCCCCACAAGCAAACTTCCAGTAATTATCATCATTGTCAAAACTAGGGCCATTCCCAAGGAATGTTATCCCTATTTCAAGACCCAACCATAGTTGGGGAGGGAAGTAAATGAAGTAGAGGGAAGTATACTGCCCACCTAGTTGGTTCACCTAGCATCATCCAGTGGGGCCATCCAAAGGGGAGATATGTCCCATTTCATTACTCAGACAGTGAGGCAAACCACAGATTGCCAAAAAACCTTGTCAATATACTCCAACCCTAGGAGGCAGCAGGAGAGCTATGCCCTACTTCACTGAACCCCAGTACACTGAGGAAGAGTACACCCGACTTGAGCCCGACCGGTACTGTTAAAGTTTAAGAACGAACCCGAACCGAACCCTGACTTAAATAAAGGCACTTCTCCTGGGCCTGTTGTAGCTTGCGCTTTAACCATGGGTCAACTAGCGAGGCCTTTAACACACCCATCCAAAGGGGAGCATATATCCCTAATTCACCAACAGTGGCTGCGGAGGGAGGTTAGAGAGTAGGGGAATGTGATTGCCCTACATACTCCATTCAACCTGCATCAACACTAAAGGGGTACCTCCCAAGCAACCATCAGCAGTTGTGTGTTGAGTGTACAATTTTACTTTAAACCCTAACATAGGAGAAAATATAGCTCAACCCTGGGAAAAAAGATTTGTCACAAACTACCTTGCATTTCTGGGTATCAAAGCAGAGCAAGAGAGATATCAGAGACAATAAAACTCCAACCACAGCCACTGGCCCATGTTTCTCTCACTTTGGGGGTCAGGTAAAGGGGGCAGGATGTCCTCCTACCTACAGTCAACAAAAAGTTTAAAAACACCTGCTCTAACCCTATGCCAATATTCTCAGCCTACAATCCCTGTGTTCAATTCCGCCTTGCCGCTATGGCAACCACGGTATCGAAGCGCGAGGTGTAGGTGCCTCAAATTGAGCGCTTAAGCCAGAGTCACACAGGGTAAATCCTAAAAGATTCCTCTTTCCTAGGCCAAAGTCTTTGATTGCTAGTTTGAAATATTAGCCGACAGCTGATTAATGACCATTGTGATCATATCTTACCACCGACGAAATTCTGGCAGTGTCAGAAGTTTTGAGGTGCAGTCCTGCAGTGTAGAGGTCTACACTGACTTTAAACTTAAGCCCGAACCCAGCCCGTACCCGAAATCGTTTGACCCGACCAGACTCGAGCCCGACTGGTTCTGTTAAAGTTTAAGACCGAACCTAACCCAAACCCGAAATCCATCACTTTATGTACCTGTATTCTTGCTACCATAAGCCAAGACTTGTTGGTAGTATTTCCCTATCGCTCCACCAGGCTGGCATAGTCAGATTAAATTAATTCTGATTCACGTTTTCCACCACTTGGGAATGCCACAAGTAGAAGTGGAAAAGGGAATTATAAAGGCTTGTATACAAGTCGATGTATCAGAATGGTAATGTGTTTTGTGTATAGCTCTTGAAGACTCAAATTTTATTGTTTAATGTTATTTTCAGTATTCATAATCAGTTGTATTATGTATCTTTATTATTTTCTTTATTAGTATTCATAATCAGATGTATTAAGTACATGAGTTAGAGTGAGCATGGAATGTGTGTGAGGGATCCTGCAGAGACAAGGAGAGACCATTTTGAACACAGGAATTTGTAGCTTATGTTTTTCACTTATGCTTTTCACTTATGCACATGACATGAGTCACAAGTTCTATATAAGGAAGGATTGTGTAGCATGATGAAAAGGTTTTCCAATGATGATATGTACATACGTTGACTGTCATACAGTAGGCCTATTCTCTATAAGGAAAGATGATTGTGCCACATGCAAGCACAAGGTATATATTAAACATAAACATGCTTTTAAATTAAACTTGTTTTGTAATTCATTTCTTTGGTCAAGCAGCCTATAAAACCTACCTTTGTGTCCAGAGGAACAGAGAAAACTGGCACAATCTCGTTGGTTTCTCCCCTATGCCTGACATATAATAAAAAAAGAGATATCTTGGCAAAATGGCTGGTGTTGCTTCCATGATTCAACCACAATGGGGAAAAGCTTATTTTTCAAGTCCACAATTGGGCATCACAAACAGGATTGCATCTTCAGGCATTATCTCAATCATTTCAGGTAATACCTTTTTCCCCCTAAAATAGTTCTAAGTCTACCTGATAATAAACAGTGATGAGACATGACTGAAACTGAAACATCAGTTGTATTGCCAATAAATATGTGTCAGACATACAGTAGTTAAAATTAAGCAATTTTTTTTTATGTGGATTATTTAAGTTGCTCTGATCAGTGGAAAAAGTATTTGAACTATGCTAGGGCAAAAGTGGATCTTTTAAAAAAAAAGTCCATTTAGTAAAATTTCAGGAGAATAAGCTGTAAGATTTACCTAGAAATTAGTTTGGTCATGAGTGAGGCGGTAAAATATTTACACGCCAAAGTCTCACACACACAGAAGGGACCAGATAGGTGGTAAGTGTTAAACAGTCTTTATTGAAGTGGTGAAGCAGTAGCGGGAACCAGGCAATGGAGAGTGAATGGTGACTGAACGATGCAGATGGTGACTGAACGATGCAGATGGTGACTGAAGCGGGTTTCCGTGCAGGTGATTAAGACGAGCGAAGACAGGGGAACTGGCTCTTGACAACGGGTTGAAGACAGACGGAAGACAGGATACCGCTGACGATCTCAGATGAGTGTTTGGGTAAGAAGTCTGTTTGTCGTAGCCACATCAACGAGAGCAGACCCAGAGTGAAGGGAGAACAGGGAATATAAAGGATGTGCTGATGAAGGAGAGCAGGTGCAGCGAGTCAGTACTCAGGTGATTGGTGATGATCGGCAGCAGGTGTGGTGATGAACGACTGAGTGCAGGTGGGGACCAGGAGGGATGCTGGGAAGTGTAGTGCTGACAGGTTACTGAGCTGGTGACTGGTGACTGAGCTGGTGCCTGGGACAAAAGATTCATGCTTTTAGAGAAAGGCTATGAAGCTGTGACACAAGCGGTATTTAAGATTAAAGTGGCGGGGCTGCACTGTAAGGTAGTGCTGTATATTAGAACCCTAAAACGTTTAAACACGCTGAAGATTAAAGTGGTTTAAAGTGGCGGGTCTGCACTGTAAGGTAGAGCTGTATATTAGAACCCTAAAATGTTTAAACATTCTGAAGTATAAAGGTGCCATTTATGAATTATAGTAGCTAGAATCGCATGCATTCTGATTTTGACATTGAAATTGTTCAATATTTGAGGAGACTGATCTGAGTTAAACTGAAAAAAAGAAGACGAAAAAGGACAACTGAAAATATAAGAGTTAACTTTTAACTTTTTCTTTTTCCTTTCCTCGAGTTCCTCAAGTGATCAGAGAAGGGAGAGTGAAGCAGCCCCTCCCTACGGTATCTAAACCCTCCTCTTCACAAACACAGTTATAAATAGATAGCCTGCTGTTTCTCTATTTCCCATAGAGAGTATTAAGACATATAGAAATTATTTGCAAATGGCTGTAAACAGAGAAGATACAAATTTCTACTATATGTGATAAAGTGACAGACATTTCTGTTGTTAATGTGGGTTTTAAAGCATGCTAGAGTTTAACGAGGCAAAATTAGTCTTTGTCTGAAAAAGAACAAGAGATAAAAATAAGGTCATAAGATAAGTTTTAAGTAATTCTTTTGAAGGAAACATCTATAATAATACTTTTATAATAAATGGACAAGTACAAGTTGATGTAAAATTTGAGATTCCTGTTAAGAAATTACGAGATACAGGAGCTATGGATTATTTTATTTTAGATTCCATTTTGCCATTTTCCTCACAGTCTGAAACCGGTGAGAGTGTTTTACAGTAGTTCGAGGAATGGGTTTGAATACAACAGTGCCTATTCATAAAGTCAAGCTTCACTCTGATTTGGTGAGTGGTAGTGGTAGTGGAAGTGAAGTGGTAGTGGGATTGCGTCCAGCCATTCCGAGTGAGGGTGTGCATCTTATTTTAGGAAATAAATTAGCAGGAGACAGGGTGTGGGCCAATGTACCTAAATCTCCAATGGTTTCATCTAGTGGAGAGCTGGTTCAACAGACAATGGTGTAGAACCTGTGGGTGTTGTAACTCATGATATGACAATAAACGCTGAGAATAAACTGGTGGTTGAAGATAAAAATTAGTTAAATACACCATATGCTACTCTGCCTATACCTGATTTGTCAGCTCTGTTGTAGTGGTTCCCACAATTTCGTGCTACCATGTTGGAAGTCGCACACAAAAAGGCTGGTCATCCAGGTATGCGAAAGACCTATGATTGGGTTTTTAAGAAAATAATTTTGGCCACGATTTAAACGGAACATTTCTGCATACATAAAACATGTCACACTTGTAACTAGTAATAAAAAATGTAAACTGTTACATTCTGTCAAATTGTGTTCCCTTTCAATATATTATTGTGGATTGTGTGGGTCCTCTACCTTGTTCAGAGTCATGAAGCAAATGCTTGCTTACTGTCGTGTCTGGTAACACATTTTCCTTCTGCCTATCCGTTGCGTACAATTACATTGTGCTCAATTGTAAGACCTTTGTCACAATTTATGTCAATTTTCAGCATTCCCAAAATCATTTAGCGTGATCAGGGTAGTAATCTTACCTCTCACCTCTTCCAACAAGTTTTGAAACAGCTGAAAAATTAAGCATAATCTCGCTAGTGTGTATCATGCACAAAGCCAGGGAGCATTAGAGAGATTTCGTCAAATGTTGAAATCACTCCAATTCACACTCAATTTCTTCTTTTGTCACTCTGTCGGAAGCCAACTTGATGGTGAACCTGGCAAAGTGTGACTTTGCTCAGGCCACTGTGACTTACTTTGTTACTTTGGTAAAGTGGTTGGAAATGGTGAGGTTCAACTGGTAAATGCTAAAATTAAAGCTATTCAAGAGTATCCTGCGCCTACTACCAAAAAACCTTATGCATTTTATATTTTATAGGTGGATGTTAGTCAGGTTGGAGCTGGAGTTGTCCTCCAACAAGCTGATGAGCAGGGGGTGGTCCATCCTGTCAGTTTCTTTTCACGCAAGTTTAACTAAATTATTCTGTGGTGGAAAAAAAGGCTCTGATTTGGGCCTTGCAACATTTTGACATCTATGTTTGTTCAAGTCAACCTCTGGTCATTTATACAGACCATAACCCACTGATGTTTTTGAATTTTATTCTTTGAGGCTGATACGTTGGACCTTTTTCTGCAGGCTTATTGTCTTGACATTCAACACATCAGAGTGTCTGAAAATGTTGTGACACATGCACTGTCACGTGCCCCTATGAATTATGGTTAATATGCTGTTGTTTAACTTTATTTCTTTAATATTTTGCTTGCCCCGGCAGCTGTCCTTGGTCCTTAACTCATTGGGAATTATGGGGCCTATTCTGTGGTTTAATTGACTTGATTGTTTATTTGCAGGGATTCTTGACAGACCCCAGTTTAAAGGGTCATGAAACCCCCCTCTTTTAGCTCAAGTCTAGCTCATAATCTTTTTGAAAAATGCAACTTAAATGGGCGTGGTGGCTGTGAGAAGAAGGGAGTGGTCAAAGCCAGTGGCCAATGCATATCGACCGTCACTGTCAGTGGTAAAACGTGAGGAAATGCTAGATTTTTTATAGCTGGCAAAGTTAAAGTCTAATGAAATACACTGACACCTTATTTTTGTCCTTAAAAAGTAACTGAATGCCCTGCTACACATATTAGCCTACTACAGTAATCATTCTATTTAAAACATATACATGTACATGCATATCGGCCATTATAAAATATATATTTGTTTATATACACTAACACTATAAATGCATATATTTGAAAATAATAAATTTTCCGCTTAAAAAAAAAAAAAAAAACGTTCCGTAAATAGCCTAGACCAGTGGTTCCCAAACCTGTCCTGCCGGCACCCCAACACTGCACATTTTCTTTGTCTCCCTAATCAAACACACCTGATTCAACTCATCAGCTCATTATCACATGGGTTAATGAGCTGATGAGTTGAATCAGGTGTGTTTGATTAGGGAGACAAAGAAAATGTGCAGTGTTGGGGTGCCGGCAGGACAGGTTTGGGAACCACTGGCCTAGACTACGCGCCCCCTAAACCCACTAAAGATGGACAATGAATGTGACATAAATTTGCACAAACTAAGCATGCGTTGATGTATTATCGAAATATCTACATTTTAATAACGAGTGATTATTTAACAAAAGGCAAGTAAAAACGGTCAGGGTTACATTTAGACACAAACACACACACACACACACACACACACACACACACACACACACACACACACACACACACCTCTGAAGCGATAGAAAAGTCCTCGGGACCGCATCACTAGCAAGACGAAACCTGCATTGGTGTACAAGGCTGAAGTCCACCATTCTCCAGTTAAATGGTTGCTACACACACATAGTTTAGATGTGCCCGTGGTTGATGGCCAACCAACCGCCCGCAGTCAGAGTCCAGCCCTGGCAGCATCGCGGGGAAAGATGCACTGGAACTTTTGCACCATGAAAACAAACGCGCGTCCCATCATTGCCTCTCTCATCTACTACGCGATATCACAGTTTGACATGTCTGTCTTTGGAAAGATCCACGTGGTATCATGATTAATTCAGTGAAGTGTCTTCTCATTGGATATGAAGGCTCAGCCTCATTAATAATTATGAGAGAACGATGAGTCATCACCGGACGATCCGTACAGAAAAACGTCACATCCTGTGACGTGGACTTGATGAAGATTTCAAACCCGGAAGACGAAAATAGCCGATACAAACTCAAATTTAACCATTTATATCCTATTATTAAATTTTACAGATTATAACATTGTCTTCTATGGTGTTCAACACACCTACCTCTGTTAAAATCTCAGAAAAATTGGTTTAGGGTTTCATGACCCTTTAAGGGGAGGAGTGTGACGACCCGTGTCTTTAGTGGGGTTTTCCATAGTGCTGGCTGGATTACTCCGCCCTCCCAAATGATTACATCGTCGACACCTGTTGCTTACTTCCCTATTGGCCTATAAATGAAGCAAGACGGAAGGCAGACGTGGGCGGCCTACTTGATTTGTTTACCTTTGTTATTTGTTTGGTTGATTACTTTTTGCACACATCCCAATGCCACAGCACATTACATTCCCATGCATTCATTTAGTATTACACTACTGATGCCTAACTACTATATTATACATCTTTTGTAACGTTTTCCTTTTTTGAATACATTTTTGCTTTAAAAAGTTTGGCTTTCTCGTGTGTCTCAATTTTGTTGCGTCCGTTTTGAACCATGGGGCGTTAGGTGCAGTGCGTTATTAGGCAAGGCTTGGCAAACTATGTCAATATCACCTTCCTTTCCTATGCTTCAGTTTTGAAATACATTCAATTAACAAAAAAACATACTTTATGAATCTGTCCTGAGATCAGTTAAAACCATTAGACACTCGTTCATATAAGTTCACCAGATAAATGCCATCTAGTGGTGACCTGTTTCAAAAACAATGTTAAAAACATTTGCAAATGTTTCATGAAGCGATATTTAGAAACTGCCCACCACTACTTGTGATGCTTGTGAGGAAATGTACCAAGTTTTGTCTCAATATGCCAAAGCGTTTTGGAGTGAACTGGTGAATGAACTTGAATTCCATAACTTTTTGCCAGCATCGTCTAATTATGATCTGAGCCAGGGTAAGATGGACTGTCTCGGAACCATGAAATCTCAGGAATCAATGGAAAAAAGAATTTGTTTCTAGGCCTTATGGTTCAGAGGTTATTTGCATAACCATAAGAGCAAATTTAAGCTATTGGTGGCACTAAAAAATGTATTCATACTCTCCCCATCACGTGTGCAAATTTCATACCTTTCCTGCAAATGGTTCAATGGGCGGCTATGAATTCAAGAGCAGAAGAAGGAAGGAGAAGAAGAAGAAGAAGAAGAAGAAGAACACTAACGAATACAGAAGGTGGCTATTGACATATTCCGCTCTGCCTATTTCGAACAGGGCTCAAACCACCAACAACCAGCATGAGAATTGGGAGTGTTACAAGGATGCAAGTGAGTGAGGTTTTTCTACACATCTCATACCTGGCTTCTGCTAACCAAATGGCCCCTAAAATAATGCAAAAAGACATTTCATTGCCAGTATGAAAGATTTATGCTTGTGAAATTGACCTGCCATCATGGCAAAAAAATATTTTGGCAATGCAGAAACAAGATTAGGTAAAAAACTTTTTTTTAGGTCTCTTATTTTAATATTACTGAAAGATAAATGAGCGGTTAAATGTCTCTTTTGCACTTATAGCACAGCTTTGCTGAAATTAACTTTGCAATTTCCTGCTGTCAGCTTTACATGTGCTACTGTGGTGGACGTCCATGCATCAGTGTACTAGAACTGGTCTCTGAGGGATCCTCCAGACAGATTTACTGATGATCCCGCTATAATTTCTCCCATGCTGTGTCCAGGAGCCTTACGTAACTCAACATGTGGCAGGTCATTTCTTAGCAATAACACCTCCATGCAGACAGCGTGATGTGACCATGAGAGAGTAAAATTGCTTCTGTGCATGCAGGTGGGTGCTTTTCTTTGATTGTGGTGTTTGTAGACGAAGCAGGGAGTGCAAGCAGGCACATTCATTTTTCTAGCATTAGCTTGATAAGTCCTATTTGGTTTCCACAAAATGTGCCTCTGATTCTGGTCATGATGTGTTATTTTTTGCTATTAAAATAAAACCAATTGCTATTTAGTTTGCTGGTTCATAGTCCTGACACGACAGCAAGCCCTCTTAATTTAAAAATGTGCTTCTCAAGTGCTTCTGCATCCACTTCACCAATAAACTGTTCACCCTCACCGAGAAATGATCATGCAGTTGCCCTGTACTGGTTACAGAAAGGTGAAATGTGAATTTTCTGTGCCACTTTTTGTGACTGAAAAGAAATTGTGACAGAAAAATCTGACAAAAATGATGACTGTTTTCATAGAGGTTTCCCAAACACTAGCCATCTGCCATTGGTTGGTTAAAACCCGTCCGAAACTCACACCATCGTTTGAGCTGTTCACACTTTTATGGGGAATCAAGCGACAAATGGCTTACTTAGTTGGGTCAATCACAAACATTGTGCCCATGATAAAGTACTGTAAAGTAATTTTTGTTAAATATAATTAAAACACACGTGCAATGGTCTTAGAAATGTACTCTTTGTAAAAATGTTGGTTTTATATATTTAAAAAAAATCTTTTTTACCATTTTAATGAAAAGTAATGACTATGAAAAATAGTGTACTCATCAAGAATGTTGTTTTGACATTCAGAACCTTTTGGCATTCATTACCTTATCCTTGAAACCACAAGTATACATTATGAATAGCTGACTTAATTGCAGCCTTTCCACTGCTGTGTTGCCATCACTGTGACAAAAAAGTTGTGGTAACCTTTTGACATTCATTACCTTATCTTTGAAACCACAAGTATACATTATGAATAGCTGACTTAATTGCAGCCTTTACACTGCTGTGCTGCCATCACTTTGACAAAAAAGAAAAGAAAAAAAGACGGGGATGCTATGTCGCTGTGGCGAGCAGGACGAGGCAGAGGGCCGTGAGAGAGCGGCGCGAGGCCGGTGGCGTGATTAATAATGAGCGACACCTGCGCGACGCACCGGTCGAGTATCTCTCACAGAGGAGCGGAAGCATAAAGGAGAAGCGACGACAGTGAAGATTGAGAGAGGACAGGCCTGGACTTGTGTTCTGTTTGTTTTATTATATGTGACAGCAGTCGTCTGTGAGGGGCTGCTGTCTTTTACTTTCATTTTGTTGTTTGTTTATTTCGCTTATTAAAGTTGTTGAATGTTCGCCTTTTCTCGCCTCCTTCTTTCCACAACATCTAACTTTGTTACAGTAGCTAATTGCCATTGCTGAGCTTTATTATAAGTCAATTCATCAAGATTCCTCTTGAGCTGTGAATGCAGAGAGTCTTTGCACATGGACTTGCTCTCAAACAGCTTGAGGAATAAATGACATTTCTGACCTTTACAGTAGGTCATGTGCAGTGAATATGGCATTGGTTTTCGGACTGGCAACCAGCTCAAGCCAGCCCAGGACATAACCCAACAGATAACATCCAGAACCAAAATATTCTGTCTGAAAAAACACTGCATTTTGAAGAATATTCAGTAATAAGGAAAGAAGGATAGACTCAGACTCGTATTCCCAATAGGCCTATACATAATTTGCAGAATACATAAACTGAAAACATGTACTTCAAAAAGTGTATATTTATGGAACAAAGCAATGCAGGAATATCAAAGAAAGTGAGTACCTGAGGATATGTCTCTTACATTGATTTTGATCTCCTTAATGGAAATCAATAACAGGCTAGTATGTGTCATTAAAGGATTCTGGGAAAGCTCTTGACCCTTGTGTCTTTAGACCATGGTTCTCTGAAATGTCCACCCCAGCTGTCTGCTACTGTACATCTAAAGCACAATTTCACATTACATATTATGCTGCCAATAATTTGCTATGTAAATAACAAGGCGAACAAAAGTGTGAAGAAAGACAGCTTGTTTAACAGCTGTGGTCTTATTTCTTCAAGCACCCAAGACAGTTTCTGGTTTTCTGGTGTGAAACCTACAACACTCAAATCCATCATTTCTCAAAAAAAAAAAAAAAAAAAAAAAAAAAGTTATATCCTTGTGAAAAAGACCTATGCTTAATTGTATTACTATGTTTTTTAACACACCCAATTTTGTTAACCTAATGTTGTTTCAAACCTGTTTGCATAAACCATTTTAAATAATGTTGGGGTGCAAATAACATTGACTGAAAAAAATAAAGAAAAAACTGAAAACTGAGATTATCCACTGCAGGACATGGTCTGCTGTGTTTTTATTCCCAATCATCCATGGCTACCAGGCATCAATAATCTAATTCTAGATACAGTTTTAGCCCTACAATTTAATTGCCATTACAGGCGAGCCATAATCAAACCATAAACTTCAATACAGCTGCTCAGAAATCCTGTCATATCCGGCTATATATATCAGATATCCGGCTATATATATAGCCTATTTCCAGTTATCACAGACATCCTTGGTTTCAGAGCACAGCAATTAAAAATTTAGATATCTAATGTGCATATTTTCAAGGTAGACCCTCCAGTAAGACTGTCAATAAAATTTTTACAATTTCAAAATGACATGACCCCATTTCTCCTGATTCAACACAAAACCCTAGTGGAGCTCTGTGAAATAAATTTGGTGGTCCAAATCCATGTATAATTTGTGCAGCAATTTCCTAATTTTCTTTTGTCATGTCATGTTTATTCTCTTTATGTATTTCTTTTCTGATGGAACTCAGTTTCAAAAATGGATCTTCAAACACATAAAGAAAAAACAGAATTTCAGTTCTATAACTAGATGAGAGTGCTGTGTTTGGGGGTTTGGAGGCCTTCCCTTTTGACTGTGTAGCAAAGGCCTGTTTTTTCAACAGTCAACCTGTGTCTGTATGTTTGTCTGTTAAACATATCTGTTCTATGGCACATGCATTCAGATGCCCAAATCCCACTCTTCCTCATTAGTCAGTGGTTGCTGTCAGTGTTATAGAACAATGCAGCCGCTGGCCTGAAAAATCCAGACAACCCAGTTGAATTTGAAGCATTATTTTAGCCGCCTTGATGTTTATTCTGTTCATGGCAGACAACATAAAGCAAACAAACAAACAAACAAACAAAACTAACAAACATGAGCAGTCAGTTAATTGTGCGAAGTGATTATCTTAATTACTAAATCCTTTCCACTAATGCTCATTACACACCAGCATGATTTTTAAAGCATGTTACTGATGCACCCTGATAACAGATGCTGTTTAGACAAATATGATAGAGAACTCAGTAATTAAATATGAGACATGAATATGCATCTACATGAATAATTCATTGTGGTAAATAAAGCAGACATGACGAGTACAACAGACCAACAACCAATCACCTGATTATGGATGCCCTGTGTTTTCTAATTATAATAATCAACAGAGCTCTATGTGGAGAGTGCTTAACTGGTAATGGTAATGGTAATGACCTAGGAAGTGGCCTTCCTTCAGGAGCATGATATAAGAATACACTTTACTGCTTTCCATTATTCATGGAACCAGGAGAAATGGATCAAAATGCCCAGCATCCTCGGACTTCTGACAGTTTATAATCTCTGGAGGTTTTATTATGATGGTCCCTCATGGCTCCTGTTGCACTGATTTCCATGCAGAGATCTTACCAACAGACATCAGCACCTGACATATGAAGCTAAGGCAGGGCAATGAATTTGGGCTTTCAAAGGCAAATGAAATTCTACATTTTTTGAGGCAAACCTTCCTGCTGAACTTTCAGGCTTTTTATGCTGGTTAGCTCTGTTTTAGTGCTGATCTAGCTGGTAGAAATGTTCAAAACATAGCATGCCTCATAATATACATTGCAGCATTCACCTCTTTTCTCACAGTGTCTAAAACGGTTCAATCAAAGATCCAGTCTCTCTAAACCCATCCTTTTCGAGAGCCTACTCTGCTTTGATTGGTCAGAGATCCTAGTCTGTTGTGATTGGTCTACCGTTTACAGCTTATTATGTCAAAAATTAACGTGGTGGTTAACGTTCCAGATGGACTTTACATCTGTACATTTTGTTTGCAGGTTACATCATTACGACAGTAGGTTGCGACAAGTGCCACAAGTGTCTTTATGAGCGAGTCAGTAGCTGCATTTATATGGACACTAATAATATGATTGTAATCGAACTAGTAGCACAGTCGGAATAAAAAAGTCACATGTAACCACGTCAATTGGAATGGCCAAATCCGGTTAAAATTTCCTTTGGATTGTAAGAGATGGTTTAAACTATTTCTAATAATCCGATCGAGAGAACATGCAAACCCTTGATCGGATTGAAAACAGAAACTGGGAAGTACTGCGCATGTGCCATGGCGTAGTAAAACAGCTGTTGTTGTTGCTGAATGAAGTGTCATAAATGATTGTTGTGTCATACAAAATTTTCCATCCACTCGTTGTCAGTGAAGTGGAGCGGGACAACGTCACCCCATCAGTCCTTGTTTCGGACTCTCATCCACAGACGCCTTGTTTTGGGCATGGGAAGGGGCGTTTTAACAGTTTGAAAAATAAAAGCAGCACGGCACAACAGCTCATGTGTGTGTTGTCTCCTAATTAGAACCCGAACTACATAAATTCCCAGACAGCAACACAGTGTCGGACATGGACATGGACATCAACCCGATCATTTTATTTAGTGTTCATACATTACAATTGAATTCATCAATCTGAATTAATTCATTCTGACTGAAACAAAATGTATCCATGTAAACGCAGATACTGATACATTAATTGAACCGCTCTTTTCGAAATTAATTTAGAATGGAACAAGTGAGTGAGTTATGGAACAAGAAGGTAGGAGTCTGAACAATTGACTCTGTTTGACTTTGTTTGGAACTGTACAGAGCACAAATAGAGTAAAGCGCCGCTCATTCCAAAGACTATAACTGTAACGATAACTATAAAAAGTTTCAATAATCGTTCTTAATCAATGAGAATAGGGAAGTCCACACCACAGCGTCTTTTTTTAGCTGATGAACAATAAGATTGAATATTTTAAGCAGCAGATGGTATTTTTTGGAAAGACATTTCGTTAGCTCAACAATAAGTATGTTGTTAAAGAACAGTACAATTTATTGAAGGCACTGTACTTCTATCCCTCACAGCCTTGCGTTCATTCCTGTCAAAAATTTAATATGGCACTACCATTTTCCATTGGTGTGGATACTCGCTCTTGGTGTGAACCAAGCTTAACTGGCTAAAATGTAAGTTACTAACTATTACCTTCTTGTTTATTGACCAGTAATATAGCCTAAATATCACTTCCAATTTCAGCTGGTTTGAATATTAGCACGGCCTTGCTTGTGTAAAATTGCTTAACTGTCTATATGAGCAGCTGTGATTTTATTCAGCTACTTGCCGATTTAGGATGCAGCATCAAATTCTCAAGACGCCATTCCTATTGGAACCATGTTGTGCTTGTGAATCATGTTTCATTCCGTGCGTGATGAAATCCATGGCACATTTAATAAATCAGTTCTCTGTAATATAGGCCTCTCCTATACTACTATCCATTTAAACCATCCAAATCACAGCTCTTTCTCGTCACATTCTGGAAGTCATTAAAATGAGTCATTGCTGTTTGATAGATCGCCAATGTGGATTCTATGTTTGGGGAGGCTTGACATGCTTTATTGATTCCGTCCGTGAGAGACTAACAACAGCTGCTGTGTGTCTCGCGGATAGGACAGCAATGGAGAATCAACAAGCGACGGGGACAATGGCATATGGTGAGAGGTGGCCTATGTTACTTCAGGCGCAAACATGCACACACACACTTGCACAACACAATACAAAAACACACACACAAGGCCTGAGGAAGCAACAGACGTGTTCTTGAATCAAACAGTTCCTTATGTTGACACAATTTACTTCTCATTTGTGTTATTACCTTTAAATTTATGCTATATATTGGTGTGTCGGTAAGGAGATTTTACTACACTCTTAAAAATAAAGGTTCTTCTATGGCATTGCTGCAAAAATTCCGTTTTGGAACCCTAATTTTTAAGAGTGTATTTATTATTCAAAATGTGATCTGCATGGACTTTGTGCTTTCAAATGAACTGCTAGCCATGATAAAGCAAGGTCATGTGCTTTTTTATTGAGAGTAAAGAGGATAGACTTGGAGGAAACAATTTTAATTATAGTTTATTTAGGTTATTTTAGCTAAATGCATTGATTTTCAAACAGTGATGAAACTCTCTTCTGATTGACCTTGGGAATAAGCATGCTACAAGGAAACTTGGGTTTTGTACCTATTTTTATTGTCATTTCTTAGTGGAATAGAAATATTTTGAGGCATGTTTCTTGCCTGTGATTCTGTTCCATCCTGTTCTGACACAGGAAAGAGTTTTGTCTCTTTTAAAGAAAGATGATTCACTGTATGATTGACACTGCTAGCTTCAGTCTCACTCCCTGAACACAAATAAGGAAACAAAAGCCTAAAAAAAAATCAATAGAAAGGATCTATTTCTCCTTCCTCTTTAGGTGTTTTTTGGGTTCAAGGTTTCTCATTTTGAAATTCAAATTGAAGATCATTTTATTTTTCCCCAGAGTACTATTAATAATGTCTCATTACGGCTTCAAAGAGAGTCACATGTGCTACTGCTTGTTAAAATCCAATTCAAATTGTTCCAATTTCTTTAATGTCTTACATTCTATTGGAAGAATAGGTTTTCAAATAGACCTGGTACAAAAGCTTGAAGTGGATTGACTTGAAAAGTGTTAATATGAGACTACAAATTAGAGGCATGAATAGAATAGAATAGAATAGAATAGAATAGAATAGAATAGAATAGAATAGAATAGAATAGAATAGAATAGAATAGAATAGAATAGAATAGTTAAAATAACTAATTTTCTTCTCATTCATATGGAGTCTCTCAGTAATTCAGACATTAAAGTGGTGGTATAATGCCCTTTTCACAAGATGTAAAATATGTCTTTGATGTGTGTATGTGAAGTTTTAGCTCAAAATACCGCACAGATATTTTTATATAGCATGTTAAAGTTAAACGCACCGTTTTGTGTCTGTTCCTTTAAATGCAAATGAGCTGCTGCTCCCAGCACAGAGAGCGGAGCTTCAACAGCTTGTGTCATTTTACCTCACACAGACATGCACTGAAAATTTCAAAAACTTTTAGCCTTTTATGTTCAAACCGGAGTCAGATTATGTCAACGGAGTCAATGATGGAGAGACTCAAGAAGAAGTGACAACATGTAGAATGCAACAGGACATTTCTGAATAGTTGATGAATTTATGTAGCTGATGTGTAGTTATCTTCTAGTCATTGATTAGCATATTCTATCTTGATGATCTATAAATCGTGTTCAGGGGGTGGGGTTTATGTAAATGCTAGGGTTGATGTCGTCACTAGCCCGGAATGAATGTTGTGTAGTCCCTACAAGCCGTTTGTTGTAGTCTTTAAAAAGCAATTTATTCAAAAGCAAATATTTCCCTTTGCTTTAAACTTTGAGCATTGTAACTTTGCAGATGTTGTTTATGCTCAAATAGCAACATTACACACTAACTAAAGTTAGAAAAGTGAAATAATAATCAACCACCCCTTTAAAGCTTGGATTCATGCAAAACATTACTACATTTTTATCACACAATATTGATTAGTAAACATCAAACTGTGTTTTTAATATTTTTTTGGACATCGGACGTCAACTGGTGACTCAACACAGTGCCAAGAATGTTAATTGCACTTAAGTAAACAATAATATCCTTACAATCAAACATTAAAATATATTAATATTGCCCAACAGTATGCAAAATTCTAAACATGGCACATAGGCTTGTTTAGAATTGGACATAATTTTGATGATGCATAAACAACAGACATGGAGCAAACATCGGGCCAAATATTGCATTAGGCTGCTGAATATGAAAAAATTTACACCCAGATGTTGGCATCTACCCAAAGATGTAACCACATATTAGGGATTCAGGGGACTAAATGTAATCATTTAGGAATCGGCAGTGAAAACTACAGATTGTACTTTAGAGTGCAAGATGATGTGTGCATGCAGGTATGTGTTTGCCAGTGTGCCTTTGTTTGATTATGTTGTCTCTGCATGAATGGATATGATGATTTTGTTTATCATGTAGCGTGTCTAATTAAAGATCAGCAGAGTCAGACTGCAACATGTGGAACACTTGTTATCCTCTCCGTCAGAGCTGCACGCTTTATTCGTCCTCATAATTAGGTACAAGGCTGAGGATATAGTGAATGAGCGGGGCTAGTTGTCACTTTTTACCCCAGTGAATATACAGTAACTCAGAATAGGTTTTACTTTTTAAAAGTCAGTTTCTCTATAAACACAAAACTTTAAATTCTTGGCTACAAAAATCTAGTGAAAATGTCCATTATTATTGGCCAGAAGAAAAGATTTATTGAACACACATTGACCTTTTTGTGACAAAACACACATTAGCACGTTGTCACACTATATATGCTAAGCTATCACAATGAAACTTGCCATTAAAAAGTCTATTATAGACTTTTATTGAATTTTAGGTAGCTTTACAATAAGGTCTAATTAGTTAAAGGCACAGTATGTAAGTTTTGCCGCTAGAGGTCATTATTCAAAACAATAACAAAAACATAGCTTGATGATGCCATGAATGAGCGCAGAATCATGGGAGGGTTGCCTTCACCTTCAAAGCCGATGGAAAGCAATCCGACAGGACTCATGAAATCTTGTTCATGAGTGTGCTAATGTATTAAAGTTTTATTAACGTTAATGTGGTGTGAAGCAGGGCAGGGCAGGGCCAAGAGTTTGGGACATTTTAGGTTGCTCTTTTTATCATGCTGCAGTCGGCCACTGCCTTTCGTATTCTTGTTTATGCATATTTTACAGTTAAAGTTACTATTAAAGTTCGTTTAACGTCTGTGTCACGTCGTCAGCTTGTTTTGATTTCTGTTCTTAGGTGTGTTCGACATCGGCTGCGGCTGGACGTAACTGATCGGCGAGAGTTGCCGCATGCAGGCGGGGAGTAGCTGGAACAGAGACATGAAGTCGGACTTTGTAACAATTACATTTGATCCACATTATTTTATTTAAAATTAAAAAATAAAATAATTAAACAGCCGTAAGTGCTGAATTACTATTCATATAGGTCACTTTCTTTGACTATTTAATTAAAATTGTGGGGTAATGCAGCACTGTTTTACTTGGTCAAAACAATCATACTGAAATACATTTGAGTATGTTGAAAGTTATGCTATAGCGTTTATGCACATTTACTCTGTGGCTGGTATGAGACACTTGTTGCACACTGCAGTAAGCTGGATCGATATTAGAATATCGTATAAATAAAAGCTGGATGACTTGTGTTGCTAAATGGCATACAAATAGGTGGAGATAATGCTGTATTACTGTTACTACAAATAAAGCTTTTTCCGATTATGCTATGTTAGCCACTTGACAAAATAGTGTTGTCTCTGAGGCATGGTACAAACATGTTACTAGCAGACCGGTAAACAAGAAAACAATGTTCAAACAATGTGACTGACCGTGTTGAACTATCATTCATTCATGTCAATAGGTATCCAAACAGTTGCTCACTAGGGGTTTCACAACTACTGATTTTTGCTAGTCGACTAGTTTCGCATAACAGTCGACGACTAGTCGACTAGTCGTTAAATTATTTATTCATTAAATTGACGCATTAAAGCATTGAGCTTTGAGCATTGTTAAGGAAGACACAGAGGAAGATTTTGGTGAATCACTGGAAATGTATTTTTGAAATTCAGAAATAACATAATAAATAAATTCATCAGTTATTATTTTCATCAACGTGTTAATACAAAAACAGCAGCATTAATTTAAAACAATCTTGTAATTAAAACATTCTTGTTATGAACCGCGCTACACCACGCGCATCAGCGAACGTTGCAGATAAACATTGCCACAAGGCTAGCCTCAGACAATAACATTGTCAACATCACAACTCTGAGTTTTGCATATAGTTTTAACTGTACATTTTTCATTGCATCTTTAAGCAAATATCATTTAAGCATGTATAGGCCAATACAAGTTTGACGTAGGTTATACTGAACCACTATATTTTTGTATAGCCGGCGACACACTGGCTGCGTGGCGTGAGCGTAACCAGCTTAACAGGTTGGAGTTTGCACACTGCCTGCGTGAGACACGCGTGCATGCTAGAAATAAGTGTTCCAGCAACGGGAGTGTTCTCTGGCTAGAGCGCAGAACAGCGGAGTTTGTATGGACCGAAGTGCATGCCTGAGCTTGTGTTTTGGGTTAAGCTGCGTTGCTTTGACATTGTGGAAAACAGAATAATAGAAACAAAATGTATTAGTCTTTTTACCCGTTATTATCAATCTAAATTAATCTCGTTTTTAATTTAACTTAATTTTGTTTTTCTTTATTTAAATTTCGTTTATCTTTATTTAAATTTAGTTTTTTCTTTTTTTAATTTAGTTTTTCTTTATTTAAATTTAGTTTTTTCTTTATTTAAATTTCATTTTTTTATTCAAATTTAGTTTTTTCATTTTGCCTAAATTTCGTTTTTTCTTTATTTAAATTTCGTTTTTCTTTATTTAAATCTACCCTTTACTGTGTCAGTAATTTGTTAGTCAGAAAAATATTAGACTACCTTAAAAGTTAACAGACCTGTGTGTACGTGTGTGTGTGTGTGTGTGTGTGTGTGTGTGTGTGTGTGTGTGTGTGTGTGTGCGTTTTATATCACTTGTCTAGTAAAACACAAAGCGTCTTTGGTGTTTCCATGGTTTCTACGGAAGTAAAACCAGAAATCGAGGGTAAATATGACGTCATTGACAAGCGACGCAATGACACGGGCCGTTACACTGATTAAAATAGCTGGTGTCTCTGGATTTAAACATTGTTGGAAACATTTGGGATAAGTACATAAGACAACAAAATCTATAGTTCTAGTTCTTTTTGGACATTTTAATCAAAACATTGTGCCTTTAACATTAGTTAATGTAAAGTAACGGACAAAACATTTGTTACGGTGTTAGTTAACCTTTGTTAACTTTAGTTAATAAAAATACAACTGTTCATGGTTAGCTCATATTTGCTGAGGTCAATTAAAAATATTAACAGACACATTTTTTTATTTTAATTATGTATAAAATTTTGAAATAACATTAACTAAGATTATTAAATGCTTTAGATTTTAATTGTCATTAGTTTTTACTAAGGGTACATCATATAGTTAACTAATGCTAATGAATAAAACCTTATTGTAAAATCTTACTGAATTTTAAATGGCAAAACATAAACGAAACAGAACCTAAAATGTGTGTTAAGCAATTATTTTGGCCTTCAAATATTGTAATTAATACATTATGAATTATAAATATTTAACATAAAGTATGTGACAACTTGCCCCGACTTGTAAACTATATTGTCGCCCAGCTCTAATCTGCTAAATGAAACTATAAATCATGAAGATATTAAGATATTATAAACATTAACATAATGATTTTTGTGAAGCTGCTTTGAAACAATGTGTATTGGATGGACACATTTTTTACAGTTAAATATGATAAAACTGAAATAATCAGAAATTATCAAATAATTTGGCACATCAGCTCTGGCATTGCTAATCAGCTTGGTCCCCTCTCTTCTAATATGCACGACTGTGTTAAAACCTTTGGCGTAATTTTTGATTCCACATTGTCATTTGATAATCAGATTAGTGCTGTGGTGAAAAGTAGTTTCTTCCAGTGAAGATCGATTGCCAGAATCAAGAGGATGCTTTCTAAGAAGGACTTTTGAAACGGTAATTCATGCTTTTATCACATCAAAGTTAGATTACTGTAATTCACTTTATCTGTGTTTGCCTAAATTATTTTTGGAACGTCTGAAATTGGTGCAAAATGCAGCAGCCAGATATTTGGCTGGCACTAGTAAACGTGCACATATTACTCCTGTACTTGCCTCCCTACACTGACTACCGGTCAAGTTTCGTGTTGATTTTAAAATTTTGCTTTTTGCTTTTAAAGCTCTAAATGGATGTGGTCCCCAGTATATTTGTAATCTCCTTACTCCACATACTACCTCTAGATCTCTTCGATCATCAAATCCATTTCTCCTCTCAGTCCCTCGTTCACATCTTAAAACTAAAAGGTGACTAGGCATTATCTGTGGCTGCCCTTAGGATCTGGAATAGTCTTCCCTTTCACATAAGATCTTCCCCTTCTTTTCTACTGTATGTTTAAATCCTCTTTGAAGACTTATTTTTATTCTTTGTTTTAATTCTGTTTGAGGGTGTATCATTTTCATTTGTCCAATTGGTTTTTCAGATGTTTTAAGTATGTTCTTTATTTGTTGTACAGCACTTTGGATTCAACATCTGTTGTTTTAAATGTGCTTTATAAATGAATAAACTAGACTAAACTAAACTGTTGTGAAAAGTGCTATACAAATCAATTTGAGTTGACATTTATGAAAAATATTTCTCTCTAAAATCTAATTTAAGAATGTTTTGAAGGCATTTGCCATTTACACAAAAAACAAACAAAAACAAAACCATTGTTGAAGTAATTTGTGCAACCATGTTTATGGAGCCTTTGCAACACCTAGCGTTTATGGCTGACTGTTTAGCTCCCTCTAGTGATTTATTTTCATTTTTATGTCAAACATTTGTAACTTTTTTTAAACATTTGTTACTATATGCTACAAATGCACAATAAATAAATAAATAATATTAATGTGGATTTAATATTTCAAATCTGTAATATTGTCCATTCACCTTCTTTGGAAGATGTCAGTCCAATATAACTCCATACTATAACATACAAACAGCTGCTTTAGACACCAAATTATAAAGAAATGGCTTACTCGTTAAAGTTTGACATATGGGAATACAGCCGTGCAAGCAGAAGGTTGATTTGCATATCCTGTCCTATTGGGAAAACAAAGCCGGTATGGATGTGCCCATCTGTCACTCAGGATGATTGACATTATCTCAATAAGCATTTTATGATGCACGAATTGAATAATTTTACATCTCCCCAGAGAACAATTGGAAAGATCAAGGGTAGACGCTCAACTGCTTCTCCAAGCCCCCTGTGAACCAACCTACCTGCTCAAATAAAGCACTGTCAGACAAAACAGACAGTATAATATACATGACTAAATGTTTCCATCCAGTATATTTAGTGTTAAGAAATACTACCTGCCATTTTATTTGCATGCTAGTTATCTTTTTTCCATCCACCAAAGACACAAAAGCCTAGTTTCTGAGTAATTCAAGGCTTCTCATTTTGTGTGACAATTCCTTTAATGGGGAACATACCTATTCATGTCACATTCACCGTCTGTCATCGTCCTGTCTGCACTACAGTTCCCAGAATCCTCCTTGTTTCCACACCTGAACTCACTCCCTTCATTACCCACCTGTTCATCATCATTATCTGCATCACCTGTCTTGTGTTCATCTGTGTGTGTATTTAAGTTCCTGGTTTTCACTCTTCACTGCTCGGTCAATGTTGAATGTTAGGTTTTCTGTATTTTGAGCACACGCTCCCCTTTTGTTTGCATCAGTGTATATTGAGAATTAAAACCTTTGTTTCGTTATCTTCGTGTTCGTCTCCTACTTCATCCACCCCGGAAGCCTGACAGATTGACCGACCCTAAAAAAGGAAAAGATGGAGATATGGAGGCAGGCCTTTGTGGGAACCCGCCAAGCTGTGTTCCGGGGTATCCGTGGAGGTCACAGGGGAGGATATGGGCGATATATCTGCACAATCAAACCTATCTCCAGGGATGACTTCTCTGATCTCCCTCCTCTCATCAGCCCAACCAAGCCTGCACTTCACGTCTGTCCAGCCGAGCCTGCACTTCACGCCAGTCCAGCCGAGCCTGCACTTCACGCCAGTCCAGCCGAACCTGCACTTCACGCCAGATCTGCCGAAGCCAAGGCAGTATGCGTCATGCCCGCCGCCCCTGAGACTGTGAGCGTTATGCCCACTGCACCAGTGACTGACAGCGTCGTGCCCGTCAAGCCAGAGACTTTCCGCCCAGTATCTCCTGTTCCTGTCCTCAGCCAGAGTCCGGACGAGAAGGACTTAATTGACCTTTTTTCAGAGCTTTCTTCGCTGCTGGTCCTGCCCAGCTCAGAGCCCTCTTCGCCGCTGGTCCCGCCCAGCTCAGAGCCCTCTTCATCGCTGGTCCCGTCCAGTTCAGAGCCCTCTTCGCCGCTGGTCCCGCCCAGCTCAAAGCCTTCTTCGCCGCTGGTCCCGCCCAGCTCAAAGCCCTCTTCGCCGCTGGTCCCGCCCAGCTCAGAGCCCTCTTCGCCGCTGGTCCCGTCCAGCTCAAAGCCCTCTTCGCCGCTGGTCCCGCCCAGCTCAGAGCCCTCTTCGCCGCTGGTCCCGCCCAGCTCAGAGCCCTCTTCGCCGCTGGTCCCGCCCAGCTCAGAGCCCTCTTCGCCGTTGGTCCCGCCCAGCTCAGAGCCCTCTTCGCCGTTGGTCCCGCCCAGCTCAGAGCCCTCTTCGCCGCTGGTCCCGTCCAGCCCAGAGCCTTCGCCGCTGGTCCCGTCCAGCCCAGAGCCTTCGCCGCTGGTCCCGTCCAGCCCAGAGCCTTCGCCGCTGGTCCCGTCCAGCCCAGAGCCTTCGCCGCTGGTCCCGTCCAGCCCAGAGCCTTCGCCGCTGGTCCCGTCCAGCCCAGAGCCTTCGCCGCTGGTCCCGTCCAGCCCAGAGCCTTCACCACCGCTGGTCCCGTCCAGCCCAGAGCCTTCACCACCGCTGGTCCCGTCCAGCCCAGAGCCTTCACCACCGCTGGTCCCGTCCAGCCCAGAGCCTTCACCACCGCTGGTCCCGTCCAGCCCAGAGCCTTCTTCACCGCTGGTCCCGTCCAGCACAGAGCCTTCTTCACCGCTGGTCCCGTCCAGCACCGAGCCTTCTTCACCGCTGGATCTGCCCAGCACCGAGCCCTCGTCGCTGGATCTGCCCAGCACCGAGCCCTCGTCGCTGGATCTGCCCAGCACCGAGCCCTCGTCGCTGGATCTGCCCAGCACCGAGCCCTCGTCGCTGGATCTGCCCAGCACCGAGCCCTCGTCGCTGGATCTGCCCAGCACCGAGCCCTCGTCGCTGGATCTGCCCAGCACCGAGCCCTCGTCGCTGGATCTGCCCAGCACCGAGCCCTCGTCGCTGGATCTGCCCAGCACCGAGCCCTCGTCGCTGGATCTGCCCAGCACCGAGCCCTCGTCGCTGGATCTGCCCAGCACCGAGCCCTCGTCGCTGGATCTGCCCAGCACCGAGCCCTCGTCGCTGGATCTGCCCAGCACCGAGCCCTCGTCGCTGGATCTGCCCAGCACCGAGCCCTCGTCGCTGCCCAGCACCGAGCCCTCTCTGGTACCCGGGACTTTTCCCAAGTTTTTTTTGGGGGGGGGCCATAGGGCTCCGTCCTGGCCACTCGAGGGGCCATGGCCACCTGAAGGGTCTTCTCCGCCATGGCCACCTGAAGGGTCTTCTCCGCCATGGCCACCTGAAGGGTCTTCTCCGCCATGGCCACCTGAAGGGTCTTCTCCGCCATGGCCACCCGAAGGGTCTTCACCGCCGTGGCCACCCGAAGGGTCTTCACCGCCATGGCCACCCGAAGGGTCTTCTCCGCCATGGCCACCTGAAGGGTCTTCACCGCCGTGGCCACCTGCAGGGTCTTCTCCGCCTTGGCCACCCGAAGGGTCCGGACCGCCATGGCCACCCAAAGGGTCCTCACTGCCGTGGTCGCCTGAGGGGTCCTCTCCGCCCTGGCCACCCGAAGGGTCCTCTCCGCCGTGGCCACCCGAAGGGTCCTCACTGCCGTGGTCGCCTGAGGGGACATCACCGCCGTGGCCACCCGAAGGGTCCTCTCCGCCGTGGCCACCCGAAGGGTCCTCACCGCCGTGCCCGCCCGAGGGGTCGTCTCCGTCCTGGCCACGCCCACAGCCTGCTCCACCGTGACCACACCCACAGTCTGCTCCGCCCTGGAGGCTTCCTGCCTTGTCTCCCTTGCCTTGTCTTCCCCGTCAGCCTCCAGGGCGCCCACCCTCCCACCCCTTTGGTCTTTCTACGGCGCGAGGACGCGCCTACCGGGAGGGGGGAGTAATGTCACATTCACCGTCTGTCATCGTCCTGTCTGCACTACAGTTCCCAGAATCCTCCTTGTTTCCACACCTGAACTCACTCCCTTCATTACCCACCTGTTCATCATCATTATCTGCATCACCTGTCTTGTGTTCATCTGTGTGTGTATTTAAGTTCCTGGTTTTCACTCTTCACTGGTCGGTCAATGTTGAATGTTAGGTTTTCTGTATTTTGAGCACACGCTCCCCTTTTGTTTGCATCAGTGTATATTGAGAATTAAAACCTTTGTTTCGTTATCTTCGTGTTCGTCTCCTACTTCATCCACCCCGGAAGCCTGACAATTCATGTTAAAAGAAAGAAGAAAGAATTTAAATGTATAGCCACATACCTCATTTCCTAGGTTTTAATACTTCATGAATATTTCATGATAATAAATTAGAAGTACTTTACATTTTCATACTTGTCATTTCCACAGTTTCCACAAATTAATTATAATCCCTCAATGTTCTAAAAGCCCTCATTAAAACGCTGACATTCATTTTCTCATCAAGACAGACATAAAGGGCAGATCACAGGGCCAGCAAATGAGCAAAAGTAGTACAAGGACAATGAAGGCCTGGACCAGCGACATCACAGACTGTGATCAGATTAAATACAAGACTCCAAGTTAGTTATTGAGGTAATTTTTCAATAGATGTTTCATTTTATGTACCTACCTAATCGCCAACATAACCATTGGCTATACCTAATAAAGCAAAATCCTGCATTTGGACCAAGCCTGGTTCCGAAATCACATCACTGAGGGTGCTACGGAAATTAGTGAGTATTTTTGTCCCGTCCATTGCTATGGTTATTATCACTATGTCAATCATCGCAATTTCGAGAGTGAATCCCGCATTTAAATGCAGATGAGCCTATGCATTGAAGCTTGTATGTGGCTGCTGGTCAAGCATGAAAAACCAAAAGTTTTATTTAAATTCTGAAGTTCTTCTCAATGCAGCTAGGATACTTTAGCAGAATTTTTTATTCAATTTGATCACATTTTAATAAGGTGTTTTGTGACCAAAATAATATTTTAATGGAATAGCCTACATTATTTCAGTCACTCAGAGCCACTTGTTACACCCTGTGCAAAACTGGATCAGAAAGCACCAATGGAAGCACTGAAAGAAATACAATTAAAGTTTTATAGCTAGACCTTACTCAGAGCAGCAAAAGCGAGGCTGTGAGGGATAGACTTACCGTGTGTTCAATGGTATCCTCTGTGAAAAAAAAACTGTATAAAGCTCCTAGATCACTTAGATTTTCCACAGCTCATTGTCTGGTGTTTTTATCAACTGAAATTTCTCGGAAAAATATTGGTTTCGTCAGCAGAACAATCCTGAAACAACACATTAAATAGGCCTAACAGTAGCCTAGCACCCACTGAAGAGACGTTGGCCTGTGACTCTCACAGCCTCGCTTTCATTCCTGTTAAAAATCAAAGTTGGTGCTGCTTTGAATAAGGCTATAGCTAGACAAATTCGATATTTTTGTTACACTTTTATGATATCACTATTATGGTGTCGATGCTGTGCGCTATTTTTGTGCCATTTTGTACTAGTCTAAAACACCAGGAGGCGCTATAATAGTAGTTTATTTCCACAAATCGCATGCTTCAGCTCAATGCATTCAAATCGTGCTACAAACATTAGCACAGCACAGGTGCTGCAGCGTTGTAATAGCCCGTGTCATTTTTTCCCCCATTTACACTAGCTTTTGTGTTTACTTATTATATTCTATGTTATAAAAGATTCTGTGGCATTAGCTTTTACTTTCGTTTAAATTAAACGTAGTTTAATTAAATCACAGACACAAGGTAACCATAATCCATTTCGCGATCATGTATTCTTATATCATATTCATTCATTAATTTAATATATAATTTTATTTTTATTTAGACTTCTTTTATAGTTTTTTTCAGTGTGTGTGAATATATTTGATATTTTCAGCGACTACATTCCACATTGTATCAGCGAAGCTGGCGACGTTTGCAGTGTAACGGGACACTCAGATGAGCTGTGTGATGTCACAGGAAACCCGTTACACACACTCCTTTGCTGCTTCAGGGGCCTCAACTCATCACCGAGAACATCTCCCAGTACACACTACACACTACACACTGCCACAGCGGACAACGGAGGACCGATCAAACAAGGTAAGAGCGAGAATTTATTAATTTATTAATTAACACATGTCAACATGTAGATTTCGGCTACTCTTACGACGCTTATTCCCTTTTCATGTTTTCTAAATAAACTCATTGCGCACTTGCGCAAACTTTAGTACATCCTGATGTGCCATTGCTCAGAATTGAAATAGAAAACTTATTTAAATTATTTTTTTTTAACTAATTAAACTGTGTTTCATTACATTCATTACGCTAACAGCAAGATGTTAGGGTAGTGAATCACTCTAAATTGCATGGTTTATTAATTTGCTTGTTATTGAGGAACCTTTTCAAGCTTGAAAAGTTCAGGTATAGCCCACCAGCTTAGACGAAATCACCTTTTTCTAGTCAAGACTGACAGTTTGGTAAATTATCTTAATTTCAATAAAATGTTTAAATTGTACATTCATCAGTGTTCAGAGTGATAACATTTGCAATAACATTTAAACATTATACAACAATGAAACTGCCATTTGCAAAATACTAACAGTAGTGGCAGAATGATTTATCATTTAATCTGTCAAAATAATCAATAGCCTATTTGGCCATTTTAAGGTTATCATCGCCAATGCTGATTAATTGTGCCAGACTGGACAATTAACTACCGACAGCTTTGTCTCTGTGTGTGTTTATTTAAATTGGGCAATTATTTGCTGCTATTAAACTATAATTGTCAGAATTACAGTCCCGATGACACCCTAAATGCCACCATCTGCCACCAAAAAATAAAAAAATAAAACCCTATCAGCTGGCCACTAATTAACTTTGATGTCTTTTAATTGAAAATTAAAGTTTGTAGCTGTGTTCTGAATAATGAATATCTCGAACACTTGATTAAAACATAATAAGTATAAATAATTACTGTGAGCACACACTTTAAGTTTTAAAGAAGACCAGTTTTAAGAAAAATCATAATAGTGTATTAACATATCACTGGACTTGTGTTGGAGGGTTTTGACCGTTCGTAATATTTTGACTTATATTAAGATTTGACATACAGTATAACTGTTATATAGATATAAATGTTTACTGCTTACACAATTTACATTACATTTTAAGGATTTTATTGTTTGTTATGATGTTAACGTGGAATGCGCAAATTAAGTTTATGGCAAACCTTTTTAAAAAGGCTTGAGATTCCAGCTATATTGACATTTCTTTAGAAATGACTGAATGATTTTAGTCAAATTATGACTATTTGAATTTAGCCAAAGTTAATATACACATAATTTCTGCTTAATAACACTTTGTGCTGTGTCACTTTAAGATAAATCCAATTCATATAAGTGAAGAGTGGAAAAATTGTGTGTTATATTCATGGGTGTATCCTAAACGGACATGAGTTAACTGAAACTAACTGTCATTGTGCTTCCTGATTGAAGGTCTGGAGGGTGGCTTTTTGTGACCAGGCCCAGTAGAGAGAAAGTGAGGGAGGGAATCGAGGGTTTGGGTATGAGAGAGGGGTTTCTGGGAATGTCACATCTATAAACCACTCCTTTAGCTTTACAGGAAGGGCAAAAAGTTATCATGTTTCGGCCCTCTGTTTTTTCACCAAGTTCTGGGGTCATCCAATCATCCAAAATGTCTAGGAGAACACTTTATTTTCACATTCCTTTTGGAATGACATGTGATTTATGCATATACTGCCAACACCTGAATGGTACAAGATTTATAGCTGTTTTTCCTCTCTTAAAGTTTTATGTAGTTTTATGGTCTGTTTTTGTATTTCTTTCATCATGTCACTTTATTTTTAAAGTAGATGAACAGCGGTTTATTGTGAAAGAAAACGTCAAGAGAACGTTCAGCCGTTTAAGAAATGTTATTTATCAAGGCGCACTTAATAGATGCTGCTACTATTTCATAGTTCCACAGGCAGTCATCAGCCTTTTACATATGTTGATCGAAGTTAATGAAGAAACCTCACTATAACTTTTACATTTCCTTCTGAGCTTTGGTTCTCAATGTATTTAGTGTAGAAAGACAATGTTACTGCTCTGATATCTTTGTACGAATAATATGTTTATCAAGATTGTAGGTGCAAATAAACTGTCCAGTGAAATGACAAATTAATTTTGCGCAGTACACTCTAAAAAAAAGTTCCAAAAGGGGGTTTTCACAGCAATGCCATTGAAGAACCATTTCAGGTTCCAAAGAACCTTTAAAGAACCATGTTTTATTAGTATAAAGAACATTTTAATAATCTAAAGAACCTTTTTCCTCTACAAAGAACCATTTTGTGCAATGGAAATGTTCCATGGATGTTAAAGGTTCTTTATGGAACCATTTATGCCAGTGAAGAACCTTAATTTTTAAGAGTGTACAAATATGTAGTTCTCACTAAATGGCTGCCTGATAATCTGGAATGAAGGACTGAGAGTGGATCTGTCAGGGTCAACGCTGATGACCCAAAAACACTTAAATAGCTAGATTTTTTAAATTTTAAATTGTTTAGACAAATATTTTCTGCAAATAGAACAGGCACCAAATTGGCTGAACTAGAAACAATTGGACACACACTGAAGAATAGTGACCATGATGTTAGGATTACAAATGACGCAGTTGACTACTGTTTTCAAACAGGTTTCCCGAACACTGGGTGACTGGAGAAAGGTCCGGCCCCAAACTCATGCCATTGTTTGTGCCAACATTATGTTGAGCTGGCTGGGATTTTCAAATCAAGCAATATTGAAAGTATCACAATGTTTACACTCTTAATAGAGACATTCATTAAGTTTTGAACTACAACAGTCTTGACTTGTGCGGTTTTCTGAATGAAGTAATCTGCAGACTCTGACCTACTAATTCAGACAGAAAGTCTTAGTCATTTTACAGAAAACAAATTTCTGGAGGAGTAATTTGTTATAGCTCTCATTCTGGACAGAAAACAAGGCGTACGGTGTCCCACCAAAAACATTTGGTGACTTCAGCCACAGTTAAAAATGTATGACAGGCAGTCACTGCATTTAGATTAGATTACATCTAACCAAGTGATATGTAATAGATATGTGGTTCAAAAAAAAAAAAAAATTTGGTTGTCAAACTTAATAGAACTTGTTCACAGTTTATGTGGTAACACTGCTTAGACACTGCTTTTTATTGCAGTGTATAATTCAAGTGTGGTTAAACTTTCTCCCTATTAAGAACTTGTTTTCTCTTAATTATGTTGCATCATCTGATCTGCCATATCAGGAACAAATAACAAATTAATTAGTGAACTGAAAATTAAAACACTATTATTTATTTATTACTTGTCAGTTCAGAGCAGAACGGGCATCTCTCTAATGTGCATCATAAAGGGCAGATTAATTCTTCTTCATTTAATGCAGTTTCATGTTATTAAAAGATAAAGCAAGGTGAACTCTATATACAGTATAATACATTTAGTATTATTTATGAATTCATATATTGGTATCATTACAGTAGTGAGACAAAAAGTCTTGCACAGAAATTTCTTCAAAAGAAACGATAATTGCCATTTTGCATCAAGAAATGTTTTCTATCCAAATGGAAGTTATAAAAAAAAACCCACATGTGAGTTAATTCACTTTGTCTGGACTTCTGGGAAGCATGTTCATTTTCAAGATTAAAGACAAATCCAAATGGATAATTTTCCACATATGAGTCTAGTCATGTGGTTTCGGGTCCTCATCCAAGCAGGAAATGTTTGGAGGCCGAACAAAAGAATCACATGACGTTTCAGCCCCTTGCCCATGGCCATACCGACAGGTATTAATTTAAAAAGGAAATAACAGCAGAATCAAGGCAGATGTTAAAGATGTTTTGGAATGCTCTGATAGTTCCACATGGAACACCATAAAAAGAATAAACCGGGGTTGTGTATAATCAGACTGTAGTCCAGGATGTCATAAAATATTAGCATGTAAAAATAGTAAATTCTGTTTGCAAGCAACTTTATTGTGGCTATAACAGATCTTCCTAAGCTTTGAAGCTGATTTATGATGTTATCTGTATCGAGCGAGCCAAAACAGCCATGGTGAACCGTGTAATGTATGTTTAATGATGCCGCCTTGCCTTTTGTGGTGATTATCGGCCTCCTGATGGACTGAACTTTTTTGTAAAGCAGACTTTGATTTCTGCCCCCCTTCTCCAATTTAACAACAGTGCTATTACTGCACTCCTGGGAGGCGGAATAGGTCAACAGTTCACCTGGCTCTAATGGCTTGTTTTCATGGAAATGAAAATTTACCAACAGAAACTATTTTGGGAAATCTCTAATTTTGTTTTTATTTTGGCTCACCTTCTATACTCTTTGTTTGGTTAAGAGGTGTAACAATACCTTCATGTCACGATTCGATACATATCACGATACTGAACTCACAATACGATATTATTGCAATACTCCAAGACATACTGTATGGTAAAAGTTTAACAAAAAAAATGTACCATTGTTTAAAATGCTAAATTTGATTTTACATTGGAGTGGAATTGAATATGTTTTAACTTGGTGCTGGTAACCCAATGCACAGGACAATGGTGACTCTTGTGACTCAAATGATACACTCTTTCACTGACTAGATACAGTACATTTAAAATAATGTAGGCCACTTTTTACTGGTAACATTTGGCATTATCAGGAGCCACAAATATTGCCCCATTGTATTATTATACTTTATATTCAACATATAGTGGTTTAATGTAGTACTGACACTAAAACTCTGAAAACTTGAATTTTTGTCAAATTTTTTATTTTGGGTGAACTAGACACAATACATATTGTCACCATCCACAATACATATTGTTGCAGTTTTGTATTGCGATATATTGTGACACGATATATTGTTACACCCCTAGAAATAACCTAAATCTACTAACAAAATGTCTGTCCATAACTCTATTTTTTGGATGTATAATAATCTCTGTTTGCTTTCAGCTGAAGCATTCAGATCATTTGGATACACAAAAGCCAAACAGTGGAACCATGTTTGGTTGCTGGATTACCTCATTTCTCTTACTGTTGGCAACCTCTGAGGTATGTTTGTCATAAACAATGCTTTATAAACGTTATGTACAGGTTTATATCATTTTATAAGGGAACCCTCAAGTTGTTCTAAACTTGTATTAATTTCTTTCTTGTGCTGAACACAAAAGAAGATATTTTGAAGAATGTGGGCAGTTTCTGGTCCCCATTGACTTCCATAGTAATTTTTTAAACATAATGTGGATGTCCCTGGTGACCAGCAACTGTTTGGTTCCCAACATTCTTCAAATTGTCTTTCCTTATGTTCAAAGAACTTCAGAAGAGCAACTTGAGGGTGAGTAAATGATGACAACTTTTCATTTTAATCCCTTTAAGTATAACAAAACAAATGTATTAGAATCAGGAGTATGCAAGAATTAAGGTTTATGTATCTACCATTCTCTATTGTTCATCAGCTAATGTCATTGTCATCTCTTTTCTTCATATTTTTCAACAGTTTTTTGTGGTGGTCCTCTCAGAGAACAACACTGGAGGTACGGCACAAAAGAGTCCCCATGATTTAGACTTCTCTCGCCACAATATTTTGAACGCCCAGTTTGAATGTTTCCAGAAGATTATGAAAGACACGAATCACAACAGAACAGGTGAGAAGTTCTTATTTTACAAAGATTCTTGACTATAGGCCTTTTCAGAATGTTTGTAAACAATAGGCGCCGAGTTACTTCCGGGTGGCAGAACGCGAGCGGCTTCCACTGACTAACTGAAGAGATCCAGCCGGCAACTGCAACAGTTACATAGTTAAAAACATTGTTGTTGATCAAATTTGAAACGATGATGAAAACGTGTTGTGTTTGGGGTTGCGATGCCAGGTATACAGCAAAAGGTGTAGGGTTTTATTGATTTCCTGTGGGTGAGGAGGTTTAGCGACTGACCGTGAGACTCACGCAATTGTATGAGGCGCCACGTAGGATTTAAATCAAACTTCGCTTATCAATATAACACACGTGCATATACACCTATAAATTACCCGCATATACATGTAGGCTATACTATTGGATGTTCAAAATACATATGAAATACACGTGCACACTAATATTAAATTCATACCAATGTTACTAATGAATGCATACACTTGTGAATATTGCATATAAACTTGACGCACGCATACACCTATAAATACTCGCATACATAGCCTACACAACTAAAGCATGCATCCACGTTTTATTTTGTATGCGTGAGTGTTTTATGGATGTTTGTGCGCATCCAGTTTGTATGTGCGAGTGTTTATAGGTGTGTCTGCGTGCTGCGAGTGTATGTGCGAGACGAGTGTTTATATGCATGGAAGTTTATAAGTATTTATAGGTGTATGCGTGCGTCAAGTTTATATGTAGCCTATATGCAAGTTATTCACAAGCATTCATTACTAACATAATATGTATTGGTATGGATTTCATATTAGTGTGCACGAGTCTTTCATATATGTATTTTGAACATCCAATAAATGTATGCGAGTAATTTATAATTGTGTTATGTATGTATTGATAAGCGAAGTTTGATTTAAATCCTACGTGGCGCCTCATACAATTGTCACTTTTCACACGCTCTCACTACATCCATTTTCTCACGCAACTTACCTAAATGTATATTCCTCATACATAATATCGACCAATCAGTGTTTTTCAACCGCGCAAAGGTCGATATAACAGCTGGAGAACAATTGTCACGTAACATTTACCTCAGGAAAGCCATTTAATGACCATGATAGGCTATATAGCACGTTATTTTGGCTAGAAAAAAGAGCTATAGAGAGTATTTTGCTAATTATGTGTAGGCCTACTATATTACATATTTATTATATTTTTTACTTATATCATTAAACACAGTTGTTATTATGATAAAAAATGCATTATATTGAATTACATTTTTTATTTTTATTACATTTTTACTGTCGACGGTGGGCCTCCTTTCCAAGCAATTTACTAGCGTTGTCATAGGAACGCTTCGGCTTTTGCCACCCGGAAGAACGTCTATTACTGTTGTGACGTCATGGTGAATTGTCGTATAAGCAATGGCTATAACCTATGCTCAGACATAACGTTTGTTGGATCTAGAACAATATTCAGAATCTCAGATCAGCATCTTTAAGTTAAGCCCATTTAACCTTTTAAACAAGACGTTTGAAAGCGTTTATGCAGGTTTTGTCTATCTAACAGTTTGGTTTTTATAATGATTTTTTTATCAAGACTTTTGCCATTGTACTTTGGGTTTGTTGTTTAGCAAAGGCCTGCTAGTCATGGCAGTTGTGGAATTCCACTGAAAAAGGGAGGTTTATTTTATCTCTGAATTGGATGCTCGTAAGAACATTAGGGGACCGAAACCGCATGATGTTTTGTCACATCATCCTGAAAATTACGGGAAAGCTCTTATGTGAAAGGATGATTGAATGGAAACATTCTGTGGTTCATTGCTGTGTATGAGACACAAGTTACAGTTGAAGGACGACAGATGAAGCTTGACACAAGGGGAGGAGGATGTTCCATGACAGATGGTAAAAGCTTTTTGGCAAGGACCCCGAAAACTGATGATCTAGTTGGAACGGAAAGACCTTCCTAAAATATAATGGCACATATAGATTTTGTGTGTAAAAAAATGGCACCTTCTTTTTCGCACCGTTTTTCCCCCCGCAAAATTCAATCACAGTCATTTATATCATCACTGTACTAAGCCAAAACAAATGATTAAACTATTATCTGTAAAATAGTTTTACTTTGTGTTAAGTTTACAGTGTATCTTTTCTTGACACATTTCTTTTTTTAACCTAATATTATAATAGAAACATTTTAATACATTTTTATTGTGCATTTAGCTTCGTTCCATGTGAAAAAACTCACTAGAAAGATACATGTATTATTGATATTATTGGGTTTTTTTATTGTCTGTGTAGTCTTTTTTTATTTATTTTTTTATTCTACTGCAGTCTTGTTTGAGAAGACAAGAACCAGACACCAAATACTAAGACCCTGCCAAGATATTTTATGTGGTCTTAAAGTCGGCATGAAACGGAAGTTGTGATTAGTGTTTTCTTCCCTATTGTGACACATATGAAACAGCTTCTCAAACAATGTGGGGCGGGACTTGATTTTGTCCACTAGGAAATGATTGGATGGTTGTGGTTTGCTATTGCTGTGATGTCATGTGAGTGACAGGTTGTCCCACCTTCACACCAGTAAACACATTATCAGAGAAGATGCAATAATGTCGCTGCAAGAGGGAGGGGAAGCTATTTTGATTAAGGAATACGATTAAGGGCAAACATTTTTTTTTAATAAAATTAAAAAACTGCAATAAAAATAAGATTTGTCAATCTTGATTTCATGGTGACTTTAAGAAGTCTTAAAACCAATACTACATGATTTAGATTCCAACTATGAATTTATTAATAACTGCAAATGACTCTATTGCAGATGGTTCTATGTGTAAACGGACTTGGGATGGATGGCTGTGCTGGGAGGATATGAACGCAGGATTCACTTCAGCCCAGCACTGTCCAGGCTACTATACTGACTTTGATACCTCAGGTGAGTCCCACGTAAGACTTTTATCTTGCCGTTGAATAAAGGTTACTTCTTATACATAAACGTGTTATTCAAAGCCTGACTAACTGATTAACAAATTGTTCTTTAACAGAAATGGCGACGAAGATTTGTACTGAATCAGGCCATTGGTTCATTCACCCAGAGAGTAACAAAACATGGACGAATTACACAGACTGTAAGCACAAGTCTAATGATCACAAAAGGGTGAGCTTTACATTGTGTTCTGGAGACCCCAGTTGTCCGTTCTATCTTCATAATTCACACACTTCTGCTTTACACACACTACCGGTCAAAAGTTTGGAATAATTCAGATTTTGTTTTGTCTCTTTTCCTCAACAAAGCTATTTATTCGATTAGAGAACAGCAAAAACAGCAATATTGTGAAATATTATTAAAATATGAATGTGTGTGCAGGGAAAAGTGGTTGACGATAAGTCTGCTCTACCTGTTGATTATAATTTTGTTCTTTCTTTTATTTGTAATGCTTAAAAAGAGTCAATACCTCATGTATCTGTCACTAAAAGTGTGGAATACTGACTTGTCGTTGTCAAACTCTCGGATTCCATGGATATCCGTGTAAAGTGTTACAAGTCTTCAGATTTTTTGTGTGTTTTTGAAAGAAGTCTCTTATGCTCACCAAGGCTGCATTTATTTGATAAAAACAAAACAAAACAAAAAACAGTAATACTGTGAAATATTATTACAATCTAAAATAACGGTCATATTTAAAAATGTCAAAGCTGAATTTTCACTTTTGACTGGTAGGGTTTTTTTTTTCTCTTGCTCATATTGAATGGTAAATTTTGTATATATAACTTTTCTTTTCTTTTTCTTTTTTTTTTTTAGACAGCATTTAATCTTTACTATTTGGTTTTGATTGGTCATGGATTGTCGCTGATATCTTTGTTTACTTCCCTGGGGATATTTTTCTATTTTAAGTAAGTCACATGAAAAAATCTTATTGCCATATCATAAAAACGTCCCTCCCTTTTCACCCGGTCTAATATAGTTTGCTGTTTTTTTCCCACTCAGGAGCTTAAGTTGCCAAAGGATAACTCTACACAAGAATCTCTTCTTCTCCTTTGTGCTGAACTCGGTTATAACCATCATCGTTTTCACTTGTGTTGCAAACAACCAAGAATTAACCCAAGCAAATCCAGTAAGTGTACAAATTGAATAGTGGGCTTTCATGTCATGTACAATATGACCAGGAACGTGTATCAAGAAAGTGAACAGGGTCATATTAACACATATTGATGTGTTTTCTCCCAGGTGAGCTGTAAACTGTCCGTGTTTATTCATCATTATCTCCTGGGCTGTAACTATTTCTGGATGTTGTGTGAAGGGATCTACCTACACACCCTCATTGTGGTGGCAGTGTTTGCTGAGAAACAGCAACTCATGTGGTATTACCTTCTAGGATGGGGTATGTTTCTTTAATCAACTTCCCAAAATGCACCAAAATAAACTGGATTTCTGTTTGATCAATGTTGCTGTTTCATTAACATTTTCAATAATTGTATCCTTTTCAAATGTTTTCCAGGCTTCCCGTTAATACCTGCACTTATACATGCAGTGTCCCGAAGTTATTACTACAATGACAGGTGAGTTAAATCCAAAAGACATGACAAGAAATGTACAATTCTGATCTTGCTTAATGATTCTGGTTCCATAGTGATTCCATTAAAGGGCTAGTTCACCCAAAAATGAACATTCTATCATCATTTGCTTTTTTTGGGTGAACTATCCCTTTAACATTTCTTTTGAGGAAGCATCACTCCCCCTTTATGTGTAAGTGGTTGTAGTTTTATACTGAGCAACAGTACTATTTTTTTTTTATCATATAGAATGCATATGTTATTTAAAGTTACATATACAGTATAAGTATGTCTGTGTGTGTGTGTATATATATACTACCGCTCAAAAGTTTGGAATAATTTAGATTTTTGGGTGTTTTTGAAATAAGTCTCTTGTGCTCACCAAGGCTGCTTTAATTTGATGGGAAAAAAATAGTAAAGCTGTGAAATAATATTACAATATAAAATAACAAAAAATGTAATTTATTCCTGTCATGGCAAAGCAGAATTTTCTAGACTTCCCATCATCCCATCCCATCTTCTGTCAGGAATACACTGACCAGGCAGAGGCTCTGTAGAACATCTTGTGAAATCATAGCAATGATGTCACTGAACATTTAATGAAGTATTCATGCTTTCATTGGTTCTGCTTTCTGAACTTTTCTCACACTTTTGTCCACAGCTGTTGGATAAGCTCGAACACTTCTCTGCTCTACATTATTCATGGGCCCATCTGTGCAGCCCTGTTGGTAAGTGATTTCTTTTTATTCTTGCGTTCTTTCTCTATTTTGTTTTCTCACACTTTATCTCTCTTGTTTATCTTCTACTCACCCTTGCCAATGTGCGTGTATCTGCATGATCTTGTTTCAAAAAATCAACTTAAGCTCTGGCATTCGGCCATTTTTAATCAAAGTGCCGTGTTCTCTTTGTTGTTTTTGTTGGGCTCATATGTGATATATTATTATACAGCCCATAAAATGCTTGGACTGACTTCTGCAATGCTGGAATTGCCAGTTTAAAGCTGATTTTATGTCATTATAAACTGTTATTGCTGTTTACAGGGCCATTTAGACATTCAGAATGGTACTTGATGTTGAATATACAAGGTGGGCCATTTATATGGATACACCGTAATAACATGGGAATGGTTGGTGATATTAAAGTCCTGTTTGTGGCACATTAGTATATGTGAGGGGGCAAACTCCTCAAGATGGGTGGTGACCATGGTGGCCATTTAGAAGTCGGCCATCTTGGATGCAACTTTTGTTTTTTCAATAGGAAGAGGGCCATGTGACACATCAAACTTATTGGTAATGTCACAAGAAAAACAATGGTGTGCTTGGTTTCAACGTAACTTTATTCTTTCATGAGTTATTTACAAGTTTCTGACCACTGATAAAATGTGTTCAATGTGCTTATAGACCTTATAAACCGCTCGTTTTTAAATATTCCAGGTCTACTTGACAATTGTTATGACATCCGCTTCAAACATTACACCGCTCATGAAACTTTCGTTAACTCTACAATAAGTAAATCCACTTCACCAGCTAATTACTCTTGAGCTACCACCAAATGGAAGTTCAAACACAGAATTCTAAAGATGAATGCGCCTGTTTCTCTGGCACATGTTTTTTAGATCTTTGGCTCTTTATATGACAATTTACAGTTATTATGAAAGACTATAACATAATCCAAACTTTAGAATTCTGCTTTGAATTCATGATAGAATGTACAGTGTGGCCAAAATACTTTTTGAGGTACTGCAATTATGTTTCTCTCTCCTCATAGTTGCTTTTTTCTCTGCTTGTTGTCCTTAGGTTAACCTCTTCTTCCTTTTAAACATTGTGAGAGTGTTGATCACAAAGCTGAAGGTGACCCACCAGGCTGAATCCAGTCTGTACATGAGGGCCGTCAGGGCCACTTTAATCCTTGTACCTCTGCTGGGCATTCAGTATTTACTGCTGCCCTACAAACCCAACGGACGGCTCGCCTCCGAGATATTTATGCACACAATGAACATACTTATGCATTACCAGGTAGGTGTTGTCGACATCAGGCAAGGGATCAAATTTAAAATGATTTATCAGTTAATAACGTATTGGTGCCTTTAACTATATTTTTATACATTAATTAATCTAATCTAAATGTATTTGTTTCTGTGTAAAAAGTGATACCTTTACCTTGTTATTTATTAATTAATACATTAATAATTATTCTGTTCATTTTATCTTTAAGTGGAACTCATACACATTGGTTTACGCTAGAAATATTCTGTAACTGAGGACTATAAAATATATTTTTTTTCCCCCACAGGGCCTTTTGGTTGCCACTATATTTTGCTTTTTCAATAGCGAGGTAAGCCGTTTTCCCCCCCTACAATTTCAATGCAATGTTTTCCTTAAAGCATAAAGATATTTGGCATTATACTTAATATATTCCTCTCTTTTATTTGTTTAGGTGCAAGGTGTTTTGCGAAGGCACTGGAGCCAGTACCGCTACCGCATGCAGTTTGGCAGCACATTTCCGATCACAGACCACCTGCGTTCCGCATCCTACACGGCCTCCTCCATGACAGAAGTCCATAGATGTTACAGCATCGACAGCCACATGGAGACTCTAAACGGCAAGAGTTTTCACAATCTGGAGACCACCATTCTCCGATCAGACAACCTGTACATGTGAGAAACTCTGACTTCTGGGAGAACAGCCTCATGGACAGCACCACTGACTGAGATGTGTGCCTACTGGACAAATATCGGGACACTTTGGACTGTAAACCCCAAGACGCCTTTCCTTTTTCCCTACAGGCTTCATTGATCTCTAGTTTATGGGTGGGAACTGGAGAAAATACTGTATTTTATTTGGAATATTAAAGTCACGTGAACATTTTCCACGGTGATCCAGTGAAACACTATGGAGAACCTCACACATGGTCAGTCTTTCTGATTTCTTTGATTGAAATGGAGGTCAAGTTGGATATTCTATGACCTGAAGAACATACGTTAATGAAGCTTTATTCTGTATGGCACTGTGTTGATTAATTGAAGGTTGAGCCACCCTGATTCATTGGATGATGGTTGTCACATATATGGATCTATGGATTATTCTGGCTCAAAGAATCTCTAGTACAAGAACGGAATAAACAGTGGAAGACACAAAATCACTAGGATGTGATTCCAGAAGATAATGATGACCTCGTCCTGCTCTTTTTGTTCATCCTGAACTTCATCTTGTTATCAGTTATGAGATTAATTTTATGTGAAATTTTAATCCACATACAGGGCAATATTGACAATATATTCTATATATGCTAAATGTTTTGTTGTCTCTTAGGAGTACTGAGTTTGAATATGTATATATATATAATATTTGATTAAAGAAACCAAAACAAAATAGAGTTACTGTCATTAAAATCTAGAGTCATTGTAAACATACATTTTCAGATCTTGGATAGATTAGGATAAACCAGTCTGGACTAGCATGTCAGTTCCTGCTGGCCTGACACGTCCTTTCAGCAGGGTTATCTTATTCACTTTTGATTCATCTAAACATCTTTCTTAACTAATTTATCTGTAGTTCATATGAATCTTGGTGTAGGTGAGTCTTGTTCTTCAAGGCCAAGTTACTTTAGCACTTGTGGGTTTACAGTATTTGGAGATCTGCAGATCTACAAACAGATGAGGTCTCTAAGTGTCTCTATGTCTGGAACATACAGATGCGTTTGGCGCTTTTTCAACTGTTGTTTCTTAAAATATGTTATGTGCACATGCTGGATAAATAAACATTCCTATTTTGAGGTGTAAATGCATTTCTACATCTGTGTCTTATGCATGTTTGCATGGTTGTACTTCGTGTATAGAAATATTGGAAAAACATTACAATAAGGTCCCAGTCATTAACATTAGTTATTGCATTAGTTAACATGGACTAAGAATGAGTGAAATCTTTTTTTTACATCATTTATACAATTCATTGTTTGTTCATGTAAGTTCACAGTGCATAACTATTGTTAACCGATAAATTGTAATAAATGTTGAAATTAACATTAACTAAGATTAACAAATGCTTTAGACCAGTTAACCGTTATCAGAACTTTAGATAACGTTCTGGCAAGGTTGTCTCAAAGTTATGAACAAATGTTCTTCCAGTAAATGTTAATAGAATGTTTGTACAAAGTTATTTGGTCTTTAATAATGTTCTCAAAATGTTAGCACAAAAACATTATTTATACATTGGTCATGGAGCATATCCCCCCTGATGTTTTAGTTGGACGTTTGTCTAACCTTTTAGATTGTCTTAATTGTTTTATAATGTTCAGAGAAGATTCAAAAGTAACATTTGTAACATAATGTTTGAAGAATGTTTTCTTAATGTTCACATAACCAAGGAAAAAAAGTTTTAAAACAACTGTCTGTTTTAAATGATCAGAGAACATCCCGAAATAATATTTTCATAACTTAATGGGAACATATTTTTGTTAGCTGGGGAAGTATTGTTCATTGTTTGTTCATACTAATTAACTAATGTTAACAAAAGAAATCTTATTGTAACGTGTTACCAAAATATTTAAAGCTTCAGTAGGGCTTTCCTTTCTTTTCAGACATTAAAAAGGTTCAGTTCAAGACCGTTTGTTTGAATCTGATGTTTTACAGTAGAACTGTCAAAAAAACTGATATGATATTATTGGTTAGTCATAATGACACCTGGAACATTTCAGACGTATAAATCTGTAAAAACGTACTTCTTTGATCACTGTTTTGAAAAGAATGTTGAAAACATTGTGTCACTGTAGATGTACTCTGATGAAAGTATAAGCGGTTAAATTCAGGTATCCTGCTGAATAGATCAGCATGAATGTCCACTTGTTGCTGTAGTCAGTTACTATAACTGGATAAATTTAGATTATGTCAGTCAGCTCTGTTCCTGTTTATTCTCCAACTTCCTATATAAATAATCATATTCATTTACATAAGAGAATTATGAAAAGCTGCTTTTCAGTCATAATAAACACATGTGAAAGATATTATTGAAGTAAATCTTTGATATTATAGCAGTTAGCGCATTTCCCACTGGAGTACTGTTTTTAAATGTGTTCTGTTAAAGGCAGCAGATTACTAAAGATACTGTTGGAGGTCACTTCACAAAGGGATATGTGACTGCTCCAACAGGATGTGTAACTTCCTCACTGATACACACATACCAGCATGCACACACACTGTGGAAAAAAAAGTTGCTGAAGTAAACAGTGTGCAGCTGACATGTGTCTCTGCCTCGGGGAACAGCACAGGAAGAAGCCTCGGATTTGGTGCTACCACACACTATGGGGTCTCTCTTCTCGCTCACTTTCTCTCTAAATGTGTGTGTTATTCTGTAAAATCTGCAGTTATCAAAGTTTGCAGAGATTGATGTTCTGTGATTGTTTGCATTGGTTCCATATGCGGTGTAGGGGCTCAGGGGGAAGGGCCCTCCCTTGTCATCAGCTCTACTCTCAGCAGAGGAATTGCATGCATAAGGACCTGAAGCAAGTGCAGGCAATGGGCCTCAAACCATTTCCAACCCAAGAGAATAGTTAAAAATATGTTTTCACTTGTGAATGATTCATTTTAAATGAATCATTGAGGGCAAAGTTAAAATATCATCTTCAAAATTACAGTGAAAACCCTGCTTAATAATGTGGAGCACTAATGTGCAACTTTACGCACATGACCCTACCAGACAAATAATTGATCCTTGTGTCTAAAAGTAGCAGTAGATTCAATGTAGAACTTTAAAGCATGTACAGGGCAGAAAGATTAACTCTCCCATCGATATTAGAGTGGGAAGAGGGCAGTTGGAAGGCAGCCAGATTAATGGACTCACAAATTGTGGTAATAAGACCTTGGGAAGAAAGGCCGAATTAGTTCAAAGAACGACCCCTGAATACTCCGGTAACCAGCGCAAGCATGACTCACTAACTGACAGGGCATGAAGTTCACCGACATGTTTAGCGGAAGCAACAGCCAGAAGAAACGCCACTTACAGGGACACCCAATGGTTCAAATGGTAGTGCACAAAATTGAATTAAAGTACAAGTCCCACACAGGAGTAAAAAAAAAACAGGTTTCCAATTCCTTGCTGCCTTCAAAAAACTACCAACAAAGTTATGATATCGCAAAGAAGAACCATCAACTGGAGCATGATGAGCAGATATAGTAGCAACATACACTTTTAAGTTAGAAGGCACTTTGTAGATGTTGTAGGAAACTCAGTATTTTCGGTACAGTACAGTGAACTGGATCAATTCCTCGATCCTCACACCAAGAAGAAAAAATCCTCCAGCAAGCAGCATAAAGCTGGTGTGCCCTGGCATTGCCAATGGTGTTGATTACTGCTAGTTCACAATCCACTAACAGTGCACCCAAATGTCGTGACCCAAAGCTTTAGACGAGCCGGATCCAGATGCCAAATTTGGCATTCGTTCAGCTGAGAGAGGAGATCCCTTCTGATGAGAGGCTGCCATGGTTGGCCCTGCAAAAGATTCAGAAGAAGAGGAAACCATGGCCTGGCTGGCCATCGAGGTGCTACTAAATGTACCCTATATTTGAAAAGGAACATTTGGTGTAATGTCTCCCATAGCAAAGGGTTAATGCATCCTATTCCAGTGGGCTGGACGTCTCGGTCCTCGCAAACCACCAGCAGCAATAAGTGGTCAGTTCTGACACAAACAGATCCACCTCTTTCTTGTCGTATCGCTGCCTTCAGCTGCACTACATCCGTTCAAAGCCTCCATTCCCCCAAATGTAGCAGATCCCTGGACAGAGCATCCGCCACTTGAGATGAATCGCTCTTATTAAACCCAGTCTGAGGATCTTGCAAGTTAACTGTAAAGATGCGAGAGACCTGGTGCCGCCCTGATGATTCAAATGAAATCTTCATAGCTCTTTTTTGTTGCACCGAGATAGTTAGGGGGAGGGGCAAGGTGCGTGCCTAGAGAGAGGGAGAGAAGGGAGGGGGGAGTTAAGACGCCTCCTGATACCTGTGTTTCAGGTTGTAAACAATCAGTGAATAAACAATTACCTTTTGGGGTGTGTGTGAACTGAATCTTTGTCTCCTGTACTTCTTCTATGGAAGTGCACGATGCCACAATACCATGGTCAGTCTGAATATACAATTCTGATTGACTGGAAGATGTGCAATAAAACCATTTAATGCTCAGGTATTTCCAAGTCAGTTTAATCACCATTCTATTAATGCACTGAATGCACACAGATGCATACTTCACTCTCGCTGTTTTCATTGAAGCACACACACATGTCACTCTAAAATCATGCTGCACACGCACAGAAACATTCAGGAGCACACAAACTGTGACTTTTAGTAATAAAATAGCTTTGCGACTTAATCGCTACATTATATTTCTCAGCAACGAGGGGGTAACATCGCTTGTTTTGAAGTAATTCAACTCACAGATTCGTTTTTTAATAGAGAGAGAACAGACAGGTAATTCACACCTGCATCTCTCATCTCTCTCACTTGATAATTAATTAAAATAGATCCTATAATTCAATCATTAAAATAAATGTAATCTTACGCACTACTTTATCTCTGTGTTCTGATTCAAAGCGGGCAGAATGCTATCTAACAAGCCGTACCTGAAAACCGTCCTTTTTAGCCTTAACAGCTTTAAGTTGTCAATGCAGAAAAATGACAATGGTATAAGCAGTTAAAGTAATTTTTTATTCACGTCGGGCGGTTCTTTGCCTCCACATCAAGTCTTTTTCAACTCGAATTCACTGTGTTGACCAACAGAAAGCTGTTTTGCTTGAAAGTGACTTCTGTGTGAGCTGTGCTTCATAAATCACTAAGCTATTGAAAGTAGACAATGGGCATTTTGCTAATGTGACCACAATCTAACATCTAGAGCAGCTTTTGTTTCAAACATGTCTTAGAGGACTAAAAATGTTTCTTTTAATAGTTAGATAGCTCTAGTGCAAAATTATAGTGTAAAAATCCACTAGTCCACTACAAATTATAGTGTTTGTAATCTATTCAATAAGAGTTGATTAAAGAATGGAAAAGAACAGCTTCTCAGGACAGAGAAGCTGTTCTTTTCCATTCTTTAATCAACTCTTTTGGCAGAGGACTGCATCACTTCCCTTTTCTATAATTGTTTCTGCTTGAACTTCTGCACCCATCCCGCATTCACAGACTTCTCTGACTCTTCGAGAACACTCTGGTTTCACTGGGCCAACAGTCATAGACATTTAACCCAAATGAAGACAAATAATTTTGATAATCTAAAAGAATTTGTGAATTGGCTGTAAGAATTCAGAACAGTTTAGAGAGGTAAAAAAAGCAATGAACAGCACATTATCAAGTTTGTCTGGTGGCTTTGTCTTTATTTAGCACGTGTTTAGTTTATGCTGGTGATGTCATATAATATTTGTTTATTGAGAGCTTGTGAAAATGATTTATTGCTTTATTGCAATGTTCTCATTGTGAGAGCCTTCCAAATATTGTGATCCAAATACTAGAAAATTCTTTGTTAAAACCACAATCATTCTAGCCTGGCAAGCCAGACCTACATCAAGATGTTAGGTCTGGAAACTCACCATAGCCACGGCTCAATCCGAGGGGCGGGATAAACGGCTGTCTTTCAAATTCCCTCTGCACGCAATAGGACAGCGCTTCAACCAACCAGAGCGTTTTCCCAACAGCGGAGCTTAGTTGATAGATTCAACTTTTGCCATATCTGGCTGGCAAAACGACGAACACATCTTCCTTTTTTTAAGAATGACTTAAGTGCCGTTCTTTGCTCTTTTCTCAAAGAAAAACTTAACTCCAAAGTCCTCCAGAGTCGCGGCCAAAGCCGATTCGAAAGACCGTTGTTCTCCATCAGCAGCCGCCATTCTTTGTTTTCAAGTAGCAGCAGCCAGGTAACCGTCGCAACTCTGTCGTGTATGTTAAGCCCGCCCCCGCCTACTCTATACACAACGTGATTGGCCTGACCCAATCTGGGTTTTTGCAGCGAGAAGGTTTATTGAGAGTTGCTAGACTACCCTGGCTGCGAAATACATTTTGCTGCCGCTAGGGTGCGTCTAGATTTCTAGGCTACAATCATTCACCATCGTCATAACAATCCAGGGGTGCGTTTCCCGAAAGCATCGTTGGCCAACTATGGTCGCAAGTTCATCGCAATGTCCATTGAACTCTATTGGTAACGACGGAACTTGCGACCATAGTTGGCCAACGATGCTTTCGGGAAACGCACCCCAGCACAGTCCGTCAGTAGCTACGTTACCTAATTCCATGAAATTTAATATGTGAGATGGTTTGTTTTTATTTTTTGTATTTTTAGTTATAGTTTCACTGTAATTTTTAAATTACTCATTAATTTTTTCATGACCAATACTTGTGTCAATTCTCGCTGGTCTGGATAACAGGATCATACTGCTTAAGCTCTAAATTCATAAAAACTATAACAGCGACACATTCTGAAATACCCTTTATGTTCATACTACTCACTGTTTATTAATGACTGAGCAATTGTAAGGATGAAGGTGATATCTGAAGCTCATCAAAAATAAGCAACAAAGTTTGATAAGCAATCTTCCTCTGATTGTGTGTACTTACTGGCAGTCTGCTCTGTTTTCAAAGAACACTGATTACTAAGCACCCAACTCATTGTTCGGTTAAGAGGATTTAAAAGTGTTCAAGTTTCCTGCTAGATTCTCAGTATTAATTAATTAATTTATGGTCCGTGCACTGAAGCACTGAGCATTTCCCATGAACCTTGAACATGATTCACTCATTGATTTCATCTTTATATCCTTGCTAAGGTAAAGTAACACATTTTGTTAAAAAAAAAAAAGACAAATTGACGCCTGAAAGATATTACATTTAATAACCCAACATAAAGGCATACATAGGAGTATTTGAGGTTGAAAAGTTCATTTAAATTACAACTTAATTACCAGAGTACAGTAAATATCTAATTACTTTAACTGTATAACATATGGAAGACCAGGGAAATTTATTGGGCTTTATCTCTGTAAGTCCAATAACACAAATGAATTTATAGTTGAAAACCATATTAAATTGGGACAAACTGTCATATGTTTTTCAAAGTTTTAATTTTATAGAATTTATTTATTAAATGTATTTTTTTGTTTGTTTTTTTGGCCAAAACAAATGTTTATACAATTGATGAAAGGATGAAAAGTCCTCACATCCCTGTTAAAACAGTTGGTTTTTGGGATGTAAAAAATGTAACAAATATGAATCAGGTCAGAAATTTTGCACCTTTAATCTAAAAATTACAACCCATGCAATACCACTATTACGAAATCGTCTAGGTTACATATGGTAACCCTCGTTCCCTGAAGGAGGGAAAAGAGACGCCACGTCAAGACCGACGAATAGAAAATCTTGCTAGAGAGGCCAATCTACTTCGAGTGAAACTAAACAAGCCAATGCACATTGGCATGCAATCATTTGCATCAGCTGTTCAGCCACACAGCACGGGTAAATAATGAGCAGCAGGTGTGATTGCAATTCAGTTTTTTGTTGAGGAGCCAAGCCGATAAGCTGGGTGCCCCAGCGGACAGCAGCAGATGTGGCGACGGAATGTGGCATCTCCGTTCCCTCCTTCAGGGAACGAAGGTTACCATATGTAACCTAGACGTTCCTCTTCATTCGGTCAGTCGACCCCACGTCAAGACCGACGAATAGGTATCCCTACCAAAGGGTCACAGCTGCTGACCCCATCTAGCGCCCTGTGCAAGCCTCTTGCCCCTTCTTGCCTGGAAGGACGATAGGAAAGGGCTTACACAGAGTATATCTGTCACTGTTGTTCCGTGATAACCCATACAGGAAGATTATTGGATAACACTGGGAAAGCGTGCCCTTCTGTTAGGAAGGAGAACGCTGCGGAACCCAGATTCTTCCCCGAAGGAGTTATGTGGAGATATACATATGGACTAACCCAAAGGTAGTACTGCATATGAATACTGTGTGACTTAGCCCAAGGAAAAGACACGGGCTTCCATTTAGGATGCAACGCCTCTCATGGAGTGAGCATGCAACCTGAGCGGGCAGGACACGCCTTGTGCTTGGTAAGCCAAGGCGATGGCATCCACTATCCAGTGGGCCATCCTCTGCTTGGAGACAGCCTTTCCCTTCTGCTGGCCTCCGTAACAGACAAAGAGCTGGTCTGAGGTCCTGAGACTTTGAGTTCTGTCCACGTACAGACGCAGAGTATGGACAGGACGGAGCAAAGACAGGGCTGGGTCTGTCTCCTCCAGGGCACCCACTTCCCTCCCTGGCCCATTCCTCTGAGCTTCCTTTGAACGTGTTCAAGCAGATCAGCACCGACTGAGCACGTTCCTCTGTGAGGCGCGCTGTCTGTGTGACCGAATCCAACTCCAATACGAGAAAAGAGATCCACTGCACGGGGGAGAGTTTGCTCTTTTTCCAGAGAACCTGAAGACCCAACTGGCTGAGGTGCCTGAGCAACTGATCTCAAGAGTGTGCTAGTATGAGGCAGTCGTCAAGATAGTTGAGGATGCGAACGCCTTGTTCTCTCATCGGAACAAAGGCCCCCTCCGTGGCTTTCGTGAAGACTGCAATAGGACTGCGACAGAGACAATTTATATAAGATACATGCCACTTCCTCAATCCTCAATAGAACTATATAAGGAAAACCCGTAATGGCAAAGATGGCGGTTGTATGCACATGTCCCGCCCCTCCCGCTGGATAGCCAATCATCTGCTTTTAACAGTCAAGCCGGGAAACATTTAAACCTATCGTCTGGTTCCACTGACGCATGCGCACAGTTGAGGTTTTGCAACAGCGGAGACGATTTGGGGACAGCGAGTTGTTGTGTGTGCATGATCAGTGACAGGGCGCATATTTAACTGAAAGAACCATATGGAAAGGACAAGCAGAGAGAGAGAGCCCCGGTTGCGCGCGCGCACTCTCTCTCTCTCTTTCCGAAGACAGGCGAAAGTGTAAACAAGACTTCACTGTCTCCAAATTAAGCGCTGTCCTGCTCTCTCTCCCGCACGCATATTAATCAAAATAAAACGACATGATGGTGAAAGGTCGGAAGACCAAAGTTTCATGTTGGAGCATTCGGAGATTTTTTTCCCCTGAATTACCGTTGGGTGTGAACTGTGCTAAAATATGTTACCTTATTTTCTCTGAAATGCGTTCCGCACATTCAGCTGACATAAAATTACTCTCTAAATAAACGAAAAAACCTATCCAGTGATGTAATGTTTTCTGTGTTGACACTAACCTTGTGGGATGTCCATGTCCTAACTGCTGGGATAATCACACAACCGTATGACACGTCCAATTCGCGAACTAATGACTCCTTTGAACCGATTCATTTTAATGAATAGTTAAAACAACTGATCTATACAATACATTGTTATTACTGATAAAGTGCAAACCTGCTTATATTTAAATAAAGGAGAACAATATTGACATTGAATATGCACAACACCGGCATTCTGGATAGAGACGTAAATGAAGTTGGTGTCGTGAACCCTTGCGCATGCGTAGTAAAAGTATAACCTGTGGGGGAAAACTTTTATTTTGGGGCAAAGTCATCAAACTTTTTCAGCGATTTTTATCATATTTTACTGCTGTTTCTATACATGCAGTTTTTATGTCCCAGTGACCAGTGAAAGTGCAGTTCTGACTCTCTGCCCATTCATTTAAATAGGAGCCTGGTCTTGTTAGTCCGAAAAGCTGCCCGGAGGCGTTGCCAAGATGGCGGCCGAGTGGCACGACTTGCCTAAAAGAACTTTGTCTGCGATCACCGCATAATTGCATTTGGTGAGGATCCCTACCCAAGATGGTTGCTCCACATGACGATGGACACGGGCAAGATGCAACCTGCCTGCTCTTCGACTCATTCCCTTTGGCGGGGGTAATGACCATCGACACAATGGCTGAAGAGTGAAAAAGTAATCCTAAGACTCGTCACAACATGTTAGTCTGGTTCACGTAGGATAGTTAGCCCTTCTAGCGGCTTGCCTTAACATGTGAAGCCTGACATTGACTTGACGCCACTAAAGATCCTACCGTCTTAATTTAATACGTGATAGTCCAAACAGAATAGCTCGGACACTATTCAGAATTTTTGCAATGTCACTCAACACAATTGAATCCAACTGCTGTTGCGTTCTGTGGCGTAATCCAATGACGGTCCACCTGTTGAGCAGTTTAGCAAAATCAGCAGCAGCAAATTCGGATGTGCTAAGAGAGCTTGTAGTCCCACTCAGGAGGAAAGCGTGAACAATCTCGATAGGGATCGACCTGAGTGATATAGATGGGTCAAAGACAGACGTGGTGTCACAGGAGCTTCCGTAGTTGGTCACGACCAAAGCGATTCCCATAGTGAAACACTGAGTGAAGTTAGAAAAAGAACCCGTGTTCGCGTCTCAGCCTGCAGTGTCCAATCAAGACTGTTAAACAAGTAATAAAAACTCGGTGAGTGTTTTAGCGCAATTTTCTCACCTCATGGGATCACAACACTAAGAGATAGTAAATCTTTTCCTGGATTTTTTTTGTGCGTTCCCGAGATTAGACCTTCCTTAACATAATACCGAAAACCCGAAGTCTCTAGGTGGTCTGGTTGAGGAGTAGATAGAAGTGCAAGATTGGTGCGCACAGACGCACAGAACAGAAATCATGAGTTAACAATCGCAATTTGTCCGGTAGAAAATTGCGCTAAAAAAGAAATCATCATTGCCAGTCTTGATTGGTAACTGCAGGCTGAGACGCGAACACAGGATCTTTTTGTAACTTCACTTGGTTTTTCACTATGAAAGCTCAAATCATCTCAAACTGGTTTCATGAACTGACAATAAGTTTACTATACTCAAATGGCCTCCACAGTCACCAGATCTCAATCCAATAGAACATATGGATGTGGAAGAGGAGATTCGTATCATGCATGTGCTGTGCAGCCGACAAATATGCAGCAACTGCGTGATGTCAGTATGTTTCCAGCACCTTGTTGAAGCTCTGTCACAATTACTTAAGGCAGTTCTGACGGCAAAAGAGGATCCAACCTGGTACTAGCAAGGTGTAAGTAATAAAGTGGGCAGTGATTGTGTATGTATATGTATTATATTTTAGATATTATAAATGTCTCTCTCTCTCTCTCTCTCTCTCTCTCTCTCTCTCTCTCTCTCTCTCTCTCTCTCTCTCTCTCTCATATTGAAAAGCAATCAAAACAACATAATGTGATGATGCCACAGGACTGTACCAACCAACGACACATCTGGAAAACCCAGTGCAGGAAAGGAATAGGATTCCAACACTAGAGAACAATGGACCAAATTCCACGACCAGGGACAGGCCACATCTGGCTCAAGGATGAGTACAGCTCAAAGACCCCTGCTGGACTGGTCAGTTCCTGGTGGACATTTCTAATTTCTCTCTTTCCAGGAATACATCAGGAGAACCCCTAAACAGATTATATAGTTGGCTTCACATGCTGCCTGCAGAAATATTCTTTGGAACAGAGAATAGTCTTACACAATGCCCAAAGAGGCTTCACAGTAATGTAATGTAAAAAAAAAAAAACATGTATATTTCAAAACCATGAAAAGTGATGACCTAATTAACTAAGTAGGCCTAATGGACTAAATAAAACTCACATTTGAGCGAAATGTACATTTGTGAGAACATTTCTCAACAAATTACTTAATTTTAGTGCTTTTAAAACCAAAAGGGACTGTATTCATGTTCTGCTGTTCAGCAGCACAGGAAATGGAATCTTCGGAGCAGGAAGTACTCATCCCAGTGAGCGAACAGGCCAGTTTAAGCACATGCTGTCAGAGACCCATGATGCACCTCCCTTCAGCACTGATGAGAATGTCTTTTTCCTCTCTTTTAGAGATCATTTTCTCCACTCACCGCTTTTTCTGTGCTCTCTCTCTCTCTTTGCTCTTCGTCCCTTGCTCTCTCATAGGTACGCCTGTAGTGTCTTCTAAAGAGAGCACGTTTTCATCATTTGCAGTTTCCTGCGATTGTTCTCTACTGGGCCAGCAGAGCCCCACCAGGGCCGTGGCGTTATCTGGGAAAAAGGTGGAATGTTAAATCACAGCCTTTCCTGTCTGTCAGCGGGAACCCCAGCCAAACACCACAGCCATAGACAGGGCCGCCCATGAACTCTGACCTTCATAATGAAGCCCAGGGGAAGAGGCTGGTGCGTTAGTATCGCAGACCGCAATAATCCACAGCTCTTCAATTCTTCAACCAGGACAGAAGACGGACAAAAGAGCCAACTGCATCATTGACTTTTTTTTTTGGAGGGATTAACAGATACGCAACGCACCGCGCATCCTTTTTCGGTCAGACTGGTTGTGTTCTTATCACTTGCTGCAAACACTACGGTCATAAATAAAATTAATTGTGTCATTTTTTTTTTCAAATCGGACATACAAACGCCATCTGGTGAGGGAGAGATTCTCTAGCGTTGTGTGCAGGCAGTTTACAAACAGCTGCAGAGATGGAAAGCGGCTGTAACACATTTACGTCTGTGATTCTCTCTCCTTTCACACACACACATTTATGGTTAGCTAATATCAAAGCTTTAATAATCGAAGCTTTACTCACTGTCTGAGAATTTCCCATACTGCCTTTGGAGAAGAGTAACACGCATTCCATAACAGTTTTTTTTTTTCATAGGTTTCATCTGCCGTCTGCTCTTTGTCTTTAGCACCTTTGTTCTTTCAAGACATTGGGTGGTAAAAAGTCTCTAAATTATGTAAGATTCGACAACCCTGACACATTATTTGTTTTTATCGTTTAAGTGAAGACAGATGTTTAGAACTGGCTTGTGCTCAGAACTCTTACAACACAACATGTTTAATGTTTTGAGCTCCGCAGCACAGCTCAGAAAAGGCAGTGTCATAACACACAGTGCAAGGTGAACTCCTTGAAAGGGTGGGAAAAATCCTTCCCAGAGTCCTTCAGGTCATTTAGAGCCAGGAAGGATAAGGAGGGTAGCTGGGAAAGGTTGAGAAGCTACAGACACACACACTTGCATGCATACGCATGCACACTGGGGCATGATGAAGGAGCCTCCTGCCAGCGTGTTGCCGTCACTGTGGGCGAGGCCCGAGGAAGGTCATGGGCCTGCTGAGGTTGCTCAGCTCGCGGTGGACGCGCTGTAAAGTCTGCCTTGGGAATCGGGCGGAGATTGAACAGATTTAGCCCTAGCTATATTCACTTCCCCGGGAAACAAGAAATATTTACCTCCCTGTAGGGCAGTTGGGGGATGGGGTGGAGAGGGGGTGGGGTTTTACTGGAGACAGACTCACTGACCCAGAACCTTGCGTGTCTGCTGAAGTCGTCGCTACCTCAACCAGTTCGTCATCCTCCCAGATCCTTCAGGAATAATTATCTCCATCTCTCACCATGCTTACCATATGTTGCTTCATGCTACGCTTTTATGGCATCCCAGCAGCCATTGTTATTCGCAGCACATTTCAAAGAACTACTTTGATTTATTTAATGAGAAACACCGGTTGAGCTGTATTGGACAAAAAAGTGGAAAGTTCAGACTCCCACATCGCTGGGATCTTTTTTTTCTGCACTTCACAATGATCACAATACACTTCACATATTAGTGACTCGCACCACTAATTTGTCGTTTAGCTTGGACTTTAATCCAAAGCGATGTACAGGGCAGAATTTTCAATGTTCTCTTAAAGAATATAAGAAAATCTGTAAATCTATCCCAGTGAATTTGATACAGCTGATAAAAAAACACAATTAGTTTTTCTAATGTCCAAATCAAACTTCCAAACTTAACGATAGGAGAATTAAACATTACGGACAAAAAATGTGACAACAAATATTTGAATAAAGCTTTCAAAGGATATATATAGTATATATCATGATTATGATAGGAAGATCAAACTTAAAATATTAGTTAATCCAACAATTGCAGTAAAACATTGGAAATTTATAAAATGGCCAATTGCACCCAAAGTAAAAGAAATGCAATTTAAAATTCTTAATAACTACTATCCATCTGCGGAGACACTGAGGGGTAGGTTTGGTTTTGAAGTTGATCCTTGCGACTTTTGTCATGAAAACCCAGAACGAACAGAACATTTATTCTTCCTTTGCTCAGTTAGTAGGAAGTTCTGGCAAGATGTTCATAGCTGGTTAAATAATAAAATTAGTGAACTTGAACAATTTACAATAGAAGATATTCTTATTTATAATTCTAAACTGATGAGGGATCTTTCCCTTTTGATTAACCTGATCATCATTATGGGTAAATACCACATTCACAAAAATAAATGGAAAAAACAATTGGCAAATGTAAACTGTTTAAAAAATGAATTTCGTATGTTATTATCCTCTTTGAACCTTGTAAAAAATTCGAATCAAACTGTAGAAGCTATTTGTTATGCTGCTGAAATGTTTTTGGTCCTGTAACACATTATTTATTTGAGAACAATGCCTTATTTTATAAAAAAAAAAAATTTCATTGTCAAATCTGCATTCTGTTGATGCCTTGCCTGTTTTTTTGTTGTTGTCTCCACGAGAGTTTGTAATAAGCATTAATAAAAATAAAATAAAACGGAAGACTCACGATACGCCATCTTGTTTATATATTTTTTTTCTCTGTATTAATGACTCTATTTGTGTGTTCTTACTCCTTGTATTGTAAAGATTTAATAAAGATTTAATAAAAAAAAACAGGGCAGAAAAGGAGGCACTCCACTAACCAACCCAAAACGAATTCATTTTGATTGGGGCATCACCCACTGTTTTTTTCTGAAATCATTCTCTTCCTTTTTAGAGTCACACTTAATAATTAAAGGGTTATTTCACTCAAAAATGAAAACTGTCATCATTTACTGATCCTCATATCATTCCAAACCCATAAGACATTTGTTCATCTTGATTGCAACCCAAGATTTTAATGAAACACGAGAGATTTCGGTCCCTTAAATAAGTCAATTCCCCCAAAACATTGACGCTTCAAAGAGATCGCAAATCGCTCAGTTTGAATGGATTTCTTTTGCCAAGTCTTTGTGAACTTTGTGAATTTTCATTTTAGGGTGAACTATGAACTAGGAATGGAAGAGGGGTGAAAGAATGAACATCTGCCACTTACGTCAATCTCCAATCTTGTCACATATTGAAATGCCTTAGAAATTAATGTGCAGCTTGCTGAAATTAGAAAAAAGGAGCACCATATGAATATACACAGTCTGCATTTAAAGAATGTAATGGATGGAGTGAATAGACAATTGAAATTAAGATGCATTTTATGCAGTAAATGTATTCCATGAATGTCTGTGATGTGTATTTGTCTCTTCAGGGCAATTACTACAACAAACTCTGCAATGTTCCAGACTTATTGTATCAAACTATTACTTTTTAATGTTAGTACATAGTAGTTAAAGACACGTAATATAAAGTGGGTCTGATATATATATATATATATTTTCCACAAAATATAATGCATGTTTGTCACTGACCATTCTTTAGAAAGCTAAATGAAACATTACTTAATTTTTCACGTTAAATTCATTTTAATTAACATTTAGTCTAAATTTTGTCAGACCTAAAAATACATGTCAAATATTTTATGTATTTTTTCTTAAGCTTTCCACAGACCCCCAAGCACTCTCTTGTGGCCCCCTGCCCCCAGTCTGAAACACCTGTTGTAGGTTACATCACTTCAGTGTCATGTGACAGAAGCCACACGCAGCCAACATGTCAGGCTGAAGGCTGGCTCACGAGCTGTCTGTGTCACTGGGTGGTTGAGGGGGCGAGCGGCTGCTGGGTTTATGTGACCTGAGCAGCGTCTGTGCTCTGCTCCGGGATCTGAGAGGATGGAAGCCGGCCAGATGACTTGGAGTCTCTGAGCCAGATGTCCAGATGTTCCCGCTTGTCTCTGGTCCTCCTCTCTCACCTCTTCAGATAAGAACACCCATCTGAAGTCAAGGCTTTGTGAGAACGTTTTGCTCTGTAAATGGAAATTCGAATGAAATCATAGATTGAAGGATTACCCTTACAAAAAATAAGTATACTTAAGTAAAGTTCCAGTATATTTTAAGTATACTTTATTTAGTAAGTAAACTAATTTCATAATAGTATACTTGTGAGCGTGCAATTCCACTTTTTAGCATTTAAAAGTATACTTTTAGGGATACTTTTAGGGAAGTGTATCAGTGGTAAACTTTGAGTAGACAAACTACATTTTTTGTTTCTGCAACTATACTACAAGTGAACTTTGGTATTCTAATAAATTACTAGTTAAATACTTTAGTTTAGTCACCTTTTAGTAGTTTTACGCTGCACTCCAAAAATAAAACGATTTGTTGGGACGACTTGAATAATTTTTTGTTGACACAACTAACTGGACAGTGGATCTGTAGTTCCCAGCATGCTTTGAATGTGACTGCATTAGGAGAGTACATTTTGAAGTTAACTGTTATTTTATGTGTTATGGCGATTTAGAAGAGTTTCTGTTATGTTTTTGAGTTTTGTGGTTACCATTGTGCAGAAGAGTGGTGCTTGTGCTCAGGCTGTGGGCAATTGCATGACGTCCATGATGTGTTGATGAGCAAAAACTGCTAATGCCAGTTCTGACATTAAAATCATCCTACTTTCTCATTCTATAAGTTGAATATAATAATAAGTAAAATTGTCTTAATTAGTATGACACAAGAACTTAAATATATTAAGTTGGTTCAACAAAACATTATTTGTTTAAATAAACTTGTTTTATTTTTATTGTAGCCACCTAAACAAATTGCGTGGAAAAGTTTTCCTTAATTTAATTGTTCATTGAACAAACAATTTTTCTTTAAGTGAACTCATCATACTTATATTTTTGTCCATTAATCATATACTGCTAGAAAAAAGTATAGGCCAAATATACTTAAATTTTGGCCTACACTTTATTTTACAGTACGTGTACTTACAGTGTTACCCAAGAAAATACTGGTAATATAAGGTAACTACATGGGTTAAGGTTTAGGGGTAGGTTCAGGGTTAGTACCTAGTTATAACCCAGTTATTGTAATTGCTATAATAATAGAATGTACATGGGAAACAGAACTGTAAAATAAAGTGCTACCGACTTTTCTGTCTGTAAAAGTCAAGTATACTTAAGTGTAATTTAAGCATATTTCTGAGAAGTACATAAAAAGTTTTTGTTTAAAAGAAGTATACTGATAGCGCACTTGAATAAACTTGTTTTTTTAAGGTATTTTGTCAAGTAATTTTTTTTAAATCACTTATTCAATTCATTGTATGAAAGACGGACACAAAAATATGTATTGTGAAGCATAAACTAGGGAAGTCCATGCTTGCGGAAATGTTGCGTCCAGGAAACATTAGCAGCAGAAAAATAGAGAATAAAAAGATGAGCTGATAATCCACTTGCAGGCCTGTTCAAGGTTCAAGACGAGTTCAGCTACAGTGTGAGTGGTGGAAATTTCCACCTCGATTTATTCTGAATGGATAAATTTCTGTCAAACCTTCAAGTGTGGCAGGTATATTGATGCAGCTGTTCTCTGTGATTCTATGGGCATATCTACAGTAGATCTTTGCTTCATTTGAAAGAGGCCAAAGAAAACCAAAACAGGCTATGAAAACTCTGAGCAGCGCTGTAGGGCCGAGCTGTTTCCTTTGATTCAATGATACTATCCTCTTGTGTTTGCTCTGGGCGAAATGGCACCTTGCAGCGGGCGTTTGTTCAAAAGGTTGTTCACACACTCCCCGGCTCTTGAGGGAGCACTCAGGAAGTAGGCATTCCAGATGGAAACCCACAAGCACTTGACGATCCATCAACGTGCGTCAAACATTAACACGAGTAGCCATTTCTTTAGATCCCAGATAAAAATCTTGTGCCTTTGGGATTTGCCCATTTCTTTGTTACCATGAACCTGCAAGGAACATGCACAATAAAACAGTCCTCTTTTCATAATCACTTTTTCACATTTACCTTTTTATTGCCTTTTCAATGTTATTTGACTGTTTTATTTTGAATATTTTATTTTTTAATATCTGTTTATTTTTCCTGCAAATGACTTAAATGTTTGTTTTAATCAAAGTAACCAATATTTCAACCAAATAAATTAAAATGTTTAATACAACAATGAAGTAAACATTTATTTAACACCAATATAACAACCAATACAACAATAGAAAATAAATAGCAATAATTCAAAACATTTTAATAAATGAAAAGGGTGGGGACAGTGAATATTTTTGAGTGATGAGTGAATCATTGAATCAGAGTTGAACAGATTCACAGAAATGAATTATACTTACCAACTCTTAACATGCACTAACAAAATAAATTTTAGATATATCAAGTGTTTTCAAAAATTTTGATGCCAAGGCCTTGAAATATAATATAATATAATATAATATAATATAATATAATATAATATAATATAATATAATATAATATAATATAATATAATATAATATACATATTTTAATTACTCTTTTAAGAAAATAGTAGTCTTAGTATGATAGAGAACAAGTGATTTTATAAAAAATATATTATATATATTATGTTATAACTTAATATTTATAATATATTATATTATTTTAAATCAAAATATTTTAAATCATTCTAATTCCCCAAAAAATTACACTTTTTTTTCTCTGAAATTTTCCATTTCCATAGTACCTCTTTTTGGACCCCTGGGGGTCTCAGGACCCTAGTTTGAAAACCCCTGTTATATATCATCAATATAAAAAAACAAAAACACCACTAACAACAAAACCAAGCTCAGCAATGCTGTTTGGAATCATAATGTACAATTATTGGAGAGGATCTAAGCATAGATATATATACATAAATGCCACATACGACCACTCCAGACACGTTTTATTTGTATTAACTCAATATTACAGGTTTTTAAAGTATGGTAACTTTTTAATTTTGTGTTATTTGACGCTTTCGTCTTGTTGTATTGTGTTAGTAAAATCATCTGCTGAAGTCTATTGCAGTTATAGATATTCAGCAATGCATTTAACTACAGTTGCAGACGCACAGACAACTTGCTCTCAAGGGTTTAAGAACCGGCTTTGACCATTCCAATATGGCGGCGGCTTACGTATATAGTGGCCCATAGAAACAGCTACTAGCGAGGGATATATATATATATATATATATATATATATATATATATATATATATATATATATATATATATATATATATATATATATATATATGGTTCCAAGGACTGCTGCAATGATCTGTTATCTTGTCTCTTAATGACAATAGTGCACTGCCTCTCTGTGCACTTTTGCCAACATTTTAAATAGACCAGGATTCTAAAAATGTGTGTGTGTGTGTGTGTGTGTGTGTGTGTGTGTGTGTGTGTGTGTGTGTGTGTGTGTGTGTGTGTGTGTGTGTGTGTGTGTGTGTGTGTGTTGCGAAAGAACAGGAGAAAGCAAGCAGAAACTGACGTTTTTGTTGGTGCTGAATGGGGTGGTGACCCTGCAACATGTGCTGAATGAACCCTTAACCCTTTCTTTTCCTGTGCTGGTCCTTCCTCTAAAATAAATAGAGATCATACCATATAAGAAACGAAAGGTGAGGAGAAGAAAAAGAAATAAACATAAAGCCCTCAAAAGGTCACTTTTCTGGGTGTAACCCGGCGAGTCTAAACGGCGCTGTTTTATAGGATGAGCTGTATCCCCTTCTGTGGTTTTGCCAGACTGAATTTAAGCTATATATCAATATTCCATTTGGGTATATGAAATAGAAAAGGATTTATTTGTGACAGTTACTAGCGGTTTGGAGCTTCTTTCTCTGTCCCACACATTTTCCATTTCAATCTCTATTTTAAACACTTCTGTATAAAAATCGCTGCAAGCTCAGTGTGTGTGTGATGGGAGGGGGCGAAATGGCTGTGTTGGGAGGAAAGCTCCATTATGATCCGCATGATTTAGAGGCATTGATTTAGTGTTCACTTACAGCATGGCTGACACAAACAGGAATCAGGGATCACAGCTCTCTTCCTGACCCTCCTCCCTTAACTCTTTCAGTACTTTCTCTCACTCTCTCTCTTGCTCTGCCACTCTTCTTTTCTCTTTCCTGCTCATACCCTTCCACCATTTTAGTAGTGTTGTAATGAAGCTGCAGTCTTCAAATATGAAAATCTTTGTGTACTTTTTTAAAAAAAACGTGAAGCTCATACTTCAAATGGAATATGAGCCATGTGACGTGTGAAGAAAACAAACAAAATCAAACTGTAATTTTGTTTAATTATGCAAAAAATATTATTTATTTTTGTGTATTTAGTATACTTATTAAAATCTTAGTTATGAAATAGACTTAAGTGGGGTAATCCATTTTAAAATCCAAAATTTAATTTCCACCACAGAATGCTATTAAACACAATACATAATTTGAGATGTGGTTAGAATGAATGACACTGGAAATGTGTCTTTCAGAAAAAAACTTCTAATCCTCTGTTCCATAAGATCCATAACACACAACATGTACCAAAACATGTGCCCTGAGGTTCGGTCTGCTTAGTGAGAGTGATGACTTCCACATTTTTATATCACCTTCTATATAGTGCTTTAAAAATGTGGAAGGCATCTCTCTCACTATGAGCAGACCAAACCTCAGGACACATGTTGTGTGTTATGGATCTTAGGGTACGTTTTCACCACAACAATGTAGGCTACTAAAAAACGGAAAAGTTTTTCCTTGAGTTTTTTGCATACAAATGGCAACGTTGTCAAAATGATTCCCGTTTGCAAGGATCCAAGAGAACGACTAAAAATGCTGTATTCTGCTGCCAAGCCAGAAGATTACTTTGTAAAGAAACCCGTTTTCAAAAGTTTGTGTTTTCAGGCCCTCAAAATGCAGTTTCCGTGTAAAAGAACAGCCAAAATGCATAAAATGTTTTCAGTTTTTAGTTGAAAATGTTGTTGTGTAAAAGCACCCTTAGAGGGCAGTTAGATGACAGTAGATATGAGTACGATTTTAACCCTATAAAGCCTATTGTATCATTATACGCCATTTCTAAGGCCTCTAAATTATCAACATGATCAAAACTTTGCTGAAAAACCTGTTGCCTTATACTGCATGCCTTCTATTGTCTGATTGATAGTGTATACTTTTTTGGCAAGTAACAGGCCTTTTATTATAATTCTTAAAAATGTCCACCTCCAGTTTGTGATACATGTGTCATTTTGAAGAATGTCTGTTGGAGGAGCATCACAATAAAGAGTTAGCAGATATGAAGCAGACAGTCTAATACTCTAATGAGAGTTAGTTGATGTAGTTGAAAGTGTTACCTAAAATCTGACCAAAAGTTCTGAGAGATTGTTTGCTCATAACATTGAGCCAAAGTTCTGAGAACATTCCCTGTTGGGCTGGTTATGCACTGTTGAAGATTATTAGTAGACAAAGAGTTTATTAGTAGGAGAGTTATGTTGCCTTTGGCTTGCTCAGTTGGGGATATTTAATTTAATTTAATCAATCAATAACTATTGATCAGCCTTACCAAACGTGGACGTTTTTTTCCACTAGAAACAAACCTTGTTGTGCTATTTTGATTTAATACTGTGAAGCTGCTTTGATACAATCTGTATTGTGAAAAGCGCTATACAAATATACTTGACTTTATTTTCTAAAACTCATCAGGGTCAAAAGCGTCCATAGTTTCAATGTTGGGTTAACTTTAATACCCACTTTTTACTAAGACACCAATCAAGGCAGCCATTATTGTCACACTATGGTCTGCAAGTAGATCCAGAAAGCTTTCAGATATATTCCATTTTAATATATTTCAAATTTCCCAAGTGTGTCAGCAAAGTAGACATTCCAGCCAATATTTAAACAAGTCATCCAACCACAAAGTGTCAATGAGCTTGTGGAAACCAATGTTGGGAAAGTTTACTGAAATCATCCCATGTCTGGCTCCTCAGAGGGAATAGTGTGATGTCAACGCTTTTTATGCAGGCAAGCTACGTCAGAGGTGATGAAAAGACTGTACTACAGTTTGGGAACAGGCAACTGACTCACGGATTAGCTTGATAGCATGGCCAGACTGCTGACACGCTGCATCCTTCTCCATTGACAGGCATTCAGTTGTAGGTTTTCATTATATTACAGCAGATGTTTTGCAAGTGATAGACTTTATTGGAGGCAAAAATGACCCGTTTCCCCCTTTCTACAGCTCTTCATGTCAAAGCTAAATAGGACTGTGAGCTTTCTTGAAGTGCCATGATCAGACAATCAGCATTGTTATGATGTCAGAGTATTCATATGGTATTTATAGTTTCGGTTGAACAACTGTGTCCAAAATGTTCATGTTTATGAGCAAAGATGGCAAATTTCAAATTGCGAATTCAAGGGGGTCTTGTGAATGTGAGGTATCTAAAGGGCTGGCCATTGTCCCTAAATTATATGTTTATATATATTGTAATAAGATCGATTGACATGACCAACCCATTTGAGCTGATATTTCTAAGCTTAGTGGGGTCTGTGTTTTTCGTGGCTTTGCAGTGCAGAAAGACCAAAGCAGATCCATTAGCACGTGCCATGACACACTGTCCTGTAGCCACTGGGTATTTCAGCACAAATACCAACTGTTGGCGTCTTTGGTTTCTGTCTCACACACAGATTCAAGCTTCCCACGTCACATTTCATTTACTATATAATAAATCCCTTTTCATTTAAATGCAAACATATGAAATCAGTGGACAGATGAAAGGACAAAAGGGTACATTGATTGAAATAGATGGGAATCTCACGGGCAATAAAAACAGGCGTTGTCACACTGAAATGCCTGAAGTGATATGTGAATTATGAAGCATGCATGGGTCAACAGATGTTTTGCTGATGTAATCCATTACAAACTACATCACGTAGGGGTGGAATCAGCAGAGTGATCGGACAACAGTTTGTCATTCTCCAACACAATGATGCATCAGCACTGCGCAGTTTGTTTTGCGGGATTTATTTTATGACTGTAAACAGACACTGCAAAATATATCAGCTTGTGTACTGTATGAGTCCAGGAGGCACAATGTGTTCAAACATATTGGAAATCCTAACAAAATCATACACAATATCTGTTCTTGTATATGACTACTGGTCAATGGGATGGGAGGATAATGTATATCTCATTAGTGTGGCTTGCTAGTATCTGTCGATACTGCATTTCCCAGCTAACAAAAATATATTCTAATAGTGGTTTGCTAATGTTCCCATTAGATATTGAAAATATTATTTCTGAATGTTCCCTGAACGTTTGAAATGTCAATTTTTAAATGTTTTAATGTTTTGATGTTGTTGGTTATATGAACATTAAGTTTGCATTCCATTTTATAATTTAGCAAACACTATGGGAATGTTACTTTTGAATGTTCTCTACAAGCAGTACAGTAACATTTAAAAAACGTTAGACTAACGTCCACCTAAAACTTTACATATAGCCTAAAAAACGTTTTGTACAAATTTGTCCTAACTTTGAGAGAACCTTGCCAGAATGTTAGCCAAAGTTCTGAGAACGTTCCCTGTTAGCATGGGTTTAATCATTTACCACATGGGTTGTCATAATGGTTTATGATTGTGCAACAGAGCAACTACTTTTATGTAATATCAGAACTTTTGCACCATATCAACACATATTGCATACGCAGAAGCGAACATGACAGACTGAATGTTCTGCACACAAACCATGACCTCCCACTGCAAGAGTCTAATATAAACCAGTAGTGATGTAGAATGCTGGGCCAAAAAAGCAATAGTGCTTCAAAAATGTGGAAGGCATCACTCTAACTAGCAAGCCGAACCCCAAGGCACGTGTTGTGTGTTATGAATCTCAGAGGGTTGTTAGCTGACAGTGGATATGAGTGAGGTTTTAAAGACCAGCATGAACTTCATGTTCAGTCACGTTTTGATGATTAATATCTGTCGCATTGAAACTGTAATAATCTGTTTGCCGTTTAAGAAGGGAGTTCACTGTGTGATACAAATGATAGCAGTCATGTATTGAGGCCAGTTCCCACAGATCAAACCTGGACCAAAATCCAGTGAGCGATAATTACCATTATTAAGTCAAGTCAAGTCACCTTTATTTATATAGCGCTTTATACAATACAGAAGCTTTACAGTGATAACAGGAAAATTAAGCATTTCGGCTATTGTTCAGCCGAAGACAGTTCAGTGTTGATTCAGTTCCGTTGTAAAGATCATCAATTATTAAATTAGTTCATTTCATCTATAAAGCAGTTCCGCAAAAAAAAATTATGTCATCGTCCAGCTCAGTTCAGTTCTCATGCAGCGTCAGTACAGTCAGATCAACAATATTAACACAGATGTCTGGAATACTTGGTCTCTTGGTCATACTTTGCGTGGGCACACTTACCCTTCAAGCTGTCATCATCACTTTCCTCCTGACTGCTCTCCTCACTATTTTCTTTTCTCTCGAACATGGTAGGCTAGATGATGAGGATGATTTTATTTTATTAACATTAATGACACAGACGACAGCAGGAATATTAGGCTGCTGTCACTTTAAGACCAAACGCACGACCGAATTTACTGACATGTATTCTGCTGCCAGTCTATTAGATGGTGGTGAAATACTATAGACTGAACATGTAATACGCATGTGCATGACGTCGTCGTCTTCAGAGATTCGCGGTTTTGTTGTTTACACCAAGGGGGTAATCTTTCAGAAAAAACTGAAGCTTCCCCGGGGGCCGCCATTGATTAGCAGACCCCCATGTGCTGTTAGCATTCCATTGACTCCCATTCATTTTGGTGTCACTTTGACAGTGAATGACTTTACATCTGAGGCGTTTAAAGACTCCATTTGTCCATTATTTATTTCTAAAGAAACACGAAAATGTATAAAAAGGTTCCATTACCTTGTATCTATACGTTATGGCCCCGTAGAAGCAGTTTTTTTAAAAATAGGCTAACGATTGCGTCATAACCACGCGACTCTCTGTCGCACAGTAGAGAAATTACTGTATGGACAGGAGGAGAAGCTCGCGGGCAATCGGGGGGACATGGAGGCAAAATGACAAAATAATTCATCAGAATACTTAGCAAAAGTTGCTCCTGCTCCAAGCTCATGGACACCTCCTACTCACACTCTCCGTCTCTGCAAGTTTCGGAAGGGAATGATTCAGATTTCTCTTGGCACAGCAACTAGAAGACAGACGGGTTGCTCACGTCACATCTACGTCGTCAAGCTCAGTTTGAGTCTGCGCAGTACTCTCAGCCATCAGGAAGTGAGTGCTTCTAATTGACTTCACTTTTCTCCGTTGAATCCAATGGGGTCGCTGTGTCCATTTCTTTTACTGTCTATGGTTTACACAGAGACCATTTTCAAAAACTTGCACTCTGAAACCCGTTTTCAAGAGTTTGCGTTTTCAGGCACCCAAAACGTTGTTGTCGTGTTAACGAACAGCCAAAATGCATAACATTTTTTAAGTTTTTAGTGGAAAACGGTGTCGGGTAAACAGCTCCTTAAAGATTTGAGAAATAAAAAAAAACATGTTCTTTAAGTGATAGGAGAGTTTAGGACGCATCATTAATTATTAAGACTACTTTAAGTTTTGAGAATATCATCTGTGCATGGGAGCAAATTTATCAGCAGATATAAAAGTTAAACCGATCATTATTGTTTTGGGTTTTGGAAATCATTATTGACTCACCCTTTCTATTAACACTTGCTTGAACAGGAGCAGAAGTAAAGCTGCAAAGGAGCTTCAAAGAAAGATCATATAATGTGACATACAGCTTGTTATCATTTAGCAGATCATTCAACCAAACTTAGTCATAGTGATAAAAGCACAAAAGTACATTTCTGGCTACAGGCTATAGCCTACAATTTGTTCCAAATTATTATGCAAGTGACATATTAGGATTTCAGTACAAGAAACATTCAGATTTTAAAGAACTTGCGAGTAAAGAAGTCTGTTTCTTCTCAAATGAAGGCTCTAAGCGAAAATCATAATTGTACTTTAATATATTTTAAAAATATAATAATTATAAAATAGAAATAAAAGCTAAGACAACCAGCTTCTGGGCTTTTATGTGTTTACTCATCTATTCTCTCACAATCTTGCAAAACCCTTTCTTGTATAACCTGCCTCACCACCAACAAAGACGTGTATCCACCAAAATAAACAAACTTGACCATCTGTTTCAAAGAAATCAAATCCTCCAGCCCCTTTGATAAGTGTGACGAGCTCATTACAGCCCTTCTTTCAGGGCGGTGGAGGGCAGTAATGGAACTAGAAGATAATTTATGCTCATTATCTAACAAGAATGAGTGTGTGGACCCGACTCCCGGCCAGTGGTGGGGAATAGTGGAGGCTCCACAAGAAGCACCAGTTCTTGCCAAGTCCCAACAGGAAGTGCCAGTCCCTTCCAGGACCTTATGAGGAGCAACCGTTCCCGCAAGATCCCAATAGGAAGAGCCTGTGCCCCTGAGGGAGAACCTGTGCCCGCCAGGCCCGGACTGAAAGGAAATCTGAAAATATGAGATGGCATCTGATAAGAGATGTGTTGCATTCCACACGAGTTTAAGCGGACGCAACAATATTAAAGTATTCAAAGAGCGCTAGCCTAAGCCCTGCCACAGCATCACAAACCACCAGATCACGTTCTAAGTCTTTATAAAACAGAAACAACACTGTAAAAAAAATCCCGTAGTTTTTACGGAAAAAAACTGGCAGCTGGGGTTACCAGAACAATTCCGTAAAATATACAACAAAACAGTAATTGCTTTTACCGAATAACATGTACATTTTACAGTTTAAACCAGCATATAACACACTGGAGTTCTGTTATATTTACTGGTTTAAACTGTAAAATGTACATGCTATTCTGAACAACATGTCAATTTTACAGTATAAACCAGTAAATATAACAGTAAATTTCAGTAATATGATATAATGTTAATTTACCGTCCTATTGAAGTATTAATATCTGTTTTGAACATTGATAACCACCAATCACAGCAGTGATGAGAGTCACATGATCAATCAAAGCTCAACACAAGCAGTTCTTCCACAAGAAAGTTAATACTAATATATAGAAGCTGCTGCACAGTGTCATTCACACAAACATTAAACACCATCATGGTAACACATGAAATTTTAAAAATGCAATAAACATTAATTTAACAACATTAAATGTAACATAAACCCCTAATGTACATAACTGATTAGAAAAAACGAAGAAAACTATGAAGAAACAAACATAGTTATTTCAACAAAAATACATCAAATGTGAAGTGTCACGGGGAATTGTGGGAATGTCAATTTACGTTTTTTCACTGTAAATTATACTATGAGTTGTTTTTTCACTTTCAAAAACTGTAAATTTAACGGTATGTTACAGTAAAATTACATTAAATGTACCGTTAGATCTATCACAGTTATTTACCATATATAGAATGGAAACTTTCTGTTAACCAATTAACAGTTTTTCACTGTAGTCTTTTACCGTTAAAATTACGATAATTTTTTACAGTGAAGGTATTCTAAAATAACAACTTAAATAGGAAGCATTAGCTTCAGGAGGGGGCAAGGCCATAATAACAAACAAAAGAATTCTGCCTTGGGAGTGAAAACCTTTAACGAGACTGCTCAAATAAAAAAAAAAATTAACAACAGAAATATACACTAACTCCCTGCCTGGCCACAAAATAGGAGATAAACAGAATACAACCAAAATGGCATCCACCCCCCTACAGTTTCCAAAACAAGAAAAAACAAACATAACCATGTTACAGGCTTAAGTGGTAAGCACTTGTAAATAAGCACATTGCATTTAAGGTAGGACACAATTAGAATCACTGTGCAGTCACTATCACAGTAAAGTAGTTACCTTATCAGCTTATATCAAGCAATGTAAACACTCACGATCAACCATAAGAATATAAATCAGTTCCACACAATAAGCTGACAGAGAGAGTGAGTGGGAGGAGCCAGAGAGGAAGAAACAGAAAGAAAAAAAACACACAGCAGCAAACCAAAACACAGTTCTTTAACAGCAATGATACATACTTGAGATAAAGTCAATAACCCATCTATAAAAATAATAAGAGAATTATTATTATATAATAATACGTAACAGATGTCTTAACACCTTTGGTCTTAAGGCCCCCACAGGGACCACCAACACCTGCCAGGACTCCAAAAGGAACATCAATCTATCTATCATTCAAATGGCTTTTCCTACCTCTACAGACTAGAGCACAAGCGGGTTTTATTGGAGTGCGCCTGTGAAGAAGCATTTGGTTAGTTGTGAATCTACTAAATAAATCTGTTTGGAGTCTGATTAAATCCTGTTGGAGAATGAATATTCAGATGCACATATAGTTTTTTACATTTTTATTTGTTTTATTTTTCATCCTTTTCTTGTTCTTTTTCTAGCCTGCATGTCCAGTGGCTGACCAAATAAAACAAAATATCTGCTCAAATTATAAAATGAATTCTGTTTTCAACCTGTGTCTTGATTTTGTAATTGCAGACACCAAGGGCGAAAAGAAAATGAGAATACACCTGAACAAATCTCTCATCTTGTTAAAACGACAAACAGTAGAGGGCGCTGCTCACTCAATGCCAGTGGCTCTCTCAACTTCTACAACTCCTTCCTTCTATGACTGATTTCACCAAGTGCAACATCTTTGTTGATCCTGGAACAACATTCCCATCAACCAATCAGGTTTGAGGGACAAGTTTATTTTATGTTAAGTGTAAGCTTACAACCAGGGTTAGGTGCTTCTACATGTTATTCACCTATCAATTCCCTCTGATTTTAGGGATAATTATGGGAAGGGTTAGGTTTAGGGGTATGCATAGGGCTAGGACTAAATTTTCAGACAGAAATGAAGAAAATCCCAGTTTGAGCAGGCGCAATTCAAAAGTGCTGATATAAGTCATATGACATCTGAAATGATGAGAGCAATCCAGCAGATTTCCACATGTGGCAGATTGTTCACCTATTAGAGAAAACTGCACATAACTGAAATACTAGTTGTAAGCGCTGGTGTGGTGAGGGTTACTGCATGAACCCAAAAGAAGGAATCACAGCACATCTTTGAGGACAAGCAGCTTTAACAGGGTGAAATAGGAGAAAAGTCAGGGACGGGAAATATCCTGCATCTGCTCCAGCCCTTCTGCCTCCACAAAAAGACCCCTGTGAAATTTTAACTGCTGCTCTAGTGCTGCCCTCTGGCTGTCGTAGAGAGAAGTACACTTTACTTCACATAAAGCTCCTGCAGTTTGAAAAATAGCAATATTATACTGCAATATTGTATAGAAAAATGTAAGGAGATTTTTAACCAATGCAATGAATGCTGACCATTTTAAAGGCACACTATGCAGTTTCCGTTTTTCTCAAACAGCGACCCCTAGAGTCGTGCAGAGCCGTCTCTGCTCTCTTCCGATCGCACTTTCTTCGTCGACTCTGCCATGATTCACGTCTGAAATGCGTACTAGTGTCTTCCATTGAGGCCGCTTCATATGTTGTTGATGTATGTGACGGACGTCGTGCCGTGAAGCAAGCCGTGATTCTCGCGAGAGCAATTTTATCTTACCGTCAAACAAACCCTGAAGGCCTGAACTCTCAAAAGATTAAACCAAACCTTGCTTAATCGAGGCATGCTGGTTTAAAAAAAGTGTGTGGGAGTAAGTTTAGTCAACTCAGAGTATGTTCACGGTAAACACACTAAATATTCTCAACAGAGCGACGATTCAACATGAAATCACATTCTCTATCTTCTCTACCGGACGAAGACGAGGTTGAGTAGCGTTAGACTCGTTTTCAATTCTAGTTGCTTCCTGTATATAAAGCCTGGGCTGAGTGGGCTCAACTGCATCCCGTACATTGGGATGCGCTGTCAGAGCGAGCTGACTCGAAAACATGATTTAAATTCAGTCTGTTTTCTTTCTTTTACACGCTGTGTTTTCATGAAACTGCTGCGCTGGCGAGCACTGGTTCAATATGGCGTTTATGTTTCAAAATTGATGTTAATGTGTCGCATTTGTGTAACACTCTTCTCTCCATAAACCTGAATTATTGCTCGCATAGCATAAAAACACTAGAAGTGTTGCCTAAACGTTCCAATTGAAATGTTAGTGAGATTGAGATTAATGAGTTGCTAAATAATCACTGACAAATTCTCCTTTTATTGCTGCTTTATTTATGAAGCATTGCATTTCTACCTAAAAATCTAAAGAGACGACCACCTTCCACACAAAAATAGCGTATGCGTTAACTAAATGTGGCTAGCAGTGTGCATCTTTCTCTCTCCAACTACTAAAGGGTTCAGTTTGACACCCATCAAAATAATTTTTTCTCATTGTACTAAATTCACAAAAATATTACCCCAGTAGTAAAACATCTCAATTCATGCATAATTGTAGTGTATCTCTGGCTTGGGCTCTTGATTTAGACTGCTGTGTATGGCTGATAGAATAAATGGAGGAGGAAGAGAGAGATGTGACAGATGTTCTTCAGTCTGAAGAGAGAGAGGATCTATACCCAGCTAACAATTTTAGGTTATAAGAACGTTGCAGCAAGAACGTTTTTGATAACTTTTAGAGAACTTTCAGAGAACGTTAGCCAATGTTCTGAGAACGTCCCCTGTTAGCTGGGCTGCCACAACTGCTGAAATCAGCCTCGTGGCCGATCCTGCTGAGGAAAGATCTCCTCGCGCAGGCGAACGGAGAAATCTGGCATCCCCGTCCTGACTTATGGGAACTATATTCCTAAAGTGCTCTCTACCCCTGTCAGAACACAGGTTATTTCCCTGACAGCTCTCTCCTCACCAGAGGATGAAAGAGACGCGAATTTACTCTGTCCCGTCAGGGCTCTCAGATTATATCTGGAGCATTCTGCCTCATTCAGACAGTCAGAACAGCTTTTTGTGTGCTTTGGGGGCCAAACCAAGGGTCTCGCCCGTCTCAAAGCAGAGATTATCGCGCTGGATAGTTGACACTATAGCGCTGGCTTATGAGTCTAAGGGCCTTCACTGCCCCTTAGGTATCAGAGCTCATTCCACTAGAGGCATGGCCTCGTCTTGGGCTTGCTCGAGTATTGCCTCGGGCTATATCAGAGCGAAGTCAAGCATGCACAGCGTTTTGAAGGGAGTTCCCATAGCGTAAGCTACTTACGCAATAGGAGAGACCTCTCGAAAGGGAACATAACAGAGCGCATTTAGGCCACGCCCACACCGGGGACAATCCAACCGTCTCCACTGACTTTGCATTACGAGAGGCTGCCTCCTTGTCATTTCTTGCTTCTAACAAAAGACAGAAAAATGCCTAAAAGCTACTGTGTGACAAGGTGTACAGCAAACAAGCTAAAAAAAAACAAATACGTTTTTATTAGCTCTCGACCCCAAAAAACTAGTGTTTAGGACATAAAAGTCGATACAGGCAGTTGAGACAGAGCGTCACGCGTCTCATTACTCTGAGAACTAACGTACGCCCGCTGGAGGAGACCGTAATCGGCAACACAAGATAGTTTATCTTACAGAAATATAATATAAAACTGACATTTGGATATTTGACTCACCAGTGACCAAATGTTTAACTTACTGCACACATAGTTTATTTTTAGTGCATACTGAGTGTCAGGATCCCACAATTTACCCATTCGTTCCAGCCTGTATCCACTTTTATGTCCTCAAACGCTCGTTTTTTGGGGTCGACAGCTTATGAAAACTTATTTCTGGGTTTCTTAGCTTGTTTGCTGTACACCTTGTCACATAGCAGCTTTTAGGCATTATTCTGTCTTTTGTTAGAAGCAAGAACTGACAAGGAGGCAGCCTCTCGCAATGTAAAGTCACTGGAGATGGTTGGATTGTTTTCCCCCCCGGTGGGCGTGGTCTTCCGATTATGACGCGTGGCGCTCTGACTCTATTGCGTAATCCGCCGTGCTTGTGCTTTTATCAGTGTATCGCTTCAGTCGATTAACCAGGGCTGCGTTCAGCCCCGACAAAACGTTGCACAACGTTTTTTAAACAGAAATGGTGATGCGTTGAACACACTGTTCTGATGACGTAAGAATTGCAACTATGGCAGCTGAGAAGGTCATTCTTTGTGTTCTTTGTGAAGAATTTTCTGAGCCTGATGAAGTCGGTATAAATATTAAATTTAATACTACAAAATATGCCCGATGTTACAGTTACTGCACTTGCCGCCCAGAACAAAAGAGAACATCCCAATCAAGGGATTGCTGAAACTGAAATGGAAGCACACATCTTACCTAATTCAGACTAAAACATCTATTTAGCCTCACATACTGACTTTATTTGTAGTTCATACTGTTTTAATACCCTGTATTTTCTTTCTAATTTTTAGGAAAATCACTTAATTACCATTGTTTACAGACATCCCAACCTGCAAAAGTTCATTTCAGGGAGGTACCCCCCCCCCCCCTATTTTATATATATAAAATATATAAAAGCATAATACATAATTTCTATAGGCTATAGGCCTATGCATTTATTTGTTCATAATGTTACAATTTGTAGATTACTTTTATAGTTAGGGAAAGTTAGGAATTTTTTTTGCCAATCTGCAAAAAAAAATTTTACCAATAGCTTTTTTTACCATGTGTTCCTATAGGTGTCTAGTAACACCTCCCAATTTATCCACGGCCAAATCCTCGGGGAAACGCCTGGAGAGGCAATTAAAGTTGGGGTGCCCAGACGTCCTGGGTAAAAATAATGAATTTTTAAAAACAATTTTTTTCAATATTACCTTTTGAGATGTCTAACTAGGGGTTTTTAGGGGTGCCGAATCTATCCCAGCCATTAGTTTTGAGTAAAAAATACTCCACGTCCATACAAAAACCACATAAAAATGGTTTTATTGAACAATTACAAAACAAAACTTACTAAATAGGTTTAAGGCCAGACATTAAAGGTGAATAGAGTCAAATTTTTATTTTTCTAACATAACGTACAGACATTATCTTAATTCCATAATGTCCTTAAACATAACAATATTGCTGGCCATAAACTGAGAAAGTGCGCGCCCGGTGTGTGATACAGTTGTCCTAGACGCGACGCGCGTTTAAGTGTTTTGCGTATCTATGGCAACAACAGACTTTTATAACGTGAATCCAGGATCGCTGTCGTGAAACACTTAAATGTGTCCCTTACCTAAGAGAACCGTTTAAGAGATTATATGCAACACCCTTAAGTTATTCTCTTAGGTAAGGGGAAATCGCCCCTTAAGTATCACACTTAAGGGAAAAACTTAAGGTGCTTTATGCAACCGGGCACTGGCTCCTATCTAAATGAATGGGCAGAGAGTCAGAACTGCACTTTCACTGGTCACTGGGACATAAAAAATGCATGTATAGACACAGCATTAAAATATGATAAAAATCGCTGAAAAAGTTTGATGACTTTGCCCCAAAATAAGATTTAAAACGCCTTTTCCCCCACAGGTTATACTTATACTACGCATGCGCAAGGGTTCACGACACCAACTTCATTTACGTCTCTATCCAGAATGCCGGTGGTGTGCATATTCAATGTCAATATTGTTCTTCTTTATTTAAATATAAGCAGGTTTGCACTTTATCAGTAATAACAAGATCAGTTGGTTTAATTGTTCATTAAAATTAATCGATTCAAAGGCATTAGTTCGCGAATTGGACTTGTCATACGGTTGTGTGATTATCCCAGCAGCTAGAACATGGGGCCTGTACCATGAAGGTAGCTGAACAAACTCGGGGTTACAGGATAAGTTTTGAGTTGACAAAACCAAACCGATGCTCCGAGGCTTTATTGGTACCATGATGCAGCTCATCAACTTTCTCTGTCAACTCAGGCTTTGATCCTCAAGCTATGATTACTCCACGCGCGCGTGCACATTAAAGAGTGACGTCGACACTGAACAACCAATCGCGGGTCGCGATTTTTCCGCGGAGGAGCAAGAGATAATCATTCATAATTACGATGAATTTAAATATGTATTTCAAGCTCGAAACAATACGGTTTCTGCGGCCAAAGCAAGAGAAGACTGTTGGAGAAAGATTGCTTATTGTTAATGTGTAAGTTAAACAAATACGTTCTATATTTATGTAAAATTATGTATGTATGTGGAGCCTATAGCCTACGTGTAATATAGCCTATAGCCTATTTTTATAATATATAAAAATGTGCATGTACCTGTACTAAGAAAAATTAATATTCATTGATTTTTAGATGCAACCCCAACTCCAAATGTTCTTGGCAGTAGATAAAGACCAAATATAAAAATATAATTCAAAGTGGTGAGTATTTACCACAACCTTTTATTACTTTTGTGAGCATTTTATCACAAACACTTGTTTGAAGAAAACAGAAATAAATAATTAAATTCAGAAAACCAGAATACACTGGCGGAGGAGTTGGCTCTGAGTAGGCAATAAGGGACGGCCGATTATGGATGGGATTACAGGTGCTGTACAATCTGACCCTGGTGCTGGCTCCTCTAAGCAAGTAACACTGGGTACGTGTGCAATACATTACTACTTTTTTTTAAGTTGTAAATATGGCTGACTGTATGTTCTGCAGTAGAGGGAAATACAGTGTGCCTGTTGAAGCCAGCACACATACACAGTCTCCCACACAGAGGTCAGTATGCAGCAGACAGAACACCAAACATAACCTGCTTTACAACAGTTATGCTTTACATTGGCCTATTTTTATTTATTAGGGTGGAGGAAATGAAGACACTCTGTCTGTGTGTTCTCAGCTGTTGCTGATGTGAATGCACTGGGCTTTTTATTGTGGCAAACATTTGAATGTGTGGCATAAAAAAGGGACTGGCCCTTACACATCTCTTTTCTTGTAGGATTTTTCACACCTGCCCCAGAAACTGAGGCCTCTACCTCAGTGGGCTTCAGACAAAATCAAACAGCTGGATAAAACTGATCTCAGTATGTATATAGTTGTGTATATATTTGTGTATATAGTTGTGTATATATATATATATATATATATATATATATATATATATATATATTAGAACTTATTTAACCAAGTAACACTTTAGTATGAATATTTATTAATGCAACTTTCTCTTGCTCTCTTTCTCCCTCCCATCCCACAAAACCAATAAAACAGTGTGAGACATATCTGCAGTTTCAATGTGCTTTTATTAAGTGTAATATTGTATGGTGATTGCATCTACATCTGCACCAGCTGGGTGGTCAAGTATGATCGGGTCAGTTTCATCGGGGAGAAGCTGGTTTTGTGGTGTTTCTCGCTCCGTTCTACTGGTGGCTATATTGTGCAGAATGGCACATGCAGCCACTATCTGTGATGCCCGCTCTGGTGACTCTTAAGCGCCGAACAGTGTGCCTTTAGGAGGCCAAAGGTCATCTCTATCTTTACTCTGGTTTTACTGAGGGCCACACTGAAGCGGTGCTGTGGCCCTGTCTGAGGGTCATGATAGGGGGTTATTGGGTATGTTTTTCTAGCTCCGTTCAAATTAACAGTGTTTTGTATTGTACCAAATTTAATTTGCTTTCCTCAAAGTGCTGACACAACACAGAATCATGGAACATTCGTGAGACAAGCACTGGAGCCAGGCCATTTGGCATCCAAACTTGATCATATGTTCATGACCACAAGTCGTCTGCAGATGAAATGTTTAGTAGATCATTGTTATATCTGTTAATGTTACTATTAATTTAAAGATTCATCTCACAGAAAATAATCTCACATATTCACATGATCTCTACCAGAACATTATGGCTGTGATAGGACTTCCTATTAACATAATCTGCCTCATGTTCCCCTAGAGCAGTGGAGATTGGAGCAATAGACTGCATACATGTTGCAATGACTTGGGAATCATATCATAAGATTAACAGAAGAATAATAAAAAAAGATTCAAAATAATTCTTAACATGTATTATATTGTATAGTACACTTGTGAAATTTGCTTAAAAAAAGTGTTCATGTGATGTCACCCTATCAATATATCTTACTGGCAATTTTATAAAAGCCCTCTTTTATGGACATGGTCGATAAATGTCCGGGGAACACTAAAGAAACTTTTCATGTACTCCTGCAGAGCAAGGACCACCTTGCGAATGGTTTGACAAACCGTGTTTTCTCCTAGCTTCTGTGCGTCACCCACTGTGCAAGAATGTAGCACTACCACTTGCACAAAAAAAAAAAAAAAAAAAAAAACCCAACTCAATACCATTTGCGGTACAGTAAGTGCATGAATTCGACGTGTTAAATTCTTTATGCGCGGCTCAAGAAGTTCGCAAAGATAAGAAATTCCTTCCGCGGAAAACCTGTATCTTTCATACAAGTAGCCTAACTATCAGTTAAGGCAAGGGGATTTTGTCTAGCTAAAAACTCTTTCTCTACGAAGTGCTCGTCAAACAATTTGCGCTGAGATGTCCACCGGATTTGGAAGAAAAGGTGAAGTCATTGCAACAGACACTTGGAATAAGTTACGTCACGTATATGTTTCTTTGCTCTCAGCTGATTGGTCAAACTTCAGTCTGAGATCTTGAATCCAGAACATAACCTGCCCCGGAGCAGGTTAGCCGTGCAGCGTAAGATACCATGGCAACGAACACCGATTAAAGCCGAGCTACTTTCATAGTACCTAAAACCCAGGGTTGGCAGAAACTAAGCTGAAACATAGCTGGCTAGCCACCTAATCCAGCTTCATGGTACAGGCCCCTGGACATCCCAAAAGGTTAGTGTCAACACAGAAAACATTACATCACTGGATAGGTTTTTTTCGTTTATTTAGAGGGTAATTTTATGTCAGCTGGAACGCAGATAAGGCAACGTATTTTAGCACAAAACTCACACCCAGCGGTAATTCAGGGGAAAAAATCTCCGAATGCTCCAACATGAAACTTTGGTCTTCCGTTCCGACCTTTTACCATCACGTCGTTTTGTTTTGATTAATATGCGTGCGGGAGAGAGAGCAAGACAGCGCTTGATTTGGAGACGGTGATGTTTTGTTTACACTTTCGCCTGGCTCCGAAGAGAGAGAGAGGGAGAGAGAGAGAGAGAGAGAGAGAGAGAGAAAGCGCGCGCGCGACCGGGGCTCTCCCTCTCTGCTTGTCCTTTCCAGAGCCATCTCTCTATAGGCGGATCTTTTGTGACGTCATTGTTTATGTTTGCCGCGTTGCATCACGGGAATCGTGTGGCAGGAAACACCGCTAGATACCTGTAATTTGACTGTTTTGCACGTTTGGAGGAGGATTTAGAGAAGAGGATGGTTCACTCTTGCTGTGTGGTCGATTGTACGGCTCGTTGGGGGCCTGATAAAAAGTTTTTTCGAATTTCCTCCGAAAAGGATTGCGAAAAACGAAAGAAATGGTTGCGTGCAATTAGGCGATTGAACCTGGACGCTCCGAAGCCTGGATTCCTAACGTTACTGATCGAGTTTGTGAGGCTCATTTTGTTCATGGTAGGCCTACGTCTTAGTGATGTATTTATAGAAGATTGAATAAAATAAAAAATAATAAATAAAACTGAGTCAAATCAACCGAGTCATATGTTTTCGCGTTCTGATTCAGGTGTCCCAAACCGCGATCCACAGCACCCAGACTACCGTATTTTCCGCACTATAAGCAGAGGCGCACCTTCTTCTTCTTCTTCTTTTGGATTTGATTGGCGGCTGGCACCAGCTTATAGGTGCATTGCCGCCACTTACCGGACTGGAGTGTGGTACATTCGATGACAGAGGAGAAAAAAAAAAAAAAAAAAAAAAAAAAAAAAAAAAACTAAATCCTATACATTAACCCTGTTTCCCTCAAGTATTTATATACATGCCTCCTAATGTTTCCTGATCTTTGCAACATGTTTCCTACTGTGAAACTAACACTTTCCTTTTGCAGTGCGGCTCTTAGTTCTCTCCTCTCTCTCTCATATTCCATACATTCCATAAGAACATGCTGTACAGACTCAGATTGTTCACAAGATCTACATTTCCCTGTAGGATGTTTCCCAATTCTTTGTAACGTGCTGTTAAGCTCCGTGTGTCCTAATCTAAGGCGGGTGATGACCACCTCCTCCTTCCTGCTTCCACCCACCACTCCTCCCTTCCCTACCTGTTTTTGTATGCTATAAAAGTGTCTTCCTGTCTCATTTATATCCCAATACTCCTGCCAAACTTTTTGCATTTGTATTTTAATAATTGCCTTCCCTTCTGTTTTCCCCAGTGGGATATTATTCACTATCTGTAAACTAAGTGCTTGTTTTGCAAGTATGTCTGCCTCTTCATTACCCTCAACCCCTGCATGAGCAGGAACCCACAAAAAGCAAACTGTCCTCCCCCTGCTATGAAGGTCATACAGCATTTGATGAATCTCCATGATTAGATCTTGCCTGCATGATTTCATGGTCTTGATACTACAGAGGGCTGCCCAGCTATCTGATGCAATAAGTGCATTGGCCCTATTATGTCCCCCTAACCATTTTAGTGCAAGTGTGATAGCCAAGAGTTCAACTGTGAATACTGATGCATGGTCTGTTGCTCTCTTCTTAATTGCCACTTTGAGCTCTGGAATGTAAACCGCAGCACCGGTGCGCCCCTTTTCTGGTTCTTTTGATCCATCTGTAAATATTACTATTTCTTTTGCATAATTCTGTTCAATATACCTTTGTACTATTATTCCAATTTCTCCCTGCATTATCTTGTTTTTGAGCTTGTATTGAAGGTTGAAATCTACTGATGGCATCTGGAACAGCCAGGGGGAAATTTCTGGCAAAGGGACATTTGAGATGTACTGAACGTCACATAAACCAATGTTTTCAGCCTTTATATTTCCAACCCAGCCTAAACTCCTGAAATTTGATTTGTCATGCTCTGAACAGTCTTCTAATATGGCCTTTGCTGGATGAGATCTTTTATGGCCCTGCAAATACACCCAGTATGCCAGCATAAGCTTAGTCCTTCTTATTCTCAAAGGTTCTTCCCCCATCTCAACTTGCAGTGCTGCAACCGGAGATGTTTTAAACGCCCCACTGCATATTCTGAGTCCTTTAGCCTGCTCCACATCCAGCTTCTTAAGGTGACTCTCTGCTGCTGACATATATGCAACACTTCCATAGTCTAATCTGGCCCTCATCATGGTTTTGTAGATATTTAATAGAGACTTTCTGGATGCACCCCAATCACGACCTGATAAGCACCTCAAGAGGTTATTAACACTTTTACATTTATCCTTAGTCTTCTCAATGTGCTGTCCCCAGGTAAGCTTTTCATCAAATATCACTCCCAAAAACCGAATAGCTCTAACTTGTTCCAGTATTTCACCATATAATTTTATTAATATTTCTTTATGGCGTTTTGCAAAACATATTACTTGAGTTTTTGCAATTGACATTTTAAACCCCCACTTATTTGCCCACTGCTCCACTGTATCAACTGCTGCCTGCAACTTCTTCTGCAAGAATTTTTGATTCCTCCCCCTCACCCATAATGCTCCATCATCAGCAAATAATGATTTACTTACTCCTCCAGTTATCTCTTCAAATATGTCATTTATCATACAGTTAAAAAGAATTGGACTACACACACTCCCCTGTGGCGTTCCATTTTCAACCATATATACTGGTGAGTATTCTTTCCCTACCCTGACCTCTATTGTTCTTCCAAACAGAAATCCCAACACCCAATTATACATCTTCCCTCCCACTCCCATCTTATCTAGTTTGATTAGTAGGCCTTCCTTCCACAGCATGTCATATGCTTTCTCTATGTCAAAGAACACAGCAATCACTATCTCTCTATTTGTTTGTGCTTTCCTAATTTCTGATTCTAGGCTCAATACTGAATCCATTGTGTTTCTCCCTTTACGAAACCCACTCTGATAAGACGAAAATATATCTCTACTTTCTATATAATACATCAACCTCTCAGTTACCATCTTTTCCATAGTTTTCCCTAGTTGAGAAGTGAGAGCAATGGGTCTGTAGCTTGATGGATCCGATGCCACTTTGCCCAATTTTAAAATTGGCACAATAACCGAGTGTTTCCATGCAGCTGGAATCTCCCCTAACTCCCATACTTTGTTAATTTGTTTCAGTATTATTTTTAGAGATCTGTCCTCCATGTTATCTAGCATACAGTAGCATATGTCATCTTTCCCTGGTGCTGACTGTCGGTTGCTGGGAATGGCCCTCCTTAATTCATACATACTGAATGGCAGATCTAGATTCTCCTCCGTTGTTGGTTTTTTCCTGTTCACCCATGTATTTTGTGTCAGCATAATACTCCTTTGCTGCTTAGCCTTTACTGAAAGATTTTCTGAACTATGAACTCTTATTAGTGTTTCAGCTAACATGACTGCCTTTTCTAATCCACTAACCGCTATTTTACTGCTACTTGTCAATATTGGGATTGTTGTACTCCTTCTGATTCCACTCATTTTCCTGATCATTCCCCAAATATCTGATAGCTGTACCTCCCTACCTATCTTATTGCAGTATTGTCTCCAGCATGCTCGTTTAGCTGCTCTAACTGTTCTTCTAACTACTGCTTGTGACCTCTTATACTGGATTAGTAACTCCATAGTATGATGTTTCTTTAACAACCTAAATGCCCTATTCCGTACTTTAATCGCTTGTCTACAGTTTTCATCCCACCACGGCATGTTCTTTTTGCTTCTACACCCTGCTGATTTTGGTATTGACTCATTTGCTGATTTTATCACAGCTGTGACTACTCTCTCATTTAACTCATCTACATTTGTCCATTCTTCTTTATATAATTGCTCAAATCTTTTATTACTCAGTTCTCGGAAAAGTCCCCAATTAGCTTTATTAATTTTCCATCTAGGCATTCTCATATCTTCCTCCCGCTGCAACTCTACTCCAATCTTAGTAACAATTGGATAGTGGTCACTACCCATTAATGTTTTCTCTAGCACCTCCCAATCAGTGATGCCTGCCATATCATTTGACGTCATTGTTAAGTCAATCACACTCTCCTTATTTCGCACACAATCATATCTAGTTCCCCTCCCATCATTCATGCATACTAATCCTTTATTTTCTATATATTCTTCTATTATTGAGCCATTTGCATCAGTTCTGTCACTCCCCCATAACGTGCTATGTGCATTGAAATCACCGCACCACACTACTTTCCCCTGCACATCCCCCATCACTATATTCAACATATCTATACTTAGTTTGTTACATGGATTATAATAATTGATTATTGCTAACTCATATTTTCCTATCCAGACCTTTATTGTTATGGACTCACATTCTCTACCTAACTGAACACTGCTGAACCTTGTTCCGTCTCTAACAAAAGTAGCTACCCCACCACCTTTCCCCATTTCCCTGTCGTTCCTTATATCTGTGTAACCTTGTATTATGAAATCCCATTGTGCTCTCAACCATGTTTCTTGAATACATATTACACTGGGTTTGTCCTGTAGATCTGAAATAAATTTCTTAAACTCTTGTCCATTTGCTGTAAGACTTCTTGCATTCCACTGCAAAATACTTATGACCATGATGGCCCACCACCCCGTAATGATGACTGTAATGGTGTCTGTGAACTGGTCGTGCCTCCTTTCAGCATGTCCTCCACTTCCTCCCACCCAACGGCCTCAACTCCCAGATATTTCTCTGCTGCTTTCACTATTATTTTGATTTTTTCTGTTTTCTTATCCGTTTGCGCAGTACAGTTAATTATATCCACCATGAATAGTATAAACTGCTTTTCCTCAACAATCAATGTATCTTCTTTCACTCTTTTGCATCCCTCACATACTCTCCTTTCAGGCCTGTCTGCCAGCTTAACAATACTGCCATTTGGCTGCATCCCCACCTTTCTGACCGCCTCTGCATACGTGACCCCTTGAGATGTTTTCACTCGCTGTACCTCTTCTGCTCTCTTACTGACTTCACACCCTCTATATGCAGAGGTATGCTCTCCTCCGCAGTTGCAGCACTTGATTTTTGCCCCATTTTCACATTTCCCATATTCGTGCTCCCCTGCACACCTCCCACACCTTTGTTTACCCTTACATACTGCTGCTACATGCCCATATCTCTGGCATTTGAAACATCTCAGCGGTGGGGGAACATAGAGCCTCACATCATAGCTCATATATCCAATAAACACTTTATCAGGGATTCGGTCCTCATCAAAAGTAATTAACACCGACAGGCTGTCACATTTTTGGCCATCACGTGTAGTTTGGAGGCGTCTGACTTCCCTCACTTTTGCCCCTTTCACATTTTTTATTATCTGTTCAGTCGGAACACAAAGTGGAATCCCAAAAATCACTCCTCGAGTGAGACCCCCACCCATAGCTACCGATGCTTTAACTTTCTTCCCCTCGATCTTATTCAGTCTAATCGCTTTCCCAAGTTGTACGTTATTCCTGCAAAAAACCAGCAGTGCTCCACTGCGCAGAACTTTCGCACTCTTTACCTCACCCAAAAGACTGTTTATCCCCTTGGTAATGAGAACCGGGTTCCACTCACCGAACGAAGCCCCTTCTTGCTCCAGTCTGAAGATTACCTTATGTTCTTCCTCCTCCCCTCTAGTTTGCTCATTGTCTGTCTCTTCTGAGATTGAGCTCCTTCCTTTCTGTCCCACTTTCTTACGTTTTCTCCTGGTTTTTCCCCTTTTCATTTCTTCCCATCTTTCATTTTCCCCGCCACCTAGCTCCATTCCTAATTCACTCCCTGATTCGTCACTTCCTTCTGCCATCTCCTGTCCATTCACAGTCCTCAGCGTCTCCAACCGCTTTGTGAATCCGATACTCAGATGCAACGAGCCGGAAACCAAACACAAGCGTGCACACTGCGTGTCGACCGATCCCTGGCCGAGGCGCACCTTCAATGAATGGCCTATTTTATAACTGTTTTCATATACAGGGCGCACCGGATTATAAAGCGCATAGAATAGAAGATACTGCAGTCAAATGTTTGACTGGGTTTGCGTTATGCAATGGTCACCAACCTTTTCAAGCTTATCACATCCAAGTCCAAATGTAAACCAAGATCTTCCACTTGCAAAAAAAAATCTGAAAAAAAAACAAGTGGCTGAGCTGTAAAACCTTGTTTATACTCGACGCGTCCGCATGAGCGCGAAGGTAATAAAAAAAACTAATATCCGTCTGCTCGGGCAGATTCGGCTTAACAGCGCGCGCGCCCCCGCAGATGCACGACTTTGAGCCGAATCTGCCCGAGCAGACGGATATTAGTACATCTCATCATCACCCAGTTTGCGCGTCTAAATCAGTTGTATGGTCTGGTGTTCAGTCTAAAACAAAACAGTTGCGTCAAGTATAAATGCCTCGACTGTTTGGGGAGTTGCACGCACAGTCAGCGGAGATCTCATATGGGCTTTGAATAACTTCGATTTTGTCACCAATACAAATTTTGAGCTTCTCTCCAAACCTCCTCCGGTCTTCAGATGTTAAAGTGCTTATATATTGTGGATTTTGCCCGCTAACTCTCTTGAAAGTGCTCGTCGCGTCTTTACAGCCCGCAATACTGTTTGATTTGTTGCCACACAACCACTCGCGCATGCGTACAAAGATGTCAACAAAGATCCTCCTATAGCTCTGGTCCAAGCGGCAATCAGTCCAATTATTCTGATCTGAAAAATGAAGCCTACCCGGAAGTGCGAAAAACTGCAATACATCAAAAATCCGCTAGAGGGAGGTCCCAAAAGGGAGCAAATGTCCATAGCCCCCATGTTAAAATGTCCGTTTTCACAGCATAAATTCATGTTTTTACAAGTTGGTCCCATGGACTTTTATTGTATTTTTCGATAGCTTCCGAGTGCCTGACAACTGTGAGGGGGGTGATTTTTTTTCTAACTCGTTAGTTTAGATCGTATTTAGATATAAAATATATGACAATAAGGGCGTGGTTAACTTTGATTGACAGCTTGATTGACAGCTGACAGGGCAGCGCCAAGGAGAATGACAACAAGAAGCGCCATTTTTTAATACAGTTGACATATAATACTACTGTTTATGTATCATGAAATGTAGTTTTAAGAGTTTTTCAGGCGAGAATGTAGTTGTTTAAAGCTCAAATCTGTGGTTTGTTTAAAGATTTATGAAAATTTTATCCAGTTGATCCAGCGATGACCGGGCGCTCGGCGTTCATGTACCCCGCCTGGAGCAGTCTTTCATCGGCTTGACGTTATGAGGTTTGCCGCCAATGCCGCGGACTCTGGCGTCTCTTTAGTGGTTAAACATGAGATATTGTGTATATCTATATCATCTTGTGTATATCTAATGGGCGATTTTTGGTCTCGTGATTCTAATTTTTTTTCCCTGGGCAATCGTTTTGGCTGAGGGGAAGTTTCATAACTTTATAAGTATTTAACTTTACCGATGTATAGACTATGAATGTGTTCAATGTTTTAGGTACAACAATGGACATCTGACTGACATTGCATCAGAAACACACTTCCATAAATGATAGAGCGCTGACTTTGTATGTTTGACTGAATTGTTTGCTTTATTTGTATAGCTTCTTATACCTTTTACGTATACTTTTATAATGGCTAATATTGATAAAACTGAAATTTAACAAAAAGAGACTGTGTTGAGTTTTGTCATTTTAAATTTTAATACAACGAAGATGATCTGTAATGTTGTTTACTGCAACATCTGTTGTTTAGTACAAATGTACATATTGCCTGGACCATATTAAAATGTTTAATATTTTTATATTATATTTAAAATAAAAAGAGGCAGGTTTGTGTTTTATATTTTGTTTTTTCATAAATAGGCAAACGTTATGTTCAGTGAATATAATCAATACGCGTTGCCTGAACCACATTTGTGTGGCTATAATGTTTAAGATTTCTTTAAATGAAAACGAAAAGAGTTAGTATGGTGTTTTATAACATATTTCGTTGCCTAAAATATACACAGAGATAACCGGAGTAGCAGAGCGAGCTGAGTGACGTGCGCTGCGTCAGAAGGTGGGCGGGGTTAGGGTCTCCCAAGATTTTCCAAGATGGCGCCGCCCATACCCCCCATAAACGGCTTCAAACCCGTTCTTCAGAAAGTCTATGGGTGACGTCACAGACGCTTTGTCCATATTTTTTACAGTCTATGCTCTGGTCCTTTCCATCTGGTTCTTTCAGTTAAATATGCGCCCTGTCACTGATCTCTTGCACACACAACAACTCGCTGTCCCCAAATCGTCTCCGCTGTCGCAAAACCTCTACTGTGCGCATGCGTCAGTGGAACCAGACGATAGGTTTAAATATTTCCCGGCTTGACTGTTAAAAGCAGATGATTGGCTTTCCAGCGGGAGGGGCGGGACATGTTCATACAACCGCCATCTTTGCCGTTACGGGTTTTCCTTATAGTTCTATTGAGGATTGAGGAAGTGGCATGTCTCTTATATAAATTGTCTCTGATACACTGAACTGATTAATTCGGTTCGGGAGAAGCGATAAAACCCGCCCACACTGACAATTGATTGGTTGATTTACCGAAACAGGCCAATCAGATGCTCTCTATCTTACGTGCGCACACACGCACACACGCAAGGTCTCTCGCTCCCTCTCCCTCTCTGCTGTGCACGCGCGCTCTGGCTCGCTCGCTCTAGATTCCGGGAGATTTTAACTCATTTGCGGGTATCAGGGAGCCGCTATCAATATGCGGGAGACTCCCGGAACTTCCGGGAGACTTGGGATGTCTGTGTTTATTTCTATCAGGCGGGAAGGAAGTCGACCGGAAGTTGAAGTCGGCCGGGTGCCGACATCTTGTAGCAGAACTTCACTTGCGTTAGCATCCCATTGACTCCCATTCATTTTGGCGTCACTTTGACAGCGAATAACTTTACATCTGAGGCGTTTGAAGACTCCATTTGTCCATTATTTATTTCTAAAGATACACGACAATGTATAAAATGCTCCATTACCTTGTAGCTTATGTTATGGACCCGTAGAAGCAGTTTTTGTAAAAGTAGGCTAACGATTGCGTCATAACCACGCGACTCTCTGTCGCACAGTAGAGAGATTACCGTATAGACGGGAGGAGAAGCTCGCGGGCAATCGAGGGGATGTGGAGGCAAAATGACAATATAATTAATCAGAATACCTAGCAAAAGTTGCTCCTGCTCCTAGCTCATGGACAGCTCCTACTCACACTCTCCGTCTCTGCAAGATTCGGAAGGGAATGATTCAGATTTCTCTTGGCACAGCTACTAGAAGACAGACGGGTTGCTCACGTGGTCCGTGTAACGCTTTGCTCGGTTTGAGTCTGCGCGTCAGGAAAGGAAGTGCTAAGAAATCGCTGAAAATGGGCTTCACTTGTCTCAATTGAGTTCCAATGGGGTCGCTGTGTCCATTTCTTTTACTGTCTATGATTTCTATACCAAATGTCATACACTTGCAATGAAGCTAAAAATATAAACAACTACATCATTATGTTGATATCCTATATTTTTACAATAAAACTTACGACAAACATGTCTTCTAATATCCTCAGTTGTTGCGTATACCGAGCTGCATCGAACACATTTGTAAATTACTTTCCTTGAACCCAATGTGCGAGTTCACTTTAATACCGTGTGCTTTATATACATGTTGCTGCTGATTGGACTGCAAATCTGACACACCCATAGATATCATATAATAAAGGCTAGATGTCTCGTCCGCGCTGCTGGCCAATGGAGGTCGACGTCCGCACTTGGCGGCCATCTTGCCACAGGGAGCTCGCTTACTCATAACATGGTGCATGTACTTTTAAATAACCATAACTTGCTCAATTTTCTGCCGATTTTCAAACGGTTTGGTTTGTTATAAACGTCAGAGATGTAGTTATGACACTGCATACATATGAATAATGATAACAATGGACTTCCATATGAAAGAATTATAGCCACGTTAATAACGTTTGTAAGAAACCAAACCGTTTGTAAATCCGTCAAGATTTCAGCGAGATAAGAGGATTTGTGTGCGTGCTGATCACTCACCTTAATTCACAGCTTCCCTGTGGCAAGATGGCCGCCGGTGATGCCGGAAGTGACTCCGCCTTAAGACATCTAGCCTTATATGGTTATCTATGGACACACCCACCAAACAAGAGAAAACGTATCTCAAACCCCGTTGCACACCGGTGCACGCCGTTTCCAGGAAACATGACGTTCAACCTGGAAACTGTAGCAAAACGTTGCGCACCGTTTTGAACTTTTACAGTCTACGACTTGAACGTGCCCCTGGCCTTAGTGGCTGGCCTATGACAGCTCGGGGGGTTATACTTATAGCCTCTGACCACGCCCATTCTGGCGGGCTATGTCAGGGCGCGAATTGCCCTGATTGGGCCGCGCATCTGAGCCGCCCTGTCATAGGTATATGCAGTTGCCGCAGCACAGCCAATCGCGCTCGCCGCTCATATGCTGTGCAGTTATAACCAGAGCCCGTCTACGGAGAGCCTGCCCACTCCCTATTAAGTCCTATTGTACCGAATTTTGGTTGTAGTTCAACCAGAGTTCCACTGGGGGCGATCGCCCATAAGTGCAAAATGAATGGGAGTCTATGGGGCTAGATGGCTAAATTTGTCTCTTTCACCCAATTGCCGTTGAGAAATCTCAGATTCGATTGTAGGTTTTGCAAGTTCAGCATGGGTTATAGGTCGAAAGTTGAATTAACGAGTACTTATGTCCTTTCGATTTCTTACAGGTTGAGTAATTGTTGCCCATAACACGCTAGCATTCTGCTAATGAACGCTAATTGGTCAGTGAAGGACTGATTACGACCAGAGATACCGCTTGATGGCATCGTGGCATCCGAAGCGGGACCAGAAACAAACAAAACAAAAACTCGTCTAGCACGTGTATTTACCTGTGTCAGTGTTGTCGATGCCTCGAGAGAAAAGAAAGTGCAGAGCGCGAAAGCACCACTGAAGTGACTGAAGGATCGTCGTAAAGCAGTATCTCTGGTCGTACAATGTGTATGACGTCATTGACACTTTAAAAGACTTTTTAAAGCAAATAAGTGACTCTAAAAAATCTAACACCCAGCAATGTGTAATTTCTTTGCATCTCCTTTCGAATACAACATTCAAATTACTAGACAAAAAATTTAATTATTTCCTGAGAAAAGTGGATTTTGATGGGTATACTGCCATAGACCTCCATTCATTCTGCAACAAACAAACAAACTGATAATCAGAAGGCTACAGAATATCTCATTGTTATTATATATCCAAAAGAGAACAGTTTTGATCAACTCCCAAAAGTTAGAAGTTAAGTGCACTGAAATACCATTCTAATTACTAGTAAAATTAATACCTTTACAAAAAGCCTATTGCCTATTTCAGGGTTTTTCCTGGCTCAAAAATGAGGCGGAGGTGGTAAAATCATAATAATGTATTTTAATAATAATTAAATGTGTATTTTTTTGTAGATCATCATAGCCTAATGTGTTTCCCACATTTTTTTGTTGGTGGAGCTTGGTACCTCTAGGGGGGTCCGGGGGCATGCCCCCCCGTAAGAAAATTTTGTACATTTTAAAGATAAATTCATTAATCTGGTGCACTTTGAGTCACCCGAATCCACTAAATAAAGAAATAATCCACCCGCAAACCGCCTATTTGATTTAAATATCTGCATCTGATCATCACATTACAATTATTCAAATTCTTAGTGTTAAGCATGATAATATGGTAACATATCACACCGAAGTAGGCTGATTTAAAATGAACATTCTTTTGGCAAAATTACATTTCCTTAGCCTAAACTGAGGCTTTACTCCCTTCAAGCTTAAATTGTCAATGTTTCATCACATCACTGTTTGAAAACACTCAGAAGAACTAATTTTATTAAATGTATGCTCCATCTTTCATTTCAAATTCTTAAATTTGATAAATATATTCAATTAAAATAATTAGACACTAGGCTGTTACCAATTAAATAATTTACATTGAAAAAGTAACTGTATTAAATTAGATTATTTTAAATATTTTTGAATATACAAATAAGGAATGTTGAAAAGAATGATACTTTATGAAACTAGCGTTTTGTCATTCAACGTTGACTTGCTTGAGAAGTTGAAGTCGTTCTCTATCTTTAAAAATGGTAAGGTCCACAATAGGGGTGTCTGAAATCGCTTTACATTAAAATGTTCCTACAGTGAAAAGGAGTTGACTTGTATTGTAACTGTAATTATATTTTTTCACAATATCAGAAAAATTATCTGACCCCCCCAAAACTGATATTTCTGTGCCTTTGGGGGACAGTTTGGACCCCTGTAATTCGAACTATGAGCGCCATTGGAGTTGAACAGTGACCAAGTCAGACTTGTATCGTATCGCCATCAAGCGGTGATACGTATCATCATCTACTGTTTATAAGCTTGTTGCTATAGAAACATCAGATTCAACCCTATGGATTCAACGTAGCAACACCGGATTCAAGATCGCGCTTCTAATATAAAAGTTTCATAAGTGTTCATATTACGAATTTATGATACGTCTAGAGTCTTAATTATTCATGGAAAAAGTTCGCTAATAATATAAGCGCATTTTTTAACGAAATTGATTTAAAATGTTCCGGAAAACAATGTGGAGGAAAGCAGTGAGTGATGCGGTCATGTCACACCAACATCGAGCACTGAACACTACTATTTTCATCCTCAAAGAGTTTGGACCTATTGGATTTCTACTGAAAGAGGAGGGGGGTAGCAAAAATTATAAAGTAAGTTTGTACTGATTTTTGTTTCATACATTTTTAGTATATTTTGTGCAATTTAATGATGCTATTTCATCTAAGGTGTGCTTGGGAGACCCACACACGTGTACCTGCCCTATCTTCCAGAAAGAGAAAGATCTATGCACACACATCTGCTGGTAAGCTAAATAAATGCTTGGGGTTGAAAAGTGTTTCTTCAACAATGGGCACTTTTAACCTGTGGACATTTAGAAAGTAAACTATTTGTTAAAACACACTTTTCACATTCTGCCATATGCTAGTTTAATTTGTTTACTAAGAAATTCCAACATTTATCCCATAAGAATTTGTATCATTCACTGAACATTTCCACTACAGTGACAGTCATTTCCACCACAACTGAAATGATGGTTTGCATTGTACTAGAAATTACATTTTAAACAACTTTGTTTTGCTAAAGCGAACAGTTAGCCTAGCTTTTATGTAACTTAAGTACACACAATTACTAATATTTTCACACTATGCATAACTTGACAGCTTGATTAGAAAAATATTCTGTTTGCTAGTAAAAATATGACATGATTACAAATATTCAGACACATTATATATATCATATTTCATCACACATCACATGTCTCATAAATTATATCCACCATGCTTTTCATTGGCACTGTAGACTCCTTAGTAACTTTTAATTTAAAATAATAATAATAAAAAATTCTCACAATACATATTGAAATGGTATATTATTGTTTCTTTAGATCGATAGATTGTTTAAAATTATGGAATTTGAAATGAAAGTCAAGGAGACAACAACAAATACATGAAACATCTATACATGAAAGGCCTTCATAATATGAAATTCAATTTGTTAGTTTTAATAAAAATCAACCCCTTGGACAGAAAAGTGCTCATTGTTGAAGAATCACATACACCGTTTGCATGTTGAGACATAATCTTACCTTACCTTACATCAACATTTTATTTTAGGATTTTAATGCGTAAATTCCGACTACCAGGAGATCACGAATGTAAGTAGACCATTTTTTCCCCCAAAGTGTTATCACTCAATGCAACCCTTTCCAGTAAGATCCTCCAAACAGTTGTACATAAAGGTACATACTACTTGTACATTAATCTTTGAGCTATAACTGTCTGTCTGGTCACTTGTTCTCTTTCAGACTGTTTTCAGTACGGTCTTGCGGAGAGACAAATCCTAGAGTTGTTGCAAGGGCTTCATGTGACCAAAACTACATCCCCTAATGAAAGGGAGAACTCAGCAGACCTTTCATGTCCTGAGCCTAGTGAGGAAGATGGAGGAATCAGACAGAAAGATGTAGAGAAAGATGATATATGTCCAATCTGTCAAGAAGAACTTTTGCTTAAAAAATTGCCTGTGACCTATTGCAAGTAAGATTTAATCCAGAAATCAAGATTATTCAGGAAATTAAGTGGATACTTTCTAAATATATGTCTGAATTTCATGGTAAATACTGTATGAACTATGAAGTGAATATGTTTTATTGATGAAACTTTTGAAATCAATGATTTTTTAAATATAGAAATGTATTATAAATATTGTATTGTTTCCATCTTTAAAGCCAAATGCATCACATTTTTCCATTTAAACCAAAAAAGCTAGTAGTGATCCTTACTGACACGCAATTTCTATGTTGCGGTTTGTGACTGGTTTCGTTGTAATTATGCGTCATTGTAAAGGTTCAGCTGTGGAAACAACATCCACATTTCCTGTATGAAGGTATGGGCTGATCACCAAACAAAGAGAGACCCATGTGCCCTGCTTAAGTGTCCACTCTGCAGAGAAGACTTCGGCACTTTTAAGCAGCTAATTGAACAGGTACATCATTACAAGACCCAGTCACTTAAATAACTCATTACTATCTATTGTTTAAAGCTGCAGTCCGTAGTTTTTCCTCTTTGTCGCCATCTCTGTTCGAAATCTGCAATTGCAGTTATTTGCGGAATTGCACGGCACAGCGCGGATGAATCCAATGTTTTGAGGAGAACGTGCGGCTGTCAGTCACCGCGCCGGTGTGGATACTGTAATTCGGAATCACAGATTCTACTTTTTGGAAGTATGACCAACATTAGAATTTTCACCGGAAAATGTCATCTGAGCAAGTCAGTAACATCCACTTTTGTTCTGACCAACTAAGGGGGAAAAAGCATTGCAGTAAATCGCGCTGATTAAATCTAACGATCGCTTATCATATCACGTCAAACCGTGCAAATTATACTTTGTTCTCAAATTGTTAAAGGAACACTCCACCGTTTTTTGAAATAGGGCTTATTCACCTTCTTTCCTACATTTAGATTGGTGGGCAAATGCATTTTTGTCTCAGTGCATGCATTGTTTTAGTTTGACAGGGTCGGCGCTAGCTTAGCTTAGCATAATGAATGGAATCCTTTGTTGCCAGCTAGCATGTCCTGAGTAAAAGTGATATATATAAAAAAAAAAAAAAAAAAAAACCTAATTACTTCTTGTGGCCTGCGTATTCACAACGAGTACAAATAGCGATGCAGATTAACACTAGGCGATTTCCTAGGCCGATATTGACTTATATATTAAGGACTATATTAGGGGGAAGTACAGGCGAAGCACTGCTACTTGGGTATGATATCTCTGCGCCCAAGTAGCAGTACTTCGCCTGTGCTTCCCCCAATATAGTCCCAAGTCAATGTCTGCCTAAGAAATCACCTAGTGTTAATCTGCATCGCTATTTGTACTTGTTGTGAATACGCAGGCCACAAGAAGTAATTAGGTTTTTTTTTTTTTATATCACTTTTACTCAGGCCATGCTAGCTGGCAACAAAGGATTCCATTCATTATGCTAAGCTAAGCTAGCGCCGACCCTGTCAAACTAAAACAATGCATGCACTGAGACAAAAATGCATTTGCCCACCTATCTAAATGTAGGAAAGAAGGTGAATAAGCCATATTTCAAAAAACGGAGGAGTGTTCCTTTAATGTTAACAACATCATATTACAAATGACTACATTTAATGCCCTTCCGATATTTATCCTTGTTTTCGCATCCGGTTGCAGTCTCTTTTTTTCTGTAGCCACTCCAAAGTCTTTTGCATTTTACAACGTGTGAATCTCCAGTTGTCGTTTGAACCTTTCTGGATCCGCCATCAAATTGATAAGTTTAATTATATCAATTGCTGTGAGGAAAGGCTATAAATCTCCACCTCCAACATCCTCACACGCAATATAGCCTACTAGCCGAGACTCCTTCTTTATGTGTATGTGACGTAATGACGCAAAGACATGCTCGAATTTCCTGCAGAAATCCACCAGTACCACTGGAATTAAAAACATTATTACAAGCTTACCGTTTAGAATCGAGCTAAGGCAAGCAGATAGTTTTAAACACTGGCTGGTTATGTACTTGTTAAAAAATTATTTTGGATAAATTTTAACCCAAAAAAGTTACGGACTGCAGCTTTAAGCTTAAATCATCTTGGGTTTAACTATTATTTTTGACAGGTGAAAAATGCAGGTGAACTGTTAACCTACTATGAGAGGGACTGTCTGGACAAACATCTGGGTGTTATGTGTAACATCTGCAGGACCTGTCCAATCATCGGCAAATGTTTCAAGTAGGCAACCATTACATACAGTAGCTTTGACAAATCAGTGCAGACTTACAATACTAAAGTCTGAGGGTGGTAGGATTTTTTTAACGTTTTTAAAAGAAGTCTGTTATGCTAGAAGGATGCATTTATTTGATCAAAAATACAATTAAAAACTGTATTGATGTTAAATATTATTACCATTTAAAATAACTGTCCTCTTTTTAATATATTTAAAATTTAAATTAATTTCTCTGATGGGAAATCTGAATTTTTATCAGCCATTACTCCAGTCTTCAGTGTCACATGATCCTTCAGAATCCATTGTATGTTGCTCAAGTAACATTTTAATTTATTATTATTATTTTATTATAATCATTCTCATGTTATATTATTACATTCTTACGTTACACTTTATTTTAAGGTGATGTAGTTACATTGTACTTAGTCAAATAAGTACTGAGTAATATTTAACTACATGTACTTACTATAGAGTTACTTTACAGTTTGGTTGTGGGTTAGTTATCTGTAATTATGGATAATTTACTGTTATTTTAATAGCAAGTACGTGTAGTGTCACTACGTCACCTTAAAATAAAGTGTTACCTATTTTTGTATTATAATATTCTTGCGCAAACCATGATACATTTTTACAGGATACTTTGATAAATAAAAAGTTCTTCAAAAGAATAGTTTTTTTTTTTTTTGAACAGTAATGTATTTATCCTGATTCTGTCTAATGCTAGATTCTGTGTCATATGCAGCATCTTACGTCTGATGTTCATTCACAGGTGCACAGAGTGCAGTTATTTTCACCTGTGTGAGGACTGCTTTAAGAAAAGAGTCCATCCAAAACATTACTTCATAGTTCGAATGGTGAGTTTTTGTACAAGGTTTGTGTTTCACATGACATGTGAAACATGATGATGCCATTCATAACTACAGAAAGTAGTTATTAGTAGCATCTATTAGAAAATAGCTTACATATGGCACTTTCAGACAGGTGCGTCTCAAACAGCACTCTAGCTCCCTAGGTCGTGAATCAGTATATCGGGTTAACAAAATAGTCTTCCTTTTTTCATTAAAATTGTGCAGAAAAGATGTCAACCATGGCAGACAGCAGGACCTCACAACTCTGAAGAAACACAGAAAATGAAAAACCATTTAATGGGTAGTAGGTTCGTCTGCCCATTCATGGCTTCTGTTCAGTTCTTTTATTTTTAATTGCTAACCGAATTTCTATGTATACATATTCTATGTGTATATATATATATATATATATATATATATATATATATATATATATATATATATATATATATATATATATATATATATATATATATATATATATATATATTTCTGTACATCTGAATTTATCCAGACATATTACTCTATTTTACTTTACAGCTCCAGCAGCATATCTGGTGTGACATGTGATGTAGTCCCAAACTATGTAATAAAAAGTTTGCCGATGATAAGGGTTCGGAAAGAGTCCAGATTTCTGTATCCAGGTGCTCAATGTAGAATCTGCCTGTCAAGATTTCAACTGGGTCAGCATGTCAGAACCCTTCCCTGCAAACACAAGGTAACACATTTTCAAGTTCAACTCATTTAAGGTGGGTTGAATGCTGATAAAGCTTGACATTAGGAACTCATTTTAATGAGATTCTTTCTACAAAATTACTCACACTCATGTCTTTCCAAACTCGCACGACTTTCTTATAAATAAGACAAACTATTAGCTAAATAATTTTACATACCGTGGATAATTAGTATCTATGTTTCTCTCTTTCCTGAACCAGTTCCATACTGACTGTATTGATCCAGTGCTCCAAAAGTCGAACTGCTGCCCACTGGACTGGCATGTCATCTACAATCCTCTTACATGGAATCCTCGAAGTAGCAGAACAGAAAGATCTCTGGCTCCATCTAGTGATGTTCAGAGCAAGCGTACCGATGAACAGCTCTCTGAGTTCTTTCTACCTGGTATTGGTTTGCAGGTAAAGAAAGGTAGCGCTCCATCTCTGATGAGAACAGTGACATCTGAACCATCTGTGTGCAGTCCTTCCTCAGTGGATTCACTCACTCAGGGGTTTCGGGGCCTCTGCGTCAATAGTTCCCACATAGAACCATATACCAGAATGTCCACCATGAAACACAATCATACAAAAGAAAAGAGTTCTCTTCATAGGAGCTTTTCAGGAGCCATAGCTGCACCGGCTGAGAGGAGAGTATCCTTTCCAAATAGTCCCTCATCAGTCAGTCTAACTTTGAATGTCCAGTCAGCATTGCCCAGAACACAGAATGACCAGCAAAGACTCATTGTGGGCATTAATGGGCCATTTATCATGACACCAGCTTACGGCAGGATCAGACCACTGAGGAAAGATCCCTTAAGACAGAGACCTAGGCTTGACAGGCTGGATATGAAGGATCTTCATCTCTAGATGACAAACAGTCATCTAGATGACAAACAGTCATGTCAAAGCTATACTTATGAGAAAACAAGAGCAAAGTGAATTGGTATGCAATTAAAAAATAATGGTAGTATGTTGCTCCATGGGTGTTAGGAATAGCACTACTGGGTAGCAAGAAATCCAAAGCGCTCACATGTGTAATATTAAAAAGCTTTTATTAAACTACGGCTAAAAACAGAGAAGCACCCAGAGGGAGGCTCAGGTGTCCGTTTTTAATTTTATAGCTATAGTTTTAGTATGGGCTTTTTAATATATTATAGTCCACATGAGTGCCTTAAACTTCATGTTTAATAAAATCAAGAATGTTCTGATTATGTTTGGATTTCTTGTGTTTAGTTGAAGTCAATGAATTACAGAATCCTTCAATCCTCGACCTCTGCTGAAAACAGGCAAAGATTTCAGATAAATCCTAACTTGAAAAATGAGCCATTTTTACATTTTACATAAAAGACAATAATTGTATTATTGCCTCATATTTATTATTTGAATGTTTATTAATATTGTTTAAAAAAGCTAAAATAAAATGCTTTATCCGGTAACACTTTATTTTACATTGTCCTTGTTACATAGGTTACATGTACTTACCATAGTAATAACAATAAATTATGCAAAATTACATGCAGCTAACCCTCAACCAAATCCTATTCCTACCCTAACCCTAAAGTAAGAATATGTAATTGCTTAATATTACTCAGTACTTAAATATATAATTACACTGTAACAACGACACCTTAAAATACCCATTATTCTTATCAGTTCTGGGTACATAAAACTCACGAGTATTTTTGGTCAAGTACCTTTATTAAATGTGCACAAAAAGGCAGATTACAAGTTGTACTGAAAAGCATCCAGGAATGGCTCTTGAGCCATTTAAACCAGTGTGTTGAGAAATTGTTAAAACATATTACAATTATTGAAATAATAAATGCTACAATACAACATAAATTACTTTAAAAACATCCAGTTGACACAATGCAATTTTCTCTCCTCGGTCATACATTTAAAATGTAAGTTTCCCTTCTCAGTTCAAATTTGCTGCCCGACAACAACAAACTAGTGTCTTATTGTAACTGTTGATGAGAATCAAACAGTTACAATTAAGTGTCTGAAATAATAAAGCTACAAAAGCTCCAACACATTCAATACATGAGTTGATAATCATGTTGTCAATTTGTGAAGAAATATTTCATACACAAAACACATTAGCACAAGAAACATCTTAATATGCTAGGTTCATGACCTGTACAGCTGTGCTTCAGCATTGGACTTGGTAAGGTAAGCCATAACCCGAGACATATTTTCGATGTTTTTGGGTACTACATTCTTACACATTAAAACATTGAATGGTAAAAGCTTCACAATGGACAGCATGCAAATGTGACTAGCAAGAATACAATAAGTACAGTGCGTCAAAACGGCAAATTACCTTAAAGGCCCGTGCTCCCTCAAAAAAACTCTTAGCAACACACTGGCGCACGTTCTGAATTGTAGAATATATAGTGCTTAGCTTAATAGCTTATGATAACAGTGCTCAGTTTTTCCACAATTTACTTCATAATTGTTTATGACACTGTGTGGCAGTTCCTTGCATTACATTGAACTGAATTGAAGAACAAAAATGTATTCCAAGCAAGCCAAGAGAGACAACCTGATTGCATTTAAATCAGTTTTGCAGACTCACTATAAGAGCATTGTGGGTACAAGCATTTAAACATTAATGTTTAAAAATACTTAGATATATATAGATATATATACATACTTTTACAGTGTACTTTTGAAGGTAAACAAATATGTTCTTTCAAAGAAGTTTGTAAAAACATTGTAGTGTGGTTGCGAAATTGTGTACAAATGAACTGCTGACAAAATGCTGGATACAGCATAGCCACAGGAATCGACTTTGAGCTACGGCAGGTAAGACAGGCATTTTTGTTTTGTTCATTCTTCCTGATGTTTATATTATAAGGCAGTTTGATCAAAACCGTTTTCAGACACCAAAAAGCTACAGCTACACACAGGTTATTCAGTTAGCGTTTCGTGTGCGGTCTCTCCTCCCTCACATGTCGAGATGTTTTCTTGTCAGGCTTCTTGTCTCGAACCTTCCGCAGTCTCCGTGGTGGAGGGGTAGATTTGGACTCACTGGAAGTGTCCCCTGCATCCCTGTCCTCCGGGATGTTGGGAATGGCTGCACTACTGCCTTCCAGGGTGTTCCTCAGGGACGTGTCCTCAGGACTCCCAATTTCACTGCTGCTCAAGTCCTGCTCTTGATTTCCACTTATTTTAGCCAAGCTAGCGCTCGAGGGTTCCTCGCTTTTCCGCAGAGGCTGCTGCAGCAGCTCGTTCATGTCCACTCCAGAGTCCAAGCTTGTGTCATTGCTGCTGCCCGGACGGTGTCTTCCCTGAAGCTCGATCACAGAGTGACGAACCTGGGCTGCTGGTTTACCATCAAGAGACACAAACCAAGCCCGGGGCGGGTGAATGGACGGCTTTCCCTTGGTGAGCTCAAGCAAGGTTTGCTCTGATATACCCTGGAGTTCCCCCCGAAAAGGCCCCATTCTAGCCGCTTCGTTCAAAGTTCCTGGGACAGATACGGATTCCAGGAGATGACTGTAGCGGCCCCATAGCCCGGGGTTAGCGGCAGCGCCCTGCACTCCTTCCAGAGCCTGCTGCTCATCGCTGTCTTGCTGGGGAACTTTAGGCAACGTCTGAGTGAAACTGTCTTTCAAGTTCCGCTCTGTCTGAGCTCCATGTTCCATACCATTCCGCGGGAAAGTGGCAGATCTGCTTCCAGAAGGGTCAGCTTGTCCCTGGGAATTAAACAGCTCTGGGGCCTGTACAATAGCCAGAGGCTGGTTGTAGATGTGGAACAGCTTGTCTTTGAAAACAAAATTCTCTGCACCACCCTGGTGTGAGCCATTCTGTTCCAATTTTTCCCGAAGCTTAGCCACTTCATCACTATTAATGTAGAGATTAGACATTGGGGCTCTGAGGCTTTCTAATCCCACAGCTCCAATGTTCTCATACAGATTGCCCACCGGCCTTCCAACGTTTTCCACATAAATGTTGTAGTTGGCTTGGTGTCGTGGAGAGTCTGATGCATCATGGCCGATGCCTCTTGCAGCCAGTGAATAAGACCGGTCCCCACTATGAAAGAAAAGTTCTTGAACCTCATCAGAGCTGGTGGAAGTGGTCTGGTCTTTCTTCAATACAGTGAGCCTGGTGGAATTCCATCGCTTTCTTCCGACCTCATGGTTTAAATCTCTGCAAAATGAGATACATATTTTGATAGTTGCCCTTTAATAATAATGAGTTGAAAAATGCCTTTAGTTCACTGAAATTAACAGGTTAAGATGAAATAAGTCCTGCACTGTTGTATTTATAAGAAAGTTATACAATGATATTTGCATAACTTTAATAAACTCTTACCTGCAGTGAAATACAATCACAGATAAAAATCCGATGACTATCACAAGAGTTCCTCCCAAGATACCCAAAAGAAGGTATGTGTGGTAGGAAATGAAATCCATTGAGCTGGCAAGCCCCATAAAACCTAGATTTACACAACATAATCTGTTTAAAGGGCTGCATATTAACAGAAGTCTGGAAGATTTTGATTTTAGTGTTAAAGGTATGAAACTGAAATGCAACTTCATTCATAAATAGCAACAATATGGGCTGATGAGTGAGACTTGACAATAATTATTTTAATTCAAAATCTTAAATATGACTGATACTTACCTGATGATGGTGGTGGTGCAGCAATCCAGTTACCAAGTTGAGGTGCTACATAAATCCAGACTAGGCCGTTTTTCTCCATCTGAACAGTGCCTATACCTTTATTTACCCAGGTACCTGTGATAACACATATCATTTAGTGCTTTTGGACACAATCCTCCCCCTCAACCCTTGTGACCATTACATGTTTTGCTTAAGGACAAAATGCTGATAGGTAATAGTCCCCACTTAAAGAAAACAATGAAAGATCTGAAACATGTTTTAAATTAGCATGACTGCAGTTTTTCAATCACCTATTGTCATGTCAAAGGTCCACGCAGGAAGTGAGTCGGAGGGTCGTAGGTGGGTGTGGTAGGGAAGTGGTACTGTTAGCTGAATGGGTCCTTTGACATCAACCTCCTTTCCATTAGACACTAACTGGGCACTGATCATAGCCAAGGGGCTTAACTTGACATTCCTATAACCTGTAATTGGTAATACAAAGATAACTGAGTAATTTTAGAATCTGCAGAAAATAAATTGTTTTAAGGGTGTGTGGTCTAGAGCAGTGGTTCCCAACCCTGTCCTGAAGGCCCCCCAACACTGCACGTTTTCTTTGTCTCCCTACTCAAACACACCTGATGCAACTCATCAGCTCATTATCACATGGGTTAATTGAGCTGATGAGTTGAATCAGGTGTGTTTGATTAGGGAGACAAAGAAAATGTGTAGTGTTGGGGGGCCTTCAGGACAGGGTTGGGAACCACTGGTCTAGAGCAATGTTTCTCAACTCCATTCCTCAGGTCCAAGGGTTTTTCATGTTTTTCCCAAAGCTTTGCCACTTCATAGACATTCTAATATCATAGATCCAATGTTCTTGTACAGATTGTACATCAGCCATCCAACATTTTCCACATAAATGATGTAGTTAGCTTGAGAGTCTGATGCATCATGGCTGATGCCTCTTGCAGCCAGTGAATAAGAAACAATTATTAGCCATTATGAAAGAAAAGTTATTGAGCCTCTTCAGACCCACCTACCAGAATGTTTTAGATGTCTCACTACTTAAAAGGTAGGGTAGAATTTTGGAGCGGCTAGCAATAGTAAGCTATTTTTGAAAGCATTAGATCCCACCCTCCCTTCAGAGCACTCTCCAAAGCCTCCTCTAAAACACATGAATGTGTACAGCCAGAGCAGATTCAGCAAAGCATTATAAGAGACGACATTAAATTACCTTGTCTCAAAGCACATAAAATGACCATAATAATGAATGTAAACAACAGCTCTTACTTGTACCACCTGACTGCTGCAGATTCATTTCGCTGTTGATAGTGTTGACACAGCTCTAGGTAGAACGTCACAGGTTGCCATCTCCAAATTATTATTAGAACATGGCGTGAACACAGCATAAGCAGTTGTTTTGGTTCAGGAGGAACTGTAAAAGGCAGCTGCTGTTCGTTTGCGGTGCTTGATGAATGATTGTCCACAATATTGCACAGCCGTACGGAATGCGCTGATGATGTGTTGACGTCATAACGTCAGGTATGGAAATACAGTACATACACTGACAGACAGGTAGGATGTTGTTTTACTGCATTCGGACTGAATGCAATGATTGGATGAACATTTTTTGTTCCTGAGACTTCCACAGAATATATATGTAATTTTTTTTAAATATTTAGACCACTTCTATTATTGATTTCTATTAGGATGTGAAGAGAGTTTCAACCAGTATAACAAAAAGTGTTTATGAAAAAAATTGCCTACCCTATCTTTAAAATACCTGATTCAACTCACCATCTTCTAAATGTTTAATCGGGAGAGACATCTAAAAACATTCTGATAGTTACGTTCTGAGGACTGGACTTGAGAAACACTACTAGAAAATCAATAATATGTGTAAAATGTGCCATCATATTTGATCTGGGTTACCAAGCGGCCTGATATTGCCTAATCAATAATATGTTGTGATCAATAACATTAACTAATCAATACAGTATTGAGTCTAAACAATAATGGAGCTTGTAGAATTCATTGATTAAAACTGCCCTACAATATACTCCACTCACTTATTGAACATCCTTAACATCTCAATGAAACTTACAGGGTCAGCATTCACTCGAGATGTGACAAGGAAACTGGTTAAAGGCACACTATGCAGTTTCCGTTTTTCTCAAACAGCGACCCCTAGAGTTGCTGTAAAGTACTTGTATTTAACGTTACTGTCATAAATACCACTCACGCAGAGCCGTCTCTGCTCTCTTCCGACCGTGCATTCTTCGTTTTCTTCGTCGACTCTGCCATGATTCACGTCTGAAATGCGTGCTAGCATCTTCCATAGAGGCTGCTTCATATGTTGTTGATGTAAGTGACGTCGTGCCGTAAAGCAAGTCGTGATTCTCGCGAGATTTGGCGGGGCGCCACCTCTCAAACCTGCATTGCTGGTTTTGCCAGCCCCCGCTTTGCTATAGGGATGATTCGCCCTATTACGAGTTTGTTTACCATCGAAATTATTTCGAAGCTGTTATATTAAGGTACAAATCTTGCACAGTGTGCCTTTAAATTATTATGCCAGATGCAATAGGTATTGTATCCTTTTTTTTTTTTCAAGTTCATCTTACCTCCTTTTCCGTTGATGTTTAGAGTAAAGAAATTCGAGTCTTTTTCTGTATGCAGGGCTGGAGCTGTCAGATAGGCTGACAACATGGAGATGGTAGTGTTCTCAGACAGTTTGAGGAGACTTTTGGGAAACTGGACACTCGGTTGAAATGACAGATCTGCAATACGTCAAGATAAATAAATAATACCACTGCATTGATAGTAGTTGGTCTATGCAGTAAATATATGGAGGTACTAAATTAAATTATGGATTATACATTTTTTTACAGGTCTCAATTTCAAAATAGTTAAATGGATAGTAGGATCAAAAAATAGAATAAGAAATGGTTTAAATGTCATACCAGATGTTTTTCGAGTTATCAACACAGTATCCTCGAAGAGCCAGATGTTTCCTTGTGTTTGAGGGCGCAGAGACATCGTAATAACAGAAAAAACTAGGAAAAAAACAAAAAAACGAACACTCAGACCTCATTTTAGTAGCCAGGTTTTTCACATTTAAATAACATTAGTTGAATTTCTCCATATGTTTGAATGTCATTTCTTTAGGGCTTCGGATGTTATACAACAAGCCAGGGTGAGGTCACATTGATTGATTCACTGCTTTCTTGCTGTCTGAGGTTTTTATTGAGCATATCTTGCAAAAATATTCATGGATTAAGATGAATCATATATAATTCAAACATGTATCTCTTAATTAATACTGTATATACTTAAAAAAATAATAATAATCTGATGACATAAAATCATATAAAATACACAATAAACTATTAATTTAGTAAATAACACTGCATCTTAGAGGCTTTGAACTTACTGGGCATCTTGGTGGTTTTCCAAGGCAGCTGGGTGAGCACATAACCCTCCATGCTGGCCACCAGAGTGAGGGTCAGGCCAAGGCTGTATGGGACAGTGACCGTGACCTCTCCATTCTCCAAAGTCTGGCTGGAGTGAATCTGGGATCCATTCAAGAAAACAGCCACCACAGCTCCTTTCAGGAACCTCTGGCTAGATGCATCTTTAACCCAAATCTTTAGTGTCAGGAGCGACTCTAGAGACAGAGATAAGGTCACGTTCAGTGGGAATTTGAAACATGTATATGGCATCGCTTGAATGGTAAATTTAGAGTCAATCCCCAGTAATATGAGTCACAGATAAGATTTAAAGAAGTTTAAGGTTAATACGCCAATGTTCATAAGTTCATTCGGGTAACTGCTCAACGCATTAAAAACCAGTTCAGCCAAAAACTATAAAATTGGTTGGTGACAGCCTCTTAGCATTGAAATAGTAATGACCACTGGACCCACGGCTCAGTCAGAGAGACTTAAAAATAGATCAAAGTGCCAAATGTCGGATGAGCACATCAAAAGCTGAGACTTTAAAACCTTGAAGAACCTCTTGAAATGTCTCTACTCTAAAAAAAAAAGTGAAGCTCACATTCTTAGAGCCTGTTTTAGATGCCCAAAACACAAAAATATGACCAGGATGAAATAATGGCAGAACCAAACTGTTCAACCCATACCAACCATAACAGCTGGTATATAAATGTTAGTCAAATAAGGCAATGTAGCAAAAATAATTAGTTTAATAACAGAATTTTATAGGAAAAACCTTTGGACTACACAAGTCTTAACTTCGGTCCCTGATTTTTAATAATGATAAACACATTTTTTATTTATGATGGATTTTCCGCTGTTACAAATCAGCATAAACTTACAATCTGGTACTGAACTCCTGTAACACATGGTAACAATAACTAGGGATGCAACGATACCGTTTTTTCAGAATCGATCCGATCCGATACCAAAAATTCTGAGTATCGGCCGATTAAATTTCTAATTTTTAAATTTCAGTTACTGTGCGCGTGAAGAACAAATAGTGCTCTGACTTTACTCCAGTGTTGTGATCTAACAGACACCCGGCAGAAAGTAACATGATTAAGGTACAGCAATACAGTCCAGCAAGATAAAGTTGTTTTATGCGAAACCATAGACCTTTATCTACAGATCAAGTATAATAATAGTAACATTGAATCATCTTGGAGAGAGTTTCGTCGTGTTAACTGTCGTAACCGAAAGCGATGCGCTGTTTGAATGAAGAATGATTGACAGCCACAGCTGAGGGAAACGTTTATGTAAGGAATAATTGACGACAGGCCGTTGAATTATTAGAAAAATAATGCACACCCGAGGTGGTAATGCGGTCACGACGCGAAGCGGAGTGGCCGTTACACCTCGGGTGTGCATTATTTTTCTAATAATTCAACGGCCTGAAGTCAATTATTCCGCTTATACTACAGTTACCACACCTCGAAACATTGTTCAGATTATGTATTTCAAGACGTTTGGAAAGTTTTTGTCATTAAAACGCTCTTGTATGTAGGACTAATTTCTTACGCATCTAAACCAATGCCTCCGTTGCTAATTCCAAAACGTCATTTTAGAGTTAGTAACGGAGGTTTGAGCCACTGATAGCAGACTGAGCCCGTGTGTCCACCAAAGCGTTTTTACTCGCGGCTGGCGTGTTTTTTCAATTGTTTTCAATGGGAGCGCCGCGTTTTTAAAACGCCATGAGCGTAACGAGGCGCTGAGCGTCTTTTTCACGCTGAAGCGCTGAGCGTTCGGCGTTTTTTACTGGTCGCCGAGAGTTGAAAAATGTTCAACTTTGGGTAAAACGCAGCGCTCATCACTGTCCCTTTTTACCCAACCGTCCAATCACAGTGGAGGAGGGGCGGGACTAATACCACACCGACCAACCGCGTCCGCCACATGATTCTGCTTGTACAACGTCAACAGAGGACAACAACAAGCATAATAACGGAACAAAATCAAGAGCCAGAGAAAATACATTACATTTTAATATAGAATCAACACAGAAACAAAATATGTGTGAAATGAGATACTAGTAAGACTTTCGCGGATATTCCGTATCATAACAACAGTGTCTCGGTCTCAACCGTCTCAACTGAAAAAACGCTGCGCTGCCAAAACGCTCTCAAGCGCCCACAGCTGAGCGTTTGTAGCAGAGCGCCTAGCGTTTTCAGCTGGCTAAAAGCCGCTTGTCCACCAGCGTCGAGATTTCTGACGCGACGCCAAAGCCCATTCATTTCCTATGGAACTACGTCAGGCAGCAAAAACGCCCCCGCAAAGCATGATGGGTCGCGTCGCGTCGATTTGGTCAACAGCAGCGCGTCAAAAAAGTATCTCGGTGGATACTTTATGCAAATGAGAGCGTCAAAACGCGGGGCAGCAGCCAATGGAAACTCGGCGGCGAGACTTTGTGTATGGCCGTTGCTATGGTTTCATATTTATTCCAGCCCACAAACCCCGCACCCAAGCAGCGAAAACGTCACAGGCGGCAAGCCGCTTGTCCACCAGCGTCCGATACATTTTTGTTCCGACGCAACGCCTGTGACGTTTTCGCTGCTTGGGTGCGGGGTTTGTGGGCTGGAATAAATATGAAACCATAGCAACGGCCATACACAAAGTCTCGCCGCCGAGTTTCCATTGGCTGCTGCCCCGCGTTTTGACGCTCTCATTTGCATAAAGTATCCACCGAGATACTTTTTTGACGCGCTGCTGTTGACCAAATCGACGCGACGCGACCCATCATGCTTTGCGGGGGCGTTTTTGCTGCCTGACGTAGTTCCATAGGAAATGAATGGGCTTTGGCGTCGCGTCAGAAATCTCGACGCTGGTGGACAAAAGCCGCTTGTCCACCAGCGTCCGATACATTTTTGTTCCGACGCGACGCCTGTGACGTTTTCGCTGCTTGGGTGCGGGGTTTGTGGGCTGGAATAAATATGAAACCATAGCAACGGCCATACACAAAGTCTCGCCGCCGAGTTTCCATTGGCTGCTGCCCCGCGTTTTGACGCTCTCATTTGCATAAAGTATCCACCGAGATACTTTTTTGACGCGCTGCTGTTGACCAAATCGACGCGACGCGACCCATCATGCTTTGCGGGGGCGTTTTTGCTGCCTGACGTAGTTCCATAGGAAATGAATGGGCTTTGGCGTCGCGTCAGAAATCTCGACGCTGGTGGACAAGCGGCTAAAGGCCCCGATCACACCTGACGCGTTTTTGCAGTGAGAGGCGCCTGTTTTCAATTGGTTTCCTATGGCAGCGAGCGTTCTGCGCGCTGTTTATGCGCCTGCTGCGCCTCGCGTTTTACCGCCTGCTGCGCCTCGCGTTTTACCGCCTGCTGCGCCTCGCGTTTTTGAAGTTGAAAAAAAAGCAACTCCGAGCGGAAAAGGCGCCCGACGTCATCGCGTTTTTTTCCACTGTCCAATCGAGTGAATGGAGAGGCGGGCCTTCCGTTGTAGTGATGAACGCTACAGTTGCTTGAACGCCCGGAGAGTGCGATGATGGAGGATAAACTAGTGGTGCTCTCGCGGGTTACCAGGAGCTTAACGACTTCACGAACCGTAACTACCACAATGTTAACAGAAAGTAAATAAAGTTAATAAAAGGCTGATTCGACGTTTACTTGACTGACAGGACAGCTGTTTCAGTAGTTGCCTAGCAACATAAAAAACGCAGCGCACTGCTCGTTCCTTGTGATGGTAAAAACTGTGCACCTCGCGTTTTCGAACCTGAAAAACGCGTCAGGTGTGATCGGGGCCTAATAACGCTTTGGTGGACACACGGCCTAATGCTGGGGACACGACTAGCTGACACATTCTCTGACTGTTTTCATCGCAGCATATTTTAAACACCGATTTTGAACACAGACTGAACGCACTGAACACGCGTTTGGGCATGATCAGTCATACGTATCAAATTGGCCTTAAAGTGTGTCCCCAGTTATTAATGCAGTTATTAGAGAGAGAGATGTTGCAATAATGAGACAGAAAAGCATGTGCGTCAATATTATTATTTATTTATTAATTTAATTCGTTTTAATTAATTCGTTCATTCTTTTTTTTTTTTCATTGACAGATGACAGTAGACTATAGCCAAATAAATGAAACACAAAGCCCTTTTAACAAGTGGGCCTATCAATAATTATTTATTTGTTAAATTATCTGCAATAAAAATAGCCTACGTACTGCAGACTATCCATTTATTTAGCCTATATTCAGTTTAATTTTCTATTGATTATAATATAGATAGGACTATATACTTTATTTATTAAAATTAAACTGCATGTTTTCCATTGATTGTGAAGCTAGACATTGAAAATTCCAGATCAAGCGCATGCGGCTAAATGTTTTGTCTTGTTATGAATTGTATCCTATTTTCCGTTATTACCGTTAACTACGTGAAGTGATATGGAACTGTAATGCGGTCAAGACCTGCCTGGAACTACTTTAGCTGTGCGTTTCCCTGAAAATAATGCACACCTTAGAACGTTCGTCAACCAATCAGATTCAAGCATTCAACGGCCCTGTAGTATAAGTGATCTTGAATTTAACGACTTAAATGTTAATTTATATCTCACATTATACTATATAATGGCTTCAGAACACTTAGAATATTGTGCACGAAAACTTGTGGTGCTTTATAATGTGTGTGTGCCTTTTGTGGGGCTTAACAATAACAGAATAGTATACGCACAATATCGGATTTGGATCGGCCTTGTCTGACCGATACCCGATCTGGCAAAAATGGCACCATCGGACCCGATACCGAGTATCGGATCGGTGCATTCATAACAATAACGGGATACAATGGTGTATTCTCTGTAGACCCATATGCGAATAGGTAAGACACATGGCAGGGGCTTTCAAACTGGAGTCTGCAGACATTTTTAAGAAAAGTGTCTCAGCTGAAGGAAATAATCCATTATTTATAGGCTTTAATATATCTGCTTTTATATAACGATACAACCAAAAATGAACATATATTGTCCAATACCGATATGGTGGTCAATTTCTTGCATCCCTAAATTATTTCGTATTAATAATAATATTATAACATCAACAATTTATATCACATATTAAATTAACCTTAGAACATATAGCTGACTTTATAGGCTCCTTCACAACTGGAGGGTCTTGCCATCAAAAAGTTTGAAAACCCCTGACAGTAAACACCTAATGTATTTTATTATATGCCTACTATCTCAAACAGAAAGGTATTGGGTGATTCTGGCACTGAAATAATCTTAAATCTTTAACCCAACAGTTTATTCAAGATAAGCAGTGCAATGTAGCTCAATCATATCAGCTTTTCAGCTCTTAAAAATGTGGAAATGGCTGTCCTATATATAAAAAGCCTGAAATAGGTGGTTTTACTTCGAGTGGCCCTGATGAAGAGGCTTACAAATACTAGGTAATCCATGTGATAGACCAATGTTATGAGACACCAAGCACATCGGTCAACAGCGCACCCATGTCCTTTGTTGTGATGTACCCCATCATGAAAACATCCCTATTCTTAGCAAGCACACCGCATGCGGAGCTGATGGCGCAGCTGATGCTGTGGATGGAGATGATGCTGAAGATGAAACCAGCTGATGCCGTGACCGTTACCTGATGGCGGCACCGTCGCGTTCCCCTGTCCCTCGAGCGGGGACGTGTGTGTGTCGCTGGCATTGTCCTCCTCCGACAGCGAGGCGAGGCCGTGGGAGAGCACTCCACCCTCCGCTCTCCTAAAGTACCCATCCTCGCAGAAAATCAGCAGCGCGGCGAGGAGCAGACACCCCGAAAGATCTGGCATGGCGTCTCAGACATAACTGCACTCAATGACACGGAGAAGGAGAATGTTGTTGTTTTTCTGTCCTCGGGTTGGTGTGTGTGTCACGGTCGCATCATGCTTCTCGGGTGGACCGATGAATATCTGAGGGTGCGCAAGTGAGGTGCGCGTGTTGCGTCATAGCTCACGCGATGCCATCTGCTGGCTCAGTGGTTTTTGGTCTTTGTTAAAGCTTACGCAATGTTTTTTGTTTTTTTCATGCGTAGGTAAAGAGGTTTCAAAGACATATTTAATTTGATTTGTATAACGTTATTAAAAATATTTTAATACATAGTAAAATACATGTTAACCTGTTTTTGTATAGTATTTGTTAGTTATGTATAAATATAAAATGCTATTTGTTTATAATGTATACTATATTTGTGTATGTTTGTCTTTATACAACTTTCCACGTTTTTTCAACAACATTAAAGTCATCAAAACTATAAAACACCACAAATGGAAGTTAATTACTTAGGGCCCCAAAATAAAAGACAATCCCACTAAAAGGCAAACCTGTGCTGTATGGTACCATGCAGTCATGAAATCAATTTCATAATATCATTAACAGAATCATTGTTCATCATTAGCAACAAGACGTCTGAAAGAGAGCAGGTTTTTTGTGTGTGTGAGGTATCATCTGAAGCGCTCGGACCGGTCTAGCCTACGGAGGATTGTTAATGCAGGGCTAAACCGAAAATACATGACCTGGCAGCGCCGGGGCTGAAACATCCTCACCATGTTATTATTAGGAACACCATACTAATACTGTGTTTGTCCCCCTTTCGCCTTCAGAACTGCCTTAATTCTACATGGCATTGATTCAACAAGGTGCTGAAAGCATTCTTTAGAAATGTTGACCCATATTGATAGGATAGCATCTTGCAGTTGATGGAGATTTGTGGGATGCACATCCAGGGCACGAAGCTCCCGTTCCACCACATCCCAAAGATGCTCTATTGGGTTGAGATCTGGTGACTGTGGGGGCCATTTTAGTACAGTGAACTCATTGTCATGTTCAAGAAACCAATTTGAAATGATTTGAGCTTTGTGACATGGTGCATTATCCTGCTGGAAGTAGCCATCAGAGGATGGGTACATGGTGGTCATAAAGGGATGGACATGGTCAGAAACAATGCTCAGGTAGGCCGTGGCATTTAAACGATGCCCAATTGGCAATAAGGGGCCTAAAGTGTGCCAAGAAAACATCCCCCACACCATTACACCACCACCACCAGCCTGCACAGTGGTAACAAGGCATGATGAATCCATGTTCTCATTCTGTTTACGCCAAATTCTGACTCTACCATCTGAATGTCTCAACAGAAATCGAGACTCATCAGACCAGGTGACATTTTTCCAGTCTTCAACTGTCCAATTTTGGTGAGCTCGTGCAAATTGTAGCCTCTTTTTCCTATTTGTAGTGGAGATGAGTGGTACCCGGTGGGGTCTTCTGCTGTTGTAGCCCATCCGCCTCAAGGTTGTGCGTGTTGTGGCTTCACAAATGCTTTGCTGCATACCTCGGTTGTAACGAGTGGTTATTTCAGTCAAAGTTGCTCTTCTATCAGCTTGAATCAGTCGGCCCATTCTCCGCTGACCTCTAGCATCAAGGCATTTTCGCCCACAGGACTGCCGCATACTGGATGTTTTTCCCTTTTCACACCATTCTTTGTAAACCCTAGAAATGGTTGTGCGTGAAAATCCCAGTAACTGAGCAGATTGTGAAATACTCAGACCGGCCCGTCTGGCACCAACAACCATGCCACGCTCAAAATTGCTTAAATCACCTTTCTTTCCCATTCTGACATTCAGTTTGGCGTTCAGGAGATTGTCTTGACCAGGACCACACCCCTAAATGCATTGAAGCAACTGCCATGTGATTGGTTGATTAGATAATTGCATTGCATTAATGAGAAATTGAACAGGTGTTCCTAATAATCCTTTAGGTGAGTATATTTATATATATATATACACTATAACATTATAAACATAAAATGCTATTTGTTTATAATGTATACTATATTTGTGTATGTTTGTCTTTATACTACTTTCCACGTTTTGTCAACAACATTAAAGTCATCAAAACTATAAAACACCACAAATGGAAGCTAATTACTTAGGGCCCCAAAATAAAAGACAATCCCACTAAAAGGCAAACATGTGCTGTATGGTACCATGCAGTCATGAAATCAATTTCATAATATCATACAGTTAACAAAATCATTGTTCATTAGCAACAAGACGTCTGAAAGAGAGAGCAGATTATTTTTTTTTATTTTTTTTTGTGAGGCATCAATACCTCCATTTTATTGTAACAATTCAAGCAAATTACATAATTTGAATGTACAACATACAAACAGACTGTGGAAAAGGTCCTTTGTAAAGAGAAACTCTTTAAAGAAGTGACCACATATTGTCACTCACCCAGTCTCCAAAAAAAAGAAAAAAAAAGAAAAACATGTATTAATAACAAAAACAAAGGAAATGTTTCTTATTTATTTTTTAAAATCATCAAGATATTGAAACCAAACATAATATCCTTTTCAAGCAGCCCTACTGTATAAATGAGCGGATGAACGTTCCTCAACTCCACCAGTTTAAGAGCATGAATCTGCCAAGATCCTCTCTTTCCCCAAACCAGCTTCTAAGCATAGTTTTTTAAAGCACTCATGGTGGTCAACAGTTCACCGGACGTTTTTTTTTTTTAACTGAAAGCTTTAGTGCGCTCACCAATCTGATGCGAAACTGAAAAAAAAAAAAAAAAAAAAAAAAAAAAATCATAAAAGGATCCTAACAGCTCCCATAAACTTGAATTAACTGCATATTATGAAAGCCTTGTGATAGGCTAGGGACAGTGGTTACGCTGCCAATCAGATGTTGGCTAAAATCACTTTAAACAGGAGGACACAGGTCGAAAACAGCAAGTGGGAGGAGACTGAGGCAAACTGCTAAGCCACGCCTCCTTCCTCCCTGCTAACTGATTAAACCTCCTCCTCCTCCTCATCATCCTCCAAGTCACAGAAGTCGATGGATGGTCTACTGTCCTCCACCTCATCTTCATCAGATTCTGCATATGAACCTGAGTCCAAATATAAGAAATAAGCAGAAACATTAAAAACCTGAATTGGATGGAGGGAAAAAAATCAGGGACAGATGCCATCTTTTTAGGCAGAATTAAACGCAAGCAAGCATTTTAAACAGAGGCATTGGTGATTCCCTCTGTGCAGTCAATAGCCAAATATGACTATGTTAGTGGAATAAATAACAAATGCCGTGCAAACAAATCTTAACTACATCTATGTGAAATGGTTTTGCACATTTTAATACCAGAACCAACACTGGGTTTTATAATCTATACTTACCTATGCATTTAAAAGAAGGTGATATCAAGTTTTATATAAATTAACTAACAAGATCTAGAGGTTTTATGATGCAGGACCAAAATAAATAGAAAATCACAACGTACTTTCAAGATTGTCCATGTGTTCATGTAGAGTTCTCGCCAAGTTGAAAAACTGAGCGAGAGGGGGGAGAACGTTTTGGTTTTCAAATCACATTAGCTTGCAATGAACACTATCATATTGTGTGACGCATCACAGGAGCCAAAAAACTGTACTTTCACTAACAGATACAATGAACAAAATACAGGATAGACGTGGAAGGCTTACCCCAGCATCATTGACTGCACCCAGGACATCAGAAAACCTCTGCTCACACAGGTGCAGGAGCACCACCAGGTACAGCCCACAGCTGATGAACTCATACTCTGACTGAAGAATCCAACACACAAACTAAATTAAAAATATGAATCATATAACAGATAGATGTGAACATTACTTGCTTGAAGTCTCTTAACTGAAGGCTCTGTAATAAGGAACATGTTCAGAGTCTGATCAATAGTGATGGGATTTTAGGATATGATTCTAAGGGGCAGTTCACACAGAAGTTTTTCTAGCCATGAAAACGCACTAGATGGAGGTGTTTGACCACTGTGCGTGGATCTCACACAATACGGTGTTCTAAAAATGCAGTTCTCAAGTTAAAAGTATAGTTCAACTTAAAAAAACCTGTCTAGACCCTCTGGTTTTTTATTCCACCACTTTACATTTTTGCTTAAAAAAAAGAAAAGAAAAATGTGTGTGAATGGTCTCTAGAGGTCCGTTCAAACCTAGACGAGCGGTTCCAGTTCAGCCAGACAGTCCCGCTTAATGCTTTCTACCGGGTGATACTACCGGGTTAGTACATTTACCCAGGGTTATGAAAGCCTGCTCCAGAGCAGGGTAAGGACCACTTTTGTGATGTTAACCCCACATTACGGTGCCATGGGCAGTTGAAACAATGCTGTATTTATTTAGAGTTATGATTACGTCTTATTTAGAGTGTCACGGTATAAATTGTTGTTTTAGCATTTCAAATAGAAAAAGGTGAAATATCAACTTAAAACACATCAATTGGAGTAAAGAAGAGACCGTTTCATTCATACCTTTATAGTCTGAAAAGAAAAAAAACTTGATAGTACAGTCGGTAAAGTGTAATATGAGAATGTGCACTGCAAGAAAACGTCAACAGCGTTCGTCCAATCAATGACACCGACACTGCAAATAAGGATATTAACCAAAGGTTTAGAAATGTACAGTGTGAAACAACAGCGTATGAATATCCATGATACATTGTTAAAAGTATAAGTATTATGAAACCTGAAGCAATATTTCCAGGATTCCATTTACCCAGGGTTTAGAATGACCCAGGGTTACCTATTTCAAGTGTGAAAAGCCCTTTCGTGTTAGTCCAAAAAAGTTGGTACAAAGAGGGTTTCAATCACATTGCAAAAAGTGTTGACCACCAAATAAAATACATGCTTTTGGTCACATGCCCAGAGTCTGCTGTTAAATAAATTGGTGGTGGTCACAGAGAGAGTTATTCTGCCAAGTGACAGTAAATTGCAAAGGAAGGAACCAGGACTCACTCTTTTGTCTCTGTACTCTTGTATTTGCCGTTGTTTGATAAACACCATAGCGAATTAAAAAAAAGTCTGTTTAAAAACAGGTGACTACGGTTTGTGGTTTTACGGTTTCTTCTCTGTGATATATGGAAGCTTGTTTCCGCCACTGAATAAAACATTTTAAAAGATAATTGCGACTTTTTATCTCACAATTGCGAGATTACATCTCGCAATTCTGACTTTATTTCTCAGAATTGCGTGAAATAAAGTCAGAATTGTGTGAAATAAAGTCTGAATTCTGAGATATAAAGTCAGAATTATGAGATATAAACTATTCTAAGGTAAAAAAAAAAAAGTCCGTCTTTTTTTCCCCTTAAAATTGGACTTTATATCTCACAATTCTGAGAAAAGATGTCAGAATTGCAAGATATAAACTCGCAATTATGTGTTATAAAGTCAGAATTGCGTGATATAAAGTCAGAATTCTGAGATATAAAGTCAGAATTGCGAGATATAAAGTCACAATTGCGTCTTATAAAGTCAGAATTCAGACTTTTTTTCTCGCAATTGCGACTTTATATCACGCAATTCTGACTTTATATCTCAGAATTCTGACTTTATATCACGCAATTCTGACTTTATATCATGCAATTCTGACTTTATATCTCCCAATTGCGTGATATAAAGTCAGAATTCTGAGATTTAAAGTCAGAATTGCGTGATATAAAGTCGCAATTGCGAGAAAAAAAAGTCAGAATTCTGACTTTATAACACGCAATTGTGACTTTATTTCACGCAATTCTGACTTTGTGTTGTGAATTGTGATGTAAACTCGCAATTGTGAGATAAAAAGTTGCAATTATCTTTTTTTTTTGTGGCGGAAACAAGCTTCCATAGTGATAAGAGTGTCAGAAATGTAAAGTTGTGCAGTGCTCCTTTGTGTACCACTGTATTTCTGCTTCTCCATAAGTCCCACCTTCTGTCAGAGAAAAAGTGCATTTTGCTTTTGCTGTTTATTTCCCTGCATTGGTCTGAACAGACAAATTGCATGTGAAAATTGGGATAGAATTCTTAATTCCAGGCCTTAATTGCATGTTATAACTCTTGTTCCTTAGTCAACCATAACTAATTGGTAAAGCACTCGAGCATGCACAATTTCACACGAGTAGGTTTCTTATAAGAAGTAATCTAAACAATGTGCTTGTATCTTGTTTTGAGGCACTTACCCTTTCATGAGATCGATAGAGCTCATTGATGTCAAAGTTCTCAATATTTAGGTGCAATTTTTCCTTACAAAGTTCACAGGTAGTGATGGCCTCCAAGTTAGAACCTGTGTATCAAAGCAGATATATGGGATGAATAAATTTTTTTAAGAAATAAGCAGCCTAATTCACATCTTAACCAATTAAGGCCATAATGAGTTTTTAAACTACAGTTTATTTGTACATGGCAGAACCATAGAAATCTCTGAAGTAACTCCTCCATGTAAACACTATACCATATTCATGATATACTAAACATTCAGGACTGTACCATGATACCATCACAGTATTCATCTGTAAGGGCTAGTAACCACCTCAGTCTCAAAGGTTCTTCAGAAGTTTATAAATAAATGAGATTCTTCCTGTCTTGTGATTGTCATACTTGTGTATTTGATAAGTCTGCTTTCACACGGTGTAATGCATTAGTAGTCTTTGACCAGCACAGGAAATGAACCCAAAATGAATTTGAAAACAGTTCCTTTCTCAGTGCACATCAAACAACTGAATATACACCATATAAACACCTAGTTTATTTCTGCCCTCAGGAAAAGACAGCCATACCAGAGCTGATTTTGGAGTGGAGCCATTTCTTAATGCAGTCCTGGTGCACAAACTGCAGGCTGCCGGTGCACTTGCAGGGCTCGATCAGAGGGTTGGAACTCGACTGCTCCCCCATCTGACAGATTCGGCACAGATCACCCTCCTCCTCATCAGAATCCTCCAACAAAAGGCTAAAAGTAGGAAGAGGGTGTGGTTATAATCGGCAAACTAAATTGTGAATGTGCTCCTGCTACACCAAGTTTAGATCCAAGCCTACTTAAACACAACTGAACCAGCTAATCAAGATCTTCAGGATTACTAGAAACTTCCAGGCAGGTATGTAGGAGCAGGTGGAAGCTAAACTTTGCAGTGTTATTCCCGCCACAAAACCACATCAAAAAGAAGGAAAAAAAGTTGTAATGTGCCAGTTGTGGGCAGTATTAGCCAGAAAACAAGCATAGTTGCATGCATGTTTCCAGGGTTCATGTACTATAAATGTAAACACCATCAAATTTGGTAAATTCTACTTATGTTCTCAATTTAAGGTTATCTAGCTGCCATTTGCATGGAGGATTTGTGATAGTGTTAGAAGCATTTTTTTTAAGTTACATTTTTTTTACATGCCATCGGCCTATTGATGAACTTATGTAGTGGTATAATTTATCACTTATATGCAATATAATTTATAGTATTTTTTTAACTAAATGTACATGTGTAAAGGTACATTGTTTAATGGAATATATACACATACAAGCACTAGATTTCACTTCATTCCACTGTTTTTCACCTAACCCAATTTTTTGTTGTGAAAGATCAATAATTGGTTTGAAAATGCAAAACAACATTTTTGGAAAATGTTTAAAACTATGTACACATGTACAGAAATCTAAGACAACAGCCATGTCAATCTTTTTGAATTGCTGAGTGAAAGATTGGGGTGGGGTGAAAGATTTCCCTACACAGATTTGCTGTGTTGACCAACAGAAAGCTGCTTGGTTGGAAAGTGACTTCTGTGGGAGTTGTCCTGCACTCTTGACAATGGTCATTTTTTCTTGCAAAATTTCACTAATGTGACTGCACATTTACAGTAATGTTTTTTGTCACACACACACACACACACACACACACACACACACACACACACACACACACACACACACTAACTAGTCAAATTGCCCTCTGACCTCTCCTGAATCTTTCGCAGTCTCTCTGGGTCTCTGGAAGGGGCGGGCTTGTCTTTTGCCTGCTCATCAGTTTGACTCCTCCCCTCTGCTCCTACTCCCACACCAATGATTACATTCTCTGGCATACGGAAGAGCGGGCTGGTCATCACCCTGCCAATGCCATGGCTCCGTCCAGCCAGACGGGCTCCATCCTGCAGTAGAGATGCAGAAAGACCCGAGGCGCCAGAAGAGGGTGCTGCTGTTGCACCCTCTGAGGACTCATCTTCATCATCGTCATCATCATCATCATCATCTTCACAATGTGTGCCTTGATCAGGCGTTTTACTGCCATCTCGGTCAGGGAATTGGGGTGAACGATGAGAGCCCATGCGGGCGCTTTCGTCACGCCCTTCCCTCCTGCGACGAGAGAACAGTGGTGTACAGCGGTTCCAGTTCAGCCAGGACAGTCCCGCTTGAGGCCTGAGCGATTCCTGTTCGGGCCCTACATCAGCGCTCTCCCTGACGGGAGCAAGAGATGGTCCGCGTCTGCGCAAGAACGAAAATGCCTGAACGGGGTCAGAAGTCCTCAGCTCTGCTTCCAAATTTTCTCTACTGACCGGAGGAGGGGCTTCAGAGGGCAGGGCTTCATCTGGGCTAGAGTCAAATGACCTTGAATCAGAGGCAGAGCTGGCGGTGGAGTTTGACTCCTGACTGGAGCGTCGGGAGAAAAGTCGAGATAGCAGGCGTCTGGTTGTTCGCCTGCCGTCTGAGTCGCCGCCATTCTGAGCAGGAAGTGGAGTGGGGGTGGGGGTGGGGCTAGATGAAGGTGGGCTGGAGCTACAGCCAGTAAGGGGTGTGTAAGGGGTGGAGCTCCAGGATGAGAGGTGGGATGGGTCCGAAACAGAGGAGGTGGTTCTGGTGGAGCTAGTGCTGGTGCGTGGTGTATCGCGAGAGAACGGAGCGGACTGGTAATCTGTGGTCAGCCTGTGGGAGCTGCGCTCCAGAGGAGAGGGGAGGTACTCGGTTGGGATACGGCGACTAGATGAACTGTTATCCCTGTAGGATGAGTACTGGCTCTCTTTGGGTCGAGCACCTTGTGCATAGGTGGATGTAACACGCTCTGAACGGTCTAAAGCACAAAAAAAAAGTATAGTTACCTTGATGGGCTACAACCTTATACATTATACTAATGAGGGCATAAAATGTAAGAAGAAATTACAAGATATTTGAGACATCAAAAATATAATAACCTCAAATTAATTGAAAATAAAGCTGCATTTCAATCCCATATGTTCAAAAGAACACAACTTGTGGTGCAAAACAGAAAGAGTCAGATGACCAGAGCAACATTTGAGTATATACTATATTGGTACCAAACTATATTGGTACCATGATATTTTTCACTTTTTTTTTTATGTGTCTTTTCACAATACTGGATATAACACAACTTAATAGTACACATTACAATGTAAAATAAAAATGATATACATTTATGAAAATTAAAGCAAGCATTTTGAAATTATCTGCATTGTTTTCATCCAGAATTTTTGGCCAATATCCCAGAATGCTTATTAAAATACATGGATGAAAACTTTAAAGTCATCCAATTATGCATAGAACCACTTAGAGAGAAAAAAACACTATAGAAAAAGGAGTGGACTAGAGTGGTAGTGTCTTTATCATCTGTAACCGAGTATGTGTGTGCACATACACAGTGAAGATGTCAGTCCACTAGGCCGGTAACTAGACTCCCCCAGTGATGTCAGTCCTAAATCCCCCCTCTTCTCCCAATCCCTGCGGGCCCAAGGACCCTCTGATGGAGTGGACGAAGATGATGATGAGGAAGAGGATCTAGACAAAGGACTAATGGTGGTTTTCCACGAAGAATCTAAAGACAAGAGCAATTTGTTAATACACCATATATCCATACACTGAAAAGATGCTTAATATTAACTATAGTTATAGTATTTGGACACTTAAGCCACATTTAAAATGTTTACAAATACTTTTTACTGTGACATACGTCCTAAAGTAGAGTACGAGTTGGCTAGGTTGGTAGGTTTAGATGTGGATGGGGATCTGGAATTTCCTGCTCTATTTGTGTAAGAAAGTTTTGCTCTTTTAGACTCTGTGTCTTGGGATTTGCCAAGAAGTCCACAGTAGGTTCCCAGTCTTCTCTCAGAGTCTGTCTGAAATGCAAATGCACAAACACAGGCAGTAAGATGTCATACATTCAGGTCGCAAAAGAGCCAAATTCGGCATAAATCTGATTTTTTGGTAAAGCTGTTTACATACAAATGTGACCCATATCAGACACCGGTCAATGCTCCATGACTTTTCATTATAACAGCATTAAATTTCATATTTAATGCACATATTTTGCCACTTTATGAAACTAAAAGAACTTATATAGCTCATATAGCTATGCACAAGCTTTAAACACTTTCTCATGGTTCAAAACACCACAACCATTAAAATAAGGGAGGGAGACAAAACAAAGAAAAAAAAAAGAAAAGAAAAAAAAAAGTCAGACTTGAAGCAAAAAAGGTCAGAATTGAAAACACCCAGTTAAAATCCACCCACCCTTTTTTTTCATTTAACAAAAAATACTAATGCTACTAAAAATAATAATCATAATAAACAGACAGTTTTTTATATAATTATAGTTTTAAGTAAATAATAATTTAGTTATTAAAAAGCACATTATATAAAAATAGATCAAATATAATTATGTGTGTGTGCGTGCATACGAAAATATTTACAAGTCTGCCTCTGTCCCCACTGGTGGATTCGGTCCATGATCGATCATGGACAGATGAAGAAGAGGAAGAGGAGGAAACTGAGATAGGAGTCGAGAGCTTCCAGTTGGAGTGACGGCTTTCAGTTGAACTGTAACCTCTTGGCGAGCTCAGCAGACGGGAGCTCTGGAACACACAGGGAACATGAGAAATGAACACAACACATGGACGTCAGAACATAAACGTGACAGGAAGAGACCAAACGATTATTGACTCATTCAACTACTGTTTATTCTACATCATAAAAGAGAAGTATGGGCCAAGATTCAGACTAAAACAGCCAACCACAAAGACTCTGCAAATAGTTTCCTTCCTCAAGCATATGGGTGGTTTGCTGCTTTGTTATGAAGAGAAATCCCCAGTGGCAAACTATACATGGACGAGCTGATGGTGGCCAATGTTGTTTGATGTCCATTTCAACGCTGGCTAATGTAGTCAAGTTCTAAGATGTGATCATCCAAAAAAAATAAAAAAACACTCTGGAGAGTCAAAAACAACTCTGAGCGCTTCAGTAACTTTATCTAGCACGACAGACCTTGACAGGTTCATGAGATACACCGGGGCCAGGAATCTAGTGTGCACTAAAAAAAGCCCAGTGAACCAAGGCAGTGTAACACGAAGATCTTTCCACAGCTCCAGCAGCATGAGGAAAATGAGATGCTAATAGAGTTAGCACACCGATCGCCATAGTGCCTCTTCTAGAATCTTAGGTTAATATTTAGCTATATATTGTATAAAGCAATTAATTACCAAATAACACTACATAAAACAGTAGCTGACGCTCTGAAAAGTATAACAGTTTGTGTACAATTTTTAAAACATTGTTGGAACAAATGTATCCATTTGCAAAGTATTAGATGTCCAACTTTTGAAAAAAAAAAAAAACATATTTGTATACATCTAGTTATGTTAAAAGGCTTACATGCCCTGAAACTTTTTACGTAATTTGATTAAAAAAAATTTAAGCATAGCAAAAATGCAGTGCTGGGCATTAAAGGGTTAGTTCGCCCAAAAATGAAAATTGTGTCATTAATTACATAATTACAGCTACAATATGTAAAAAAATATTCGCCGATAGGGGTCGCTAACCTCTTACAATAACAAAGGCATAGGTTGATGACGCAGTGATAAGCGCAATGATTGGACTTTCTGTCATGCCGATGGATCTAATAATGTTTATGGATGAGTGAATGCATTGATGTTTTTTAACATGACTGTGGTATGAAGCAGGGCGCGATTGCTAAGAGACAGATATCAGCGCCACACACGAGTCCCGCGGATTTAAAGGAATAAGGACATTTAATTCTACCGAACTACACGCAAGTGCTGAATTACTACTGACACAGGTCAGTTTATTTGACAAATTAAACTTGTGAGGTAACGCAGCGTCGTGGTGCTCCCCCTACTGGATTGAAAGTCAATTTAGTAAATAAAGTGGAAAACCTGTTTTTTTTGTGCAAACAAAGCACTCATGTCACTTCATAAAATTGAGGTTAAACCACTGAGTCACATGGATTATTTTAATGATGCATTTCCTATCGTTCTGGACCTTGAATGTGTAAATTGCGTTGCTCCCAATGGAGGGACTGAAAGCTCATGGATTTCATCAAAATATCTTAATTTGTGTTCCGAAGATGAACGAAGGTCTAACAGGTTTGGAACGACATGAGGGTGAGTAATTAATGACAGAATTGAAATTTTTGGCTGAACTTACCCTTTAAGGGTCAAACTTTTTTTCTATTGTTCTCATACAATGGATCCTAATCAATAATTGGTACACAAATCATATAATAAATTTTTTTTTTATTATACAGTTTTGTTTCATGAATATTACAGTATTTAAAAGCTGTTACAGTGCAATTTCTTAACTTTTCGTGACTGTATCCTCACTGGTTGAAATGTATATTTTTCAAATATATTTGTGTGACGAACCAAGTTATGAATATAGAATTTTCACATACTATATCAAACAAACGTGGTAAAATCTTATCAACCCTCATTGCCCAGTGTGGCATTTTGTAACTATTTATTTTTATTTTTTAAAGAGTGAGAAATAAAAATACATGAATATCATTGCTTTGGGTCACTGAGGGATAATCAACTTATGAAACATTGCCCCATAGACTTTCATTTAATCTAAAGGAAAAGTCAAAGTTATTTTCTGTGGTAACCAATATCATATCACAGATACTGTCAATAGAACTACAAAACCTGTAACACCTTTTTTAACTTCACTGGGTTACACAAAAATATCATATGGATGTCTGGGTGACTGGTTCAGCAAGAGGAGGTGACGTTAGTGATCTAGTGAAAGAGACTTAAGATACACTACCTGTGGGTGTGAACAGACATTATGGAAATTAATGTGTGACTGTAATACCTGATAATCTGAGTCTAACTTGACAGAAGCTTCCCTGCTGAAACGATCTCTTCCCAAGACGCTTCCTCTGCCATAAAGCCGACTCGCACTGAGCGCTGAAGATGAGGAGGACAAGGAGGAGGGTGATGACAGCGAGGAAGAGCTGGAGACAGCAAACGGAAAACGACGAGACTTCGAATCCATCTCTGAACTGTACCCTGAGAGACAGACACACACATGACGTTACAGCCGCATACTCATGACAGCAGTCAGCGCTAAATTCCATTTAAAACAGGATTGGTAATGATATGTTTTAGGCATGTCTTCTGTCATGTACTTCCATTACCTGTCAAGCATTACAAGTTGCTTCCAGCAGTATGATGATTTTAAAGGAATAGTTATGTCATGTACTCAAACGCATTGCTCCAAACTTGAGACTTTCTTGACTGCTTCAGACTCTTTTTGTAATTACATAGTAAAAAACAACCAGCACATTTTTAGTATGTGATGTTCTGAAACCCATTAGACTTTTGGTCAATATGATAGCGATTTTAGCAATTAAATATTGTCTGATTCCAACGATTCCGAAGTCACTTGCTCTCTTATTTGTACTTCTGTCATTAAAACAGATTAGTATTTTAATCATGTTTTCAAGTTCAAAAACACATGCATTAAGGTATACTAGCAGGTTTATTGATCCATCAAAATTCTAATGAATATAGATTGGATCTATTTAACATTGAAGAGGCCAACATAAATACACAGAACAAAAACACATATGAAACAAACAGTGCAAAAGCGATTTATTTCTAATTAATTTAAGACCAGTGTTGCCAAGTCTGCAGTTTTCCTACAGAACTGGTCTACTTTTACACTGCTGCCATGGGTTGTTTTTTTAGTCCGCCGTTGTTAATTGCATATACAGATTGAACAACGCACATGCACAGAGCACATCAAAAATGCAAACGGAAGCTCAAACACACGTTTGACACGCACTCTTTTCAAGAGTCAAGTACTGTTGAGCTTCTGTTTGCCACATTTGATTGTCCTCTATATAGGTGCAATGATCAAAGAGCCTAAAATTAATCTGTACATCATATGAAACAATCGTGTCCATCGAGAAGACTTCGATAAAACCACTTTATTTATAAACGGAACGGTATATTTTGATTATGTTTTTTGAAGCAAGCAAATACCGTTGTTTTTTTAATACATTTTCACTTGTGTTCCGAAGATAAAAGTTTTCTGGGTTAGGAACAACATGAGGGTGACTCAATGACAATTTTAATTTTTGTGTGACGTTAACAAGTTATCCTTTTAATGTGTCATGAAACAAAGTCAGTCACATGGGTTTGGAACAACATGAGGTTGAGAAAAACAGTGCTTGAAGGATTAGTTCATCCAAAAGTCTTGAAGTATAAGTGAAAATGGCTAACTGTGAACCTGAAGAACGTTTTTACTGCTATCAAAACCACACTGGTAATCGGTTTACTGGCCCACAGTTTCGTCACACATACCTGACTTTACCAATAATCAGTAACCCTGTTGTCTTCCTTAAATGCACAGGGAGTATGGACCACCTGTACCGGTCATCATAACACACTTTATAAACCCCTTCCTACTGCACCCTTCATCAAGCCATCTATAAATACCCTCCTCTCTACAGTTGAGTATCAAAATAGCACCTTCCTGCAATGAAAGCTCTCTGCTGTATGTCAAGCTTTTTCCAAATCACATTTGCCAAGTGAGAACGCTAAACTTAACCTGACAGCATGAAAGCACTGCTTCACTCAGGTGTCAGGCAGAAAAAGAGCAAGTTAGACAGGGAATATTTCAGGCCAAAACCTGTACTTGAAATGTATAGGCTACTCATTTAGATCCAGAATGTTGCAGCAGAAACACTTGCTAAACCAAGCCATTTAGTTTGATTCGATCCACTTATTGCATCATTTAAGACTTTCTTCTGAATGTCTGTTCTGCTCTCTTCCACATAACAAAAGGGACAAAACAAACACCATAATCTGCACTATATTGAAGCCATACAACACCTTTGTTCGAGAAAAAGGCTGAAAATTTAAAAAAGTCTTTATTTACTTTCATTGAGGGGAAATGAGAAGACAGTCTGGTAAACTTCTCCTTTTGTGTTTGACAGAAGAAAGAAAACCATACAAGGAACTAAAAATGCTTATTTTCAATTTGGGGGAAAATACTATTATACTAAAAGTATTTATTTATGTTAGGGGTACATTGTCATAGATTGCCATCCCCACTTCACATTTGCAAAAGCCATCTCAGTGCTAAAAGTAATTGAAAAGAACAACGAGAAAAACATTAACATCAGGGCGTGTGTGTAACAGAAGGCACAACAAGAAGTTAAACGCCCGTGTGTTAAACCCTCTGGCTTTGTTCACCGATTATGCAACCTGTGCATGAACATTTTGTTAAACCTAAACCCAGGCTACCCTCAACAAAATCACTCTAAAGTCTAAACAGTACACCTATAAAATTAAGAGACATTTAAGTTACTGCTGACATGCATTTCTCTCTTTTGAGGTTCCTAAATGTACTTTCGTATCACATATGTGCTCTTTCCTGATTTCAGGGCTGTATTTTAAGTGTCAACAAGTGCAAATTTGACTTATGAATGATATTTAAGATCAAAATAGTGCTTTATAAACATTGACCTCTCAAAATGCCTTTCTGGTCTCCAGCCCACAACGTTCAATTCCAGTTTAGTTCTCTTGTTTGAACTTGACAGGACTATGACAGAACAGCAGGATTATGATTGTAAACCACAGCTGATGCATATCAAACTGACGAGATGTCAGTGATTTGCATTAGCTCAGCACAGTTCTCGGATTACAAGTACATTAAAAGACAAATGGCTCACAGAGGAGGTAAACACGGAGTATTTATCCTGAACAAAAGCTTTTGCTCCAATAAATCAATGATTTAACCCGCGTTCAAAACAGGACATGTTCGTGACATGCACAACTGACCCGTTACACTACGCATGTGATCCCAGAAGTCAGTCGAATTAATAAACCAGCAGTCTGCCAGATGTCTAACGTTAGGCCTTGTTTTTGTTAACCGGGACACTTCGTAAATACACCAAGAATAAATCTCGGTGGGTAAACGAATGCAATTAATCCGTATGCGTTTACATTGCCACTTACCAAACGCAACCCGTTAAAGCGTACCAAATCTCATCGTGTTAAAATGCTCCAAATGGCATCACTTCCGTGTGAACTCACCTCTGATTTTCCGTCTCTCTGCCTTTATTATTAATGGCGTCCGTGTGTTGATATAGGGAGGGTCACGTGGTTTAAAGTGTAAGCGGACACCCGCAGGGAACGCGTATCGTCGCTCGCGGAGGCTGATTGACAGCCGCATTAGCCAGTGAACAGCGGTGTAGCGAAATACGCCCCACCCTCTTTCCCTTGTTCATTGACAAGATGTCTGTAAAGATGCCCGTAAACTAACTATAACAACAAAATGATGTGTTAGGTTGTAAAATCCAAAATAATATTTGACATTTCCATTGATTCTATGCAGCAAGGCAGTATTTGCGGCCACTGGAAAAATGTATAGGCTAAATGAAAAGAAATAATAATTTTGTAGTCTAAACATTTCCCAGAAACTGTTTTACATTTATTTTTCAAAACTGTGTTTACTCTGTTACAATTTGGTGCAAACGATAGAAATGTAGGCCTATTAATAAGCACATTTAGTATTCAAGACACTTGTTGGTGAAAAATGTAGGCTATCTATCTATGTAGCCTAAATAGGCTATGCATGCATGCATGTATATGTATGTATAAATATACGTGTGTGTGTGTGTGTGTGTGTGTGTGTGTGTTATTGACTTTTATCAACATCAACTTTTATATCATACATATATATAATTGTAATCAAAATAATTCAAGCCATAGGCCTATTGCAGATCAGGTTTATTGGCAAAATTTGCAGACTTTCTGCTTGCAATGAACAAATCAAACAAAAGTAGCTAATTGAAATAGCTCAACACAACAAATGTGGTTTCCCCAAATTCAACTGAAACTGCAACTTTTAATGACTTCTGCAGTTTCAAAATTATTCAACCCCTTCATGGCAAGCATCTTTAGTACTTAGTAGAACACCCCTTTGCTGTTATGACCTGCTGTAAATGAGATGTAAAACCAGACACCATCTGGCAGCGTTTCTGAGGAATATTAGCCCATTCCTCACAAGCAATGGCCTCCACTTCAGTAATATTCTTGGGTGTAATAACCACCTTCTTCAAATCCCAACAAAGATTTTCTATAGGGTTCAAGTTAGGTGACTGTGATGGCCACTGCTGCAACCAAGCCTTGGTGGAATATGAGGTGTATGCTTGATCATTTTCCAATTGGAAGGTCCAATGACACCCAAACTTCAGCTTCCTCACTATCAGCATGACGTTTTCTCCAAGTATTTCCTGGTACTTACATGAATCCATCTTGCCTTCCACATACTGCAGGTTTCCAGTGCCAGAGGATGCAAAGCAGCCCCAGAGCATCACCGAGCCACCACCATGCTTAACTGTAGGCAGAGTGTTCTCTTCAGCATATTCTTCTTCCTGCAGACATACCGCTGATCAGGACCGAAAAGTGTTTTGTTTCATCGCTCCACAGAACAGAATCCCAAAACTTCTGTGGCTTATTTATATGAATTTGAGCAAACTGGAGCCGCCTTTTCTTGTGCTTTTGGGTCAGCAGTGGAGTTCTGGCATGGAGTGCCTTGTCCAAATACCCACACTTGCATGCAGTCTTTGCACTTGACCACTTGTCTACTTGTCTGTTCAAGTAGGAGTAAAGACTGCAAGTGTGTGTAGAACTTTTGATTACTCAATGGGACATGCTTATAGTCCTGCAAAAAATGCAAGTGTTTACAAAGCTTTTATTTATTATATTTTCAATACTTTGCATTAAAAAAACTTCTACATGTCTATTCAGTAGTCGCTAACAGAAAACACAAATTAAAAATTGTGGTGCTTCTAATTAAGTGATAAAAACAGTAGCAAATGTTGTGCAAAATAGGCCTACACATACCATACTCATCTTTGCACCAATAAAATGTGCAACACTATTTTTTTACTACCAAAGTATATGTAGGCTATCTAATTCATTTAAATTACAGTGGAATGTTACATCTTGCGATTTTGGGGCGCATGAGTTCCCAAACATAATGCATGATGGTATACACTTTAGAGTTTAGCATTGCACTGCACTTTGTCATTTTTAAGACATGGGACAGTCTTGCACACTGACTTCCTGCTGCGTACACGCACTCTCAAGTGGCAAAGACCACAAGTGTGGGTATTTGAACAAGGCAGAAACCACATGTGTTTAGTACGTGCCTTAATGTGCATGCTGAAACCTCAGTGTCTGTTGCCATCAAGTCTTGCTGCAGATCTTTTGTAGTCACTCGTTTTTCTGAACCTCCCTTTTCAGAGATCTGGTTGCAGCCATTGATAGCTTCCTTTTTCTTCCCCGTCCAGTGTAACCTGTTCTTTTAACTTTTAACTTGCAAACTATGCCTCCAACGGTGTCTCTAGGAACATTTAGTTCCTTCACTATTCCTACTCCTTCACACTTTTTGTGTTCTTGTTTGTGAAGGGCGATGATATCTTCTCTTAACTATTTGGACCATTCTTTTGACTTAGCTATATGTCTAACATGCAGTCAAATGTGACACTCAACAAACCTAGCCAGTTCAGGTATTTAATGTATTCTAGCTCAAGCACACCTGTTGCAACTAATGAAGCCCTTGATTAGTTGCATCAGGTGTGCTTGAGACAACACCTGTTTTGCAGATTTGTGCTGTTGTGAGGGATTCTATTCAGGGGGTTGAATAATTTTCAAAGTCATTAAAAGTTGCATTTTCAGTTGAATTTGGGGAAACCACTTGAAACAATTACTTTTGTTTGATTTATTCATTGCAAACAGCTGACAGTCTGTAAAGTTTACCAATAAACCTGATCTGCAATGGGGATTGAAGAACTGTTTTATATATGTGTATATATATATATATATATATATATATATATATATATATATATATATATATATTTCATCTTGATCTTTTTAAAATCATTTATGTTTGCAAAAAATTTTTTTTTATTTTATTAATAAAATTATTTTTATTATTTACTGCATCTCTAATAGAAGATCTCTAATAGAAAACACAACTTAAGATCGTACTGTGATCCAGGCTGTGAATTGACTCCTTGAATAAAAAAACATCAAGACTTTAAAATATTTGTGAAACTATGTTGTAAAATTCAAATATGTTGTAAAACTCAAAACCGCAGTTGGAACACAAAGCCAGTAATGTGAAATCAATTCTAGTAAATACTGGTATTTTGTCAAGTGTCATTCAGAGTAAATACAAGTTAAAAATAAATCCAATAAATAAAACACGAAAATGAACAAAGTGGCATTTGTAAAAGATTTATTGTGGTTTTATAGCTTCAACTTTGGCTATTTGTTTGCCTGTCCAGTAGAGGGCGGTATCATGCATCTGATACAGTAATGACGGCACTGTTTCACTTGTGTTTACTCACAGCCACATGGCATTTATCCTGTCACTGTGGTAAATAAAATTATAGAAAAGTGTGATAATAAGACAAAAATGAACAATGCAAACAAATATGTTGCTTTACAAGTTACAATGTCTTAAAATACACTAGCTATCTTCATATATTTTACTAACTGAGGCAAACAATTTGTCATTAAGCACGCAAGCTTAAAAAAAATCAATTTCTTAGCCTATGAAGACTGATAGCTGATACGAAATGCGTTTTCAATTGCATTCATTTTTTGATTGAACAGTTAAATGAATTAAACAGCAGGCCTTAGACTTTATTTCTTGAGAATATTAAATTAATTCTTCGTAATTGGGTCATTGATCATAGCCAGAGATAAGTTACTTAAGAACTACTTTATTTAATAACTGGTTTACTTTACAAAACTCCGCCAGTGTCTGGCTTAAATCTGTTTTTAAGAGAGTAGGATGAGAGGAAACATCTTTGAAATCCTTAAAGCCAATGTTATAAAAGATCACTGCCACATTGCATTGATGTGCACATATGGAAGAGCATTTTATTAGGAGACAGATTTTAACCCTGACTAGCAGAAGAAGAGCTCTCTTTCACTCTTAATCCTTACATGGTGACAAAGGCCCTTTAATGAAGAGGTCAGCATCAGAACAAAGACGGAACACAAGCACCACCCCCACCAGTGTTTGCCTTGTCCGTCTGCTGTCATGTTCTGCCTCCCACCAGTGGATGACTGGATTAAAGAAGGGTTCTAAGGTTTATGTTTGCATAAGAGGAAGGAAGTGCTGAACATGAGTGCTCAACACCGAAATACCATACCTCATTGCAAGAGCAAGGACACAAGCTTGAGTTTCGAGACTTTAAATCAGAGTACAAAGTTGAAAGGGGCTGATTCAGCAAGCATCATGCTTCTGTATTAGGAAACACAGTCTCCAGTCACCAAATAAAACGTTCACAGCTGAGTTTCTTTTCTCTTCTCTTTTTTTTTTTTACAGATAAGAAAAAACAACAGCGCAGAGATCGAGGGTAGAAGTCAGCAGCTTCAGACACTGGCTGAAAGAATGTCTGGCCTCCTTCTCCACAGATGTGTAATCACAAAGGAATGCCTGCAGATCGCTCGGCTTTTCCACCGTTCGCTCGTTCTCTAGTCGCTTTCCCACGCCTTCCCCTGGTCTCCAGCCTCCTGCTTTTTTCCTGGCCGAGGTTCACAGCAAACGAACGCACCTCAGAGGGTCATGCTTTCACAAAGGACACAATGCCACTTCAGTCAGCAAAGCAGCACACAGACCCCAAAATAGAATTGGTGGTGAGAATAAGTCTGTGTGCCCTCCCATTCATGTGACTGTCGTTACTCACATCTCGCACGCACTTCCCCAACATCTGACAAGAGAATTGCTCTCTTCTGAGCATCTGTCTGGTGAATTTTTCATCTGAAATGTCAGTCTGTGAAATTACCACAAGCTTTCAGCCACTTTTGTTTGCTCTACGTGATTGCGATTGTGGTAATCAAGAAGTGTTGCAATCTGAAACGAGCAAAAACACATGGTGTGGTTTACTTTCGTTTTGAAGAACACAGACGCTAATCCCGTACAGGAGCATAATGTGGTGTATTTGAGATAATTTTGTCTTGATTAATGTAATATTGCTGTGTAAACATTGCTCCTCTCTCTCTCTCTCTCTCTGCCTGGGAAAGTATAGAGAGCTGACGGGAAAAACTATCTGTTAGTTGTTTATTATTTTCCAGTCCTCCAGGTGTACAGTGACTGCTGTGATTACTCCCGAGCTCCACCCAAAACCACCCTGCTGAGTGGAGATGGACGGCTCATGGGGGATAAAAACACACTCGAACACACACTCTCGCGTGCTGCTGTGGTGTTGAGACATGGCTATTATCACGGTGTTGCTGATGGCCTAGTTTTGATCATTCAAAAAGGAGGTTCCTCCGAATGTCTGACCCCGCTCAGCGCCTAGAGCACAGGCAGCACTGAGCCGAAATGACTAATTAAAGCAGACGTTGTTTTTGCATAAATCAAGGTTTGATGCGGACTGACAGTTGGCGTGAAAATTTAAATAGATTTCCTGAGAAGGGAAAGGGAGAACAAATGCGAGCGTTCAGTTGGCATTATGCAATTTAACGTTAGCCAGACAGGAAAGGGGAGGTCCGCAGGAAGGTGTTTTGAAATGAGATCATTAAAAAGAAGTTGATCGTGAGTAAGACTAAGGAAAGGAAGGAAAGCTTATAGCTTTGGCTCTTTCTTCCTTGGTTTTAGGATCTTCAGATGCCTGTCTTTGAAAGCGCACGACAAAAGCCAAGCTATCGTTTTTCAGGTGGAGAACATCCTGGTACGGTTAACCTCGCAGAGGCTGGGCTTTACCTGATCTATCGTTGCACTGCTCTTTTGCACATTCAGAATTGATTCAATAACATCCCTGTTTTCAATGCCCTTGGCACCGATGCTAGTGGCCATAAATAGCTTCCATATGACATTCGTAACAGCGCATATATATGCGCGATAAAGCGGCACGCTAGCATCGTTTCATTGTTCCAGTTGAGCAGAATGTAATTGAGAACAGCACGTCAAGGCCAGGGAGAATCATTTATGCACACTCCTTTAATTTCAGAATAATTCGTACAACTGTTGTTTAAGGCCTCATTTTTTAAAGGGAATTTATGTTAAATATTTCCATTAGCGCCTTGCACTGTAGGCAGTATGATAATTTAAATAGTCACCCAAAAGGGTTATTAAATAATATTATCTTTACAAATGGAAGCAGGCACAGCCGCTGAAAGCTAATCTCGGGAAATTGATCAGCCGCACAGGCTGGCCTCTGTTTTTCCTTCCTTCCATCCATGAAAATGTACCTCTGTCTTTTTTTCCTCTCCAAAGGATGGATGTTGCAGGGTTGCTTGACAGATCCTATTTTACTGATCTTGGTGAACGCTCAATCTATTTCCCTCCCCCCTTTATTAATCCTCCTAATGTTTTCTCTCCTCCTCCGGCGGCTGATGCACTCTTTGATATATCATTGCTGAAGGGAGCGAGGGAAAATGTCAATTACGACTGTTAAATGTGAACATTTAACTACTGTACGGATGTTAGAACCACTGCTGTAGTTTTATATAGAGGGCTGGTGTGTAGAGAACGAAAAGCGGATCATTTTTATCAGTTTATTGGCCAGGTTAAGATGAACCCTGCTACCACTTAAGGGAGTTACTCTCAAATAAAATTTAAAACTATTATGTATTTTGTCTCTTAAATTAAAACCTTCGTTGTGCTGTTCTCCTGAGATCTGTAGCCTGACTCAGACCCGTTAGGAATGACTGCATCGTTATGAGAAGATACTCCATTTTAAAGCGATGACTAGATTCTGGGTTTTTTTTCCCTCCTCACATTAATGACCCCTTCCTGGAAATCAGTGTGTGTGCGGGAGAGAGAGATGGAGAGAGTAAGCGAGCGAGCAAGAGAACAAGGGCTGATGTCAGTGGTCTGTCACACCTCATGTGGTTATCCCCCGAGGATCTGCCACTCCATCACTTCCTATCTGTTTACCTCATCGCCGCCATATTAACAAGACTTTCCCCACATAGAGATGATGCACCTACAGTAAACAGAAGAAATAAATAGGTAAGCATCTGTTCTCATGCCTTTGCAGAAACATTACATCCATAGGTCAAAGGTCAGCTTATGTGCAGCCATTATGATAATGATCGCTATACACACCGAAGCGTCATGACCAGGGCGCAAATGTAATTTATTGCCATATGAGAAAGAATTTTTGGATGACCTTGAAACTGTATTCTGCATAATTTGTATCTTTTTTAAAAATGATTTTGCTTGTTTGTTTTTTTTTTTCTTATACAACGCGGGCTATTTTGTTGCAGCTGTCAACTGCACCTGTCACAAAAGTGATTTTCTTATCACATTTTTTGTTTTGGTGGATTAATGCAGGGACAATTCTACGTGTCGCCACATGTAAACCCCGCATCAATTTTCCACCAAAGTAAAGACACTCTGATTAAGAGAGTTTTCTTTACTAGACAGTTTGTATTTGTTTGATTTGAATCACTTAAGTCAGCAAGATCAGACTATTATTTAAAACTATGTAATGTTACAGTTCCTGATAAATTTACCAGCTAACTGTCGAGTAATTCTGTTTTTATATTCTGGTAATGGATGATGTAATAATCCGTAACCTGCTGAGCTGCATTGTAATATGAATATTGTTAATTTAAACCGCTTTTATATCTTTTAAATATAACTAAACATTTTCCCATTGATAAAACAGCTATATGTATGCTTAATCATTGATTACGTAGAGAAGATAGCCTCTGCCCCAGTCAAATATAAAAATGTTTTCCTTGCTGACTCAGGTGTGTGTATATATTACACCAGACAACCTGTATTTTAACTCTACTATGAACCATAATCAAGCGACTCACTCTCTCATTTGCAGTCAGATATATTAAGAATTTATAGCTGTATAAATTATGTAAACATTTAAAGGTCATCTTTTATTTATGGATACAAACAGCAGTACTGACAGAGGAACAAACAGCTTGAATACATTTCTGGTTGCATTGGTGTTCAACTCTAATTGTCAATCCGACGCGGTTTCCGACGCAACATCAGTTGCTCCAAAGTCAGTCGGGAGAAAAATGCTCTTTACTCTTTTAAAACAGGCTAATAAGGCAAACCGAGGAAACTATTGTCTCTTTTGCACTGATTAGCTCTTTGCCTAGTGATTTTATGCAAGACTAAGTGAGAGGATCGCAATTCAATTATTCCAGCAAGCAAAACCTTAAGGCCAGCAAATTGCGTAAAAACACTATTTGAGTCTCTTGGAGAGAAATTTGTGTCATTGGAAATTAAACGCTTTTGTGGCGCTGGAAGGTTAGTGTTGTTAATGGTATTAGGGAATGTGGTGTTCTGAGATGATTAAAATCTGTGTTGGAGAGAGAAAGAGAGAGGGGTGAGAAAGAAAAGAGGGAGAAAAAAAAATCAATAGCTGCAAGCACAGCTCCCACTCTAGATGGACATCTCTGTCTTTATGCGGCCTAATAGAAAAATAACAATTAAATCCAAATCGCCACATTAATTTGGCTTCCATCAGTCTCGAGGGAGATCATCTTTACCAGTTATTAGTCGCTAGGATATTATATCTTCTAATCAAGCCTCTTAAGAAAAAAAACCCCAGCCCAATGGAAGAGACAGCCTGTGTTCCCTCCACTTACCCCCTCCCCCAGCAGGCTTGCATTGCACTCATTGTACTTGTGCTTATTATGTTTCAAATGACCGAGGTACGGCTGACATTCTGGCTGCATGCAGAGGCCCAGCCTCCGTTAATGACGCAGCTCATAGTCCTAAGAGCCTCAGCTCCTCACCCACCCACCCACGTCCCAACCCCCAACACACACACACACAGGCTCTAATGAAGAACCACCAACACAATTACAAACCCCGGTGTGTCTCTGCTGGAAGAGGGGAGGAGGTTATACACATAGTCACTCAAGAGGGAGGAATATTGCCATCATGTGTGCACACACACATATACACACAATTATGGCTTTCTTATTGTGGTCGCGGTGGTCTGATGATCGCAGATAAACACACATGTTCAGATGCACGTTTTGCACACGATCGCCTCATCTTGTCCTCCCACTCTTCAGAGCACTGATCCCTGGAGGTCTGCCTGCCTCTCCGTGTCCCTCCATAAGCATCTTTTCACCCACCTCCATCTCTACAGGTGAGGAGGGGGGTCAGAGAGGATCAATGAAGGCATGCATAAATTGGTAAGCGAATGTGCCCCCTCTATACTCGCTAAAGCTTTCAAAAACGCCACTGACTGGCTCTCCTTTGAACAATTTCAAATATAGTTTCATTACATGCACATTAAAACGACAGCAGCAGCGGTACTTAGCGATAAACTCACAAACGGTCTCCTATTATAAACGGAATTAGCACACCAGTTGTAGTTACATGATTATAACACTAGTAATTTCTAAATACAGTGCGAGCTTAAATTATTAAAATGTGCCTGACTGTTTGCAACACTCACCAGAGTGTGGAGATGTTATGTGTGTAAACATGTTTGTTATCCACAGTTTTTTTTACATGTTTATCACCAATTAAAAGAGAAACCACAAATGAACAAAATAACAACAAACTATAAAATGGAAATTTAAATTAATATACATTAAACTTAATATTATTACACATATGTGTTTTGATATGAATCTTCTCATTGAGAAAAGCAGCTTTACAGCTAAAAAGAGATTTCTGTAAACATCTCCGTCTAAGTAAAACCTCAACGCACAACACACGCAAGTCAGGCATAATCTGAAGCGTGAAGCTAAACTCCCGAAAGAGTTGCCCCTCTCTCCCCTCCTCCTCTAGTCCCTCTCCCACTAAGGAGTGGCAGCGTGTCCCTCCTTGCCACCCCCCCTGTTGTTGTTTTCTTGCTCAATGAAATAATCTCCCACCCCCTTCATGCCTCACCCCATGCCACCCCCCGTCCCAGTCTAGGTCAGAGGGCCCCCCTCAGCCTGTTGCTGATTGTGAGTGCAGCGGCAGGGAGAAAAAACACACAATTAGGCACAGATGGCTGTCTGCCTCGTGGTGCCCAGCTCGGCTCCCGCTGCAAAGGGCCATTCTGACGCCTCTCGCTTTGCCCGCAAGTGCAATTCAAATGAGAGATCAATGAGCGTCATCCTAAAAGTAACAGTTCCAATTATTCTGCCTTTTATTTTCTGTTCCTCCTGAGCGTCACGGGGGCAGATCCTCTTTTTCTCCCCTCCTTTCAATGCGAGACGACATCAGCTCACACGATGCCACTATCTTTTGGATTACGGAAATTCTGTTGTCAAATCGGAACGTTATCACCTTGTCTCACTCCCCTGATGATTTGAGGGGAAATAGGGTCAGATTAGCTAGGTTAATCCATAATCCCTGAATTTAGCTATTGAGGTAACTGGAGACAAATGCAATCAAGTTTGATCATGCGTCGCTGTCTTGCGGTTTATCTGACAGCTTTTGAATGACAAGTAACCAATCTTAGAATTAAATTTCCATTTCACTGGACACCATATTATCAGATTTCCACTGCTATTGTACTCATAATGTCTTCAAATTCATTTGAAAGCACAATCTCATTAACATGTGCTGCTTTGAACTTTTACACACTATGAGCCAATTTTGATAAATGATGATTTAACTTGATTACAAATGACACCCCCCCCCCCACCACGCAAATGCTCAGCCATTATGTAAATATTGTCAATTCATAATACCAATAATTACTATGAACAGATAACACTTCTGAAATCGTCTTCAAAAAAAAAAAAAAAAAAAAAAAAAAAGCATGACAACCTTTTGCATAAAAAAAAACAGCCTTAAGGCCCTTTCACACCGGATGCGTAACGAAAAAGCGAAACGAAAAAGCGAATAGTTCGTGTGCGAATAGTTCGCATCAAAACCATTCACATCAGCCGCGACGCGAATTTGCGACGTCTGTGACGTTCAGAGAGCTTCAACATTCCAAAACTTTCGCGCGAATCGCGCCGACAGCTGAGAAAACATGGACACTTCATCATCATCATCATCATCATCATCCAGTCATAGTCATAGCATCCAGTGAAGACGAGCTTTTCATTTTATTTAAAAGACAGAAAAGAAGGTTTTGGGTGCACCCAATCTTACAGAACAGAAAGTCTGAAGGGGAGTATGCTTATGTGCAGTTTTTTTTTTTTTTTGCGTCTTCAACAGTGCGTTTTGTAATGTAACTACACATTACATGTAACACATGAAGTAAGTTAAAAATCATTCGACTAGAAATATCACACAAAGAATGTATAGTATAGCCTACTAAAAGCAGCCCTAAATAGTCTCACTGCATTTTGTTACGTGTTCAAAGTAAACACGGTCTCTGTCTCTATCTTTGACGATAATAGTGTTAGCTTTCTATCCCAAATGTAGTTTGGCCTGCTAGCCTACACAGCACAGGACTATCACACAACACACTCACAGTCGTGATAACCGGTTGGTTGGCAATGCTACGCCACACATTGTCTTTCAAATCGTTGTCCTTGTAGTATGTGAATTGGCTGAAGCCTATTCTGTCGCCGCAAAAGTAAAAAAAAAAATCGACATCGAAGCGAAAAAAATAAAAGTCGTTTTTTCGCCTCAGCACATTCGCGTTCGGTGTGGAAGCGCTCATTACACAAACAGCTGATCAAAAAATAAACCCATCGCGCGAATTATTCGTGCGTCAAAATCGCGTCCAGTGTGAAAGGGCCTTTACAGCGTTTTCGGATCTATGTCATTGACAGATGTTTTAGAATTAGTAACGATGCTGAAAATACAGCGCGCAACGTGCTTATTTCGGACACTTACATACTTTTGCCTATTCGCAGCGAATAAAAGTTTTATCGTTTAATTATTGTCCGCTGACGTCACTTTGATTCCTTGAAGTGAGGCAGAATAAACCTTGAAAGGACTCTCCTTCAATCTGCTGTTCGTAACTAACACACACACACACACACACACAAACACACTCACACACGCAGTCACTCACTCACTCACACACACCGAGACTCAATTACTGCCCAATTCCCTTCTTCATCATCTCCTGCTACACTGGCCTCTTCCAAAAGCAAATCGAAAAAGGAAAACAAAGAGCAACGTTACCTGAAGTGATACTTCGAACCCGATCGAGACGGAATTACACGAAGTGTCAAAAGTAAGGGTAAGTTTTTGAATTTATTGAGAGCTGGATCAGTTATTTCATTGGAGAATCAATGTTGTGTCGCTGGCTGGCTTGATTTCTTAGCGAGGGTTGCTAACTCGATAGTTTCTTTAGGTTGGCTACGCGCGTCCCTTCAGCGTAAAAAGCGCAAAACTTGTCGAAACCGTTTCAACGGCGTTGTCGAGAAGAGCCGATCGAGAGAAATATTCCGATACGACTGCAAATATAGCAAAACTTTACGAGTGGACACAATGTTGCGCGCGGGGGTTGTGACTTCATAATAGGAATCTGCCTTTGTGCCCCCTCGCGTGCGCTTTAACTGTTACGTTTTTTAAATGTAAACTATTTGTAAGCACTCCTGAATGTATCCAAACATGTTTCAAAGGAGCAAACGCTTCCCCGTCGTTCATTTGGGTACGTAAAAATGCAATATTTGATTTTAGAGGGCTTATTTGAAAAGGGCGATGCGGGAGAGTCACTTGGAGGAGCTGAAGCTACCTTTGGTCTGTTTAATGTCCGTCTCTCAGATGATGGCAAAAGCTAACAGCTCTTCATTTAAACAACACTATAAAGCATTTACTTTACAATTCCTTTTGATATAAATCGTTAAAAGCACATAGTTGTGTGTTTTCGACGAGAAAATCGCCTGCTTAGTCGGAGTGGGTCGCTGGTGTTGAGTTGGAGCTTCGCGTTGCTCTTATCTTTGTTGCTTCCTTAAAGAGCAGCAGCTGCCGCCTGGCCGAGTTGTTGAAATTTATCCCTTTGTGTATATTACAATATCCTCCATTTTTTCTGCCCTCTAAACAACAAGCCTCACGCCATCTTGGTTAATTTTAACTGGCGGATCTGTGTAATCTTAGGACTCGACCTGCACATGTCGTTACAGGCAGAAAGTTTAGAAATGTCTTATGTGGTAGCGGTGACGTCATGTGAAGTTTAAGTAAAATGTGGTGTTTTGCACAGAAGGCGTCGAATTTGTTATCTCGCTTGATATTGCTGTAAAACTCTGTTTTGAGGGTAGGTTTGGTGTTGGGATGACTCTGGGTGAATAAAAACAAACATTTGATGTGGTCTTGAGAATTATACGCGATGTTTAATGATTCGGTGTTTACAGGTGGAATGAATGACATCAGCATGTAATGATGTCATTTAGTGAGGTGAACTGTTTATTGTCTTTTCTTTGTCTCAAATTGAGATATTTTACAATGAACCCTCACAGTTTAGAAATTTCAGAATTTCCATGGGGGGTTTTTGTTACTTACTGTTGTAAAGGATGAATCAGTAAACTGAGGTTTCACATTCATTTCAGAGATTTTTCCTCGAATGACCTGAATCGTATTTTGATCCTTTCTGAATTAGGAAATCAGACCTATTTGAGTTCGTCACATGAATTTATAGCTCACGAGGTTAATAATTATGGTCGCACTGTACAATCATTTCCTCATTTAGAAGACTTATGTTCTTGTGACTGTCTTATGCATATGTAGCTACTTTTGTATACAGCCTAGCCTATGCTATGTTTTATTTGTGCACGTATAGCCTCCACACATACAGAGTTTTACTTTACAGTTGACCTCCTAATGTGTAAGAAGTAATGCTAGTTTTACCTCAATTAATTAGTTGTGGTTTGTGAATGAACAGTCCACTTCAGCTTCAAAAAGAAAGTGTTAGTCTACATAATTTATTTAAAAGTTTCTGTTATGCATGTCATGAACTTTTTACAATTGGCGATCAGCAATGCAAAACCCTCAGGCTCGCCATAAGCTGGTTAAATGGCTGGACTGTCTGTTTTGTATCAGTAGGGCTCTGTCTCATCTAGCCCAGTGCCCTAGTCATTATGCATGGAGCAGGCTGTTGTTTTTACAGAATGCCTCAAATGGAGAAGTCAGTGTTTCCACCTCCCATCTCTTTGTCTGAGTATGTGCTGCTGCTAAAGCCATGAGAGCAGGGGAGCAGATGTTTAGCCAAACATCCTGACGTGATGCTTTTCTCTTGTGGGAATGCCGCCTCTTCCTCCCTGTTCCTGATGCATCGCCTTGACAGCTGCTTGATTTCATGGAACCGCTAAGAAGCCATTAGCGGTATCAGTGAATTGAAACGGAACAGTCTCACCCACTCTCTTCTTCCATTAGAAATGACTATTGTTGGATGCTTTTTTTTTTTCTTTCGTTGCGAGTGTGTTTGTGCTTATTCAGAGCACATAGAATATCTCTTTTATACTTGTGCTGTTTTTCTTACCACGAATTAGGGAGAGCAAATCTGTCAGGGCCTGTTTGTGCTTTTGAGGTTTGAAGGGATCTCACACTGTGCTCTCTCAAGCACACCCAGACCCCTAGATGTCTGTGGCTGCGAAGAGGAAAAAAATGAACTTTGCTCAGGGTTAGAGTGTCAGCCACACGTTTCTGCACTGGATGTTTGTTGTTTTCCCGACAGGATATGGGTTAGGCCTGTGAGAAGACGTTCATATCTAGGAATTAGTTTAATTTGCGATCTTTAGACGGATCTTGTTTAAGCTCTGTTTGCATGTCTTTGTTGTTCTCACAACAGCAAATGTTTGTAGTGTAATGAGCTGATTATGAGAAATGTGGGCTGTAGGAAATGGGTCTCGGGTGCAGAATCTGTCGAATCCAGTACAAGTTTAGCACAGACAATCCCAAATGCATAGGGTTTGAGTTTATAATCACACTTCTTCCGAAACCGGGCACTGATCAGTGCGGTTCATTTAAAGATGATTTGAATTTATTGGAAATTCACTCATGCTGATACATATGAATGACTGGAGAGCAGTTAACGCGCACAGCCCTGGCGCGTCTCATAGTCGAAATGGCTCTACGGGGTTTCATTCTACATCTTATTGGATTAGATGATATTATAGTCAACTGCAGTGTATAACATTGTGCTTTTCACTTTAACAACTTACTTTATAACCTTTCAGAGAATTATTCAAGCCTGGGTTCTGTTTGGAAAATTAATGTTTTTTGAAACTTTTTTTCTTTCTGTAATTACTCACAATGTAGAACACAATTAATTATTTAAATAACTATGCTATGATAAGCAACATTTGCAATTATTTAAATAACTCTCTCTCTCTCTCTCTCTCTCTCTCCATATATATATATATATATATATATATATATATATATATATATATTATTTTTTTTGTATATTTATAAATATATATATTATTTTAAATAAAGTTTAGTCTGTGGTGGACTAAAAATAGGTTCTCGCATTGGCACAAAAATCAGGGCAAGGTGGACCAGTGTTCAATCAAAATAAGAAGTAAGATGAACAAAAGCAGAAGTACAAACATCCCCCAGCGTCAATCTGGATGCAGACAAATTATTTGCAGCATCTTCAGTGGAACCCATTGATTTTTTTTTTTTTAATCCCGCATCAATCATTGCTGTGTTAATGGTGAAATTGATTTGAATGAACTTTGGAAAGCTCGGTCTCGATTGTTAGTTGATTTAACCGTCCCATAAAAGTCCAAGGCAGCGAGAAGTTCTCACCTGATCATAACACCTGTCATTTAAAGAGCTCAAACTCAAGCACAGGCTTGATTATACAAGCTGTGGTGTGCCGTGTGTGTGGCCAGTAACTGCCAAATGAATCAGCCCTGAATACACTCGATGCCGGAAGGTCAGCGTTGAATTTGTTTTCAGAGCAGGTTGCGTCCTTGCACTCATAACGACTTGGCAAATCACCTTGTAAATACTGACAGATATTCTTCCCCGCGCTGCTTGGTGAGACAACAGTTGGCATGACGCTAAACAGTATCATGGATATGTGCATCTCTATCTTGCCTTACTTGGCTAATGATTTATTTTGTCGTTAGCAAACAGCTTTGATTGTAGAATTTCCTCTCAACAGTTGGCTCTTAGATAATAGCAGGTTATGTGGGTTGCAGTTTAGCGCGAACATTAGCGTTCGGGAGACAACTGTGTGTGTCAGCAGAAGCGCAAGTCGGTCGCAGCAGACTCGATAATTGTGTCGCAAACATGATCTTCTTTACCTTTAGCCTGCCGGTCCGTGGTAACGAGCCGGAGATTCGCATTTCTGCGGACAGTTAAATGAATGAGCTTTTCTACCAGCAGCTGAAGCGGGTCACACCAAACTGACTCTGTTTTCAGATAAACACAGAGAGGACACAGGGGCCGAATTTCAGAGGCAGGCAATTAGCTGCTTTTTGGTTCAGTGTCCCTCGGGCCTCTGTTTATCATTCAATGTGAGAATATCCCTGATGAAACTCAAGGTTATTTTTGTTGGGCTGTCTGAGCGCTTGTTTTTCACAGACAAGGTGAAAGGGTTGATTTTTCCCTCAAGAAAGGCTTCGTATCGAGACTTGAGAAAGAAAAATCTCCTTTGCTGTAACTTCATAGTAAGGAATTAAGCTTCGGGAAGTGCACGCTCAGAATACGTGTGTATCTTTCCACCAGCGTCTCCATGTTCTGCTGTTAATCATCGAAGCCGATCTCATGCTTGACACCTGAAGGTCGTCATTCTGAAACCTCTCTGTACGCCTGTTGTTCTGCTTTCCATCTACCCCCCTCTCTCTTTCTTTCTTTCTATCTCTCTCAGCTCCTCAATGAGGGTTTGAGTGCATTAGTGATTCCGGGCAGAGGAGTATTCTGGAGAGATGAGGGCTGTTTTTTCCACCCCGCACTGCTTGTGTCTCCGGTGTTGTTTGCCCTCCAGGAGACTGTCATGTCGCCTGTGCCGTGGGTTGCCACTGCGGCGCTCCAGTCCCCCTGCTGAGATAATGGAGCCCGTGTTTGAAATGCCAGTAGTTTGGCCTATTTGTTCTAGTGCTTATCGCTATATTTGCATCCAGAGTAGAAATAGCCAAGATTTCAGGAATGGCAGCAATGATGCTCCTCTTGTGGGAGAGGGCAAAAGGGAGGCTTGGTGGGATTTGGAGAGAGCTGTGGGATGGGAGAGAATCTACTGCACTGTGACAGCTGACTGCAGGACATGCAGTATTTGACCCTCACGCACATACACACTCAAAGACATTCAGAGATTGTGCTCAAGCAGCCCCCTCTTATTTATTGATCTCGCTGCATTTAAAATCTGGTCACTGCCACCACAAAGCCTTTTCATTTTAGCTGCGCTGGCAAAGAGCACCTCGGCACAGCAAGAATTTCTAAATTTTTAATTTGCGCAGAAAGGCCCACGAAATGACAGGGATGAGATGGAGACAGAGACAGAAAAAGGTTTGAAAATAGAATCGTTTCAGCTGACAGCGTAATGTACTTTGGAAACCGAAGCCCTTTTTGTTTTGTGTTAAGTTGCTTGCCCTCACATTTTATGTAAGACTTTTTTTTTGATCTCTTACAACATTTCTTTGCAGATTTATGGTTAATAGAGCAGTTTAGTGGGTGATACCAGCTATTTAACCCTGACATGACACACCAAGTAAAGGTAGCCTATTTTTTTTTTTAGTAAAATAACGTAGCCTGGGTTCAACTAGGTCTTGAACAGTAAACAAACCTCTGCTGGATTAGCTGCGAGGTTTTATAAAAAGATCTCCAGATTGAAAGAGCTGGATTAAGGGTTCTAATCTGCGTTCGCTTGAAGGTGCATCGTGGTGTGTTCCTGGAGTCTACAGACGTGGGATTAGGCGCTTCAGCAGGCCTCATGCTCATCGACCCGCAACAAATGTGTGTGCGTGTGTGTTTTGAGGGGGGGCGTCTGTCTCAGTCATTAGAAATTAGGCTGAGGCTGCTTTGTTTAAGGTTGGAACGGACGGCGATTCTTTGTTTAAATAATGTAATCATGTAAAGAGATAAGGTTAAGGACTGCAGGGTGTTTAGGTAGCAAAAGAGTGTTTGTGTCATCAGATTTTTCAGTGAAACAGACTGCGGTGTGGTTATTTCACATGACATGCAAAATGAGAGGAAAGACACTGCATTGGCTCTCTCTTTCTCTCAGTTTCTATCACTCTTATCTCTGTTAGATGGATAGAAAGCTGTGAAACCCGTCTGTAATATGAGCAGTCTGTAAACTTGGCAATAGCACGAGAAGAAGCCAGATCCGGAGGCCATGAAGAGCCTCTTGTTGAGTCCTTCAAGTGTTAGTGTGTATTATTGCGTGGAAGTATATCTGTATGTGTGTTCTGATGGCAGAGGATCATATGGACACATTCTAGGGCGAAGGATTAAATGAATGGTAGAGTGAGCAGTGCATCCTTATTTGACCACGCTCTGTGTGTGAGCACCTTCGTAACCAAAAGCCTTGTTTTGTGCTCTTAGGGTTTTATCTGAGTGTGTCTTAGTGTGTGTAGGCTACACGCATACGGGTGACTGTGCATCTGTGTGTGTGTGTGTGTGTGTGTGTAGAGATGGAAATATCCTTTGCTCCTGCAGGCTAGAATAAATCCTGTGTGAGAGCTCCCTGGTGTAATCCAAACACTGCCAGCTAATTTAAGCGTGCAGCAGGAGCAACAGCATCTTTCATGAAAACAATGTATTCAGTCTAGAGCTCATCTCCACTTCCTTCAGTCATCTTATTCAGCCATCACCTTGACTTCAAAGTTAAAGCCCAACACACAACCCAATACAACTGCTCAAAACACCACTAAACCCCAACAGACCAGCTCAACACGCCACTGAACACTCGAATAACGTATCTCAACAAACCACCACACAATTTAATACTACAGCTCAACACACTACCTTAACCCAATATTACAGGTCCAACACATCACTTCAAAATGCCACTTGACTGAACATCAGTGCACCACCATAACCCAACACTACACACTTACAAACCACCACACGAACCAAAACTTTAGCTCAACACAACACTACAGCTAAACATGCTACCAGATGATGCAAAATAGACCACTCAATAGACAAAACACCACACAAACTTAATACTACAGCTTAACACACAACCATTGCCCAACATTACAGCCAGACCTGCCAACAGATGATCCAACACAACACCTCAAAATGGCACTTGACTGAACATAGCATTAGCAACACAAAGTTCAACACACCACCATAACCCAACACTGCACACCCAATAGACCACTGCATGACCCAGCACCTTAGCCCAACCCACCAACAGGTGACTCAATACAAGACCAACATGACACTTGACTGAACATCCAAACACTTCAACAATACAGCTCAAACCCCCACCATCATGTAACACAACAGCTCAACACCATACCCGATGACCCACCGCAACAGCTCAACACACTGCTTGAGTGAACATCCCAAAACCATGCTCAAAAAACCACCACAAGCCAACACTACACAATTAGCAAAGCACCATGACCCAGCAAAACAATTTAAGCCACTACAACAACCCTGTAGTGTTGGCTTAACATGCCGCCACACAACCCAACACAACCTAGCTGAACACGCTACTTAAAGGGGGGGTGAATTACTGTTTCATGCATACTGAGTTTTTTACACTGTTAAAGAGTTGGATTCCCATGCTAAACATGGTCAAAGTTTCAAAAGTTAAGTTGTACGTTTGAAGGAGTATTTTTGTTCCAAAAATTGTCCTTCCGGTTTGTCACAAGTTTCGGAAAGTTTTTTTCGAGTATGGCTCTGTCTGACGTAAGAGAGGGCGGAATTTCCTTATATGGGTCCTAAGGGCACTTCTCCGGTAAGATCGCAGGCGCGCGCGCACTCGTAAAACAGAGCAAGAGAGTGAAAGCAGTTCGCCATCAAAGCGCCCTGCCCGGCTTTTGGGAAGTCAATGTCACCAAAGAAGTGTGTTTTTGGTTGCCAGGGCAAGACAACCCTGCACAGATTCCCAAAGAACCCGGCGTTAAGGCACCCGTGGATGGAGTTTGTTTTCCTGAGCATAAACGTTGTGTAAGACTGTTGTTCCCTGCATTTCGACGATGATTGTTTTATAAACAAAGCCCAGATCGTCTAATGCTTAAGGATCGAGCAGTCACAATGATAAAGGTTCGCGGTCGTGCGTTGGAACGGTGAGTAAAACTGTTGAACAAATGTCTCTGTGTGTTGTTAGCTCGACGCGTTAGCACATCTTTAGCTTCGCCCACACGGCCCGCCCCCAGCCGCTCGTTTTTTTCCGGAAAGACTCGGTACAGCCAATCTTTCAATTAAAAATATAATAAAACAAAAGACTTTTTGGAGATATGAAGGATGCAATATTACTCTATAGGTACTCAAGATTAACAGGAGATTGAGTGAAAATGAGCATTTCACCCCCCCTTTAAAGGAGAACTCCGGTCAATTTTAACATTTAGCTCATTTTTTTGTACATTTGGAGTGCTGTCAATACAGAAAACGACAAAAATCGGTGTTGCCTACACCGTGTTATCCTCTTTTTAAAATTTGCACCCTGTTGACTTTTTAAACACTGTTGACAAGTTTTAAACCTGCTTTTAGCCTCTTAACATCCTTGATGTGTCATTACAAGTGCACAGGTCATGTGAGTGATTCCTTCGGAGTGAACGCGGGTCAATCTGACTGCAGTAGATGTGAAAGATATTAATAAAAATGATGTTATTTCAGCCAGCGCACATACCTGTATTTACTTCCTGTTTTCGGTCGAAGCCCATAGTAATCGATTGTCGAGTTCACGCGCATAGGTTTAGTACCTATGATCACGCGCGTGAACTCGACAATCGATTACTATGGACTTCGACCGAAAACAGGAAGAAAATAAAGGTATGTGCGCTGGCTGAAATAACATCATTTTTATTAATATCTTTCACATTTTTTGTTTTCTGTATTGACAGCACTCCAAATGTACAAAAAAAATTAGCTCAATGTTAAAATTGACCGGAGTTCTCCTTTAACTGAACATCCCAACACCAACACTACACACCCAACAGACCTCCACATGCTCAACTTGCCATTTGTCTAAACATCCAAACACCATACCTCAATACTATAGGGCTGCACAATATTGGAAAAAACTGACATTGTGATATTTTGTATTTCTGTGATATATCACGACTTGAATGGCTCTATTTGGAACAAATTAATCATTCTCTAGAATGATTGGGGTGATTTTGTAGGCGAGTGCATCTGCATAGAAAATAATAAACAAATTACAAGCATAGTTACATTTCAATAGAACAAAGATACAAATGAAGCAAACAGTGCTTTGTTTTTCAGGTAACAATGATAGGGTAAAAATGAAATATGATGAATCTTTGTTAATGCTACAAAAGGGATTTTTCTCTTTCTCTTTTGTTGTTTGATAAACATTATTGACATAGAAGACAGCAGTTATATTAGGCTGCTGTCACTTTAAGTCCTAATGCACGGATCCAATATAATAATATGCTGTTTACATTCACTTAAGACATAGGCTAAGCAATTTTTTACTTTTTTAAGGATACTCACCAAGACAGGCATTTTGACATGTATTTGTCCATTCAAGCACAAAAAGAGGGAAAAGTGATCTGAATTCAGTGTTTGCGTGCTGTCTGCACGGCTCTATGTGCGCGCACAGAAAACAAGTGCACAACAAGGTCCGAATTTAAGTCTTTTTTGCATCGTCTTGTGCTGAAACTCGCTTAAATGATTAAACTGACAAAACTTAAAAACATGTGTAAATGATAAACATTTACTCTATGATAGTTAAACTGCATTCTAATCCATGACAAAAACCATAAGAATATATTTTATGTTCCACAGAAGAAAGAATGTCACTGAGCTTTGAGTTATCATGAGGATGGCGGAAGATTTACCATAGTGGGCTTCTATACTGTATTGCCTTGAGCCAACCTGCTATCAACAACACTGATCACCTTTCTCGGCATACTGCTTCAGACCAAGTTGCATCTTGCTATTGTTCCTAATATGTTGTAATATTTGTTAGAAACATATTTTATATTCGTTAAAAAAGGCAGGCGTTTTTGTCACTGCTACTTCTTCACCGGATTGATGTCAGGTTGCTGGCGAGAGCTTTCATGTTGGGTGTGTTGAGCTTAGCGATGATAGATGACTATCTGGTTGGTTTGTGTGTGTCAGTGTGTTTCTTCATATGTGTGCGTGTGTTTGAGGGGAAGGCGTGACAGCTGCATAGGCAGCGGGATTGACCTTCACGCAGAGAAATCTCAAGGCCTGTTTGATTACATGGTATTCTGCTGCTTTGGCGCTTAACTTAATTCTCGGACAGCGTTTAATCTGTGATCGGCTACTTTTGACTGCCAGTGTTATTGTTCAGGACCCTCAATTAGGGTACATGTTGTTCAAATAATATGGTCACATGTATGGCTGTTATCTTTGTTTTTTTAATTGGTGGTATTATGCCAGTATTAGTATATACTATGCTTGATACAAAGCGGCCTTAAAGAGTTTATTACAATGATATTTAGACACTGTTAAGATTACAGAGTCTCACTGTCTCTTTGTCGTTTATCAAAATGTAGCAGGTTAGATTCAGTATTATGCTGTTTAGTGTTCTATACTGTACTTATTATTTTCAAGATATTTATCTCTAAAAAAAAATAAGAGAGATAATAAAAATGCATTTCCCAGATAGATTCCACTAGACAAAATAATAACTGAATTTACACAAATGTTTGCCTTAGTTCATAGTGCCATATGTTGCCTCCACAAGCATCAATGACTGAATGTAATAAGGGTGTAATGGTTCATATTACTCACGGTTCGGTTTTTATTACGGTTTAAGGGTCACGGTTTAAGGGTTTCAGTAGGGTTCTGTATGTGCTATGTTTAGTGGAAAAAAGTCTAAATAAAAAGAAAATAAGAACAAATAATCTACAAGCAACAGCACAAATAAATACAATAGAGCAAAGATACACAAAAAATCAATTGTAAAACAATATTGCAGAAATCTTCACTGTATAAATAAAGATTAATCATTATTAAATTTACAAAAGCTATTCAGTCAAGAGCAGTGAGTGATTTCCTTGTCTTCTGTTGTTTGATTAAAAAACACAGACAGCAGGAATATTAGAACTTTAAGACTTAATACACGGATCCAGTACACTGATACTGTACACATGCGTTGTCTTTCTCGACTGTTTACAATCACTTAAGACATAACTTACTATGTTTGCTAGAATACTTGCCAAGACGGGCATGTTGACATAATTTTCATGTGAATTTGCCTGTTCAAGTGCAAGACTTGAAAGAGAAGTCAATATTTGCACGCTGTCTGAGATGTGGCTTTCCGTGTGCGTGCTTCGGATGAGCGCGCACACAAATTTTCTCACAGCACGCGCGCGAGTTCTAATTCGCATCTTCTTGCTCTTGAATGTTTAAATTGACAAGGCGTATATGAGTTTAGTTTAAACACAGATAGCAACTTGTGATGTTCAGATCTCACCTGCACTCGCGCGTTATCAACGTGACGACGGCGTAAATGACTGCATGTTAGAGCATACAGCACTTGCATTGAACAAGGTTTAAGGGAAGCCAGAATGTCTATCGATCGACAGAAACATATGTTAGCCATAGGGATGGGCATTCGATTAAATTTTCTTAGTCGATCGTCGGGAGAATTAACGATAGACTATCGATTAATCATTAATATTTTTATATTGAAATTCATTATTTCTTCAACTTGTTATAAATTAAAAATGCAATGAAAATACAAAAATACAGTTTGTTTGTCCTCGATGAGATCTTTATTACAAGAAGATCAACTTGTGGCAGTGAAACTGCACGTTCGGTAACGTTAGACTTGAAGATGCCCTGCAGTGCTCTAAAACAGCGGAACAGCGAGCCGGCGTTCTTAAACAGAGACCCATGGCCACTTCATCCGTTTTCTGTGATCGGATAACTATCCGATCGTGAAAAGACCAAATGTAAATGCCCTCCGAAACGCATTCGAGGCGGATTTAAACCCGATCGCTCAAACCACTTCAGGAGGAGAACTGAGACGCATTCCAGACGAAACTGGACAAGAGTAAATGCATCTGGTTGTTGAAACTACATATGTAAATTTGACTTATCCCAAAAATGCTAAGAAATAAACATGTGAGAGCGTTTTATAGGCCTAGGCTATATGTCATGTTATAGCCAGATATGACGGCGTTACTGGAACACGCATCACCACAGATGAGCATCTATTCAAGCCAACGTGCAAACTATCGCAAATCAAAGTGAAAGTCATTCATCAAAACACAATCATCTTCATTAAAAGTAAAGAACCGAAATGATCTTACCAGGGCTGTTGCCGCAATATTGTTGCAGTCTTTGATTTAGAAATTTTCGCTGATGATCAATAAAATGCAGCTCATATCAGTTGCTTTGGACGTGCAACAATTTAAATATGTAGCGCGGGAATTCAAGATCGGATTTATATCCGTTTTGCAAAAACACATTTATATGACCGGGTGTAAATGGAATCGTTTTGATAAATCAGATAGCTATCCGATCTGAGAAAACGCATGAAGTTCCCATAGAACTTCTGCACCAGTCCACTGATTTCTGTTGAGAAAGATAAGCATGTTGACATGATCTGGGATCAGATGCGACCGCAACCTGGTGACAGCCAGTCAGCCGCTGAAAACACCCGCTCTGAGGGGACTGACGTTGCCGGGATGCACAGGTACCTCCGCGCTAAAATCAATTCCATTGCTTCAAGACTCACACTACGCAACGCAACCTGCATTAGATTAATCGATAACAAATAAACGTGATCGACGAAATTCTTAACGATCGATTATCGATCGTCGATTAATTATGCCCATCCCTAGTTAGCCAAACTCTGTCTGTCTGTTTTAGGCATTTATTTATTATTTTTTTTACTGAGAACCATTACACCCCTAGTATGTAACCTTTTAATAGTTGTGTATAAAGCCGGACTCATCAAGGTGATGATACACAGGGCAACTTTTTGAGCAATGTTGCTGGGCAATGTTGCTGTCAACGGGGAACCAGATGAGACACAGGGCCCACGACCGATCTAAATTATCCAGATAGAAATTTAATGCCCATTTTCAATGGAAAAGTGCCCAAGCAACAATCGCTCGGCAAGATTGCCCAGCAACATTGCTCAAAAAGTTGTCCTGTGTATCATCACCTTCAGACTATAGGAGTTTCAGGCTGATTAAGGCCTGGTTTACCCCTCCGGACTTTCGGAGAAAAAAATCGCGTCCAGGGTCACAGTCAGTTAAGATTTTAAAAACTCCTGTAGTCTGAGCCCGGCTTTAGTCTTCTAGGTTCTATAAGTTAAGATCTATACGTTATTTGGTTTCTCTTCATGCTTTGCATATTCAAGTTCTCTCCCAAATTGGCTATGCTGTGATCCTGCTTTGCCACTCAGGTGGACAATTGAGGGCCTGACTATATTTGGGATACAACTATCACAAAAGATGACCAGATGAAAAGAAAAGTAATAATTTCTGTAAATTCAGTATTAAAATATTTTTATGATTGTATCTATCTATCTCTTCTTTTTATAGGCTATATATTTTTTTATTTTAAACACTTTAGTATTTAAGTAAACTTAAGAGAAAATGTATGAAAACTTATGTAAACAAATTGTGTTATGTAACTATAGTTCCTTTAACATACTGTAGTCATGACTTTGTCATATTGTCATAAAGACCATTAAATGTGTGTGCATGAGGCATCTCAACCAACGAGAAACATTTCGAAACACGACATGCACCATCATGAGATTCCTTTGACTGACTAGTGAATAAACCTTTTAAGTGAATGCTCTCAAAAGCTCTTGTAAGGCTTTGCATTTTACACGCATTTTACAGCATTTCACTTATAGGCTAACCTAAAGTAAAGCCTCATTTTCCCATTAGTTTGTTTGTTTTCGTATCTTGGAGTGCCTGAAACATGTTTTCTGTTCCTGCCGTGTCTGGCGATGCAGAGCTTCAGAAACTTTCCCACATGTTGTACCTTTGTTTAAAAAGCGCTCCATTCCATGTGGAGACACACGAGTGTTTTTTCTCTCTTTTGCTCACTCTTGTTCTTCCTTTTGCTTCCATCTGGTCTTCATTTCCACCAGACTTCAAAGGTGAAGGAAAGCGAGGATAGGAAATGGGTTGAATATTAATTTGGCCTTATTGTCACGAGTTGCTGTGTTCTGTACAGATGAACTTTTACCACAAATGTAAAGCAAAATTACTGTAGTGTTTAGCAATCTGTTCAAAGACGATTGCGGTGTCCTTGTGTGTGTGTGAGAGAGAGAGAGCGACTCTATATGTGTGTGTGTGTGTGTGTAGCACGGTTCTTCCATTAGCGTGTGAGTGATGACCTCTAGTGTGGGCAGTTTAAGTTATAGCCCACCCCCTCCTCTCTCTCAGATGGAGCTAATTGTCTGGTGGCCATTTTTGAGGAAGTGTTTCCAGGTATTAGGATTTTTTTTCGCCCTCTGGATGGCCATGTCTTTTTTCGTCTGTATTCATCTTTTTTTCTCTTCCATTCTTCACTCGATACTGTCTCCTGGAGAATCCACATTCCTAATGATGAAAGAATAAGATTATCAACAAGAGAGAAAGAGATCTGGTCCATGGCTGTTTTTTCCCAGTCACAGAACTCACACACAGATTCCATTTTGTCAGCTTTCAGCTGGGCATAATACAGCAATAAAAGACTCTGCCCTGCAGCCACACTGAATCATACGGAGCAAAGAGAGGGAGAGAGCAAGAAAGAGATGAGAAAGCAAGAGAAAAGGAAAGAGAAGTCTCTTTGTGCTGTGTGTGCTCATATTGTATGAAAAAAGATGAATCACTTCTATTTAGGGATCAGTTTCCTGAAACTGGACGGGTGAGACGATTCCACGGGAGATAGATTGTCGGGACTTGCCTGTGTTTCTCTGAAGGGTTGGAGCTAAACGTCTGCAGTCGTGGCAAGGTGCTCCCTAAAGGACCGGCTCCTCCGTCAGGAAGTATCAACCTGGAGAAGAAAGGAAAAAAAAAACCTCCCTCCCGTCTTTTCTCCTCGCACACCATCCTCACAGCTGCGCACAGTTTCTAGTCTATCCGAAGGGGGTGCGTTATCATTTCATCTAAATTCCTCCCCTAGGCAAGTCAATAAAAAAAAAAATTGTAGCGTCAAGACGTTTTTGATTAGCTGGTCCTCAGGATGGATGAAGATGTTTGGGGAGAGCTCAGCACTCGTAGAGCGCGCCACTACACACACATTCCGGCCTTTGTTTGCTGTAGCGCCGTGTTTTTGTTATAATGATCAGGCTGTACGCATCATCTAGAAAATGAACCCCACCAATGTGCTCGCCATTATCTCAGTCTTCGTCTCTTTGAGCTGTCATTACGACCCCCCCCCGTGACATCAGCTCTAACGGCGCACGTGTCCTTGGTCACTGCGGTGATGGAGCGCCTCCACCGTGGACGGATGAGTCGGATTTTGATTGACGCGTGGATGCTGTCAGTCACAGCCTGGTTCAGTGTGTAGCAAACAGTGGTAAACTCTTCCAGACTTCTAACTCTGGCCGGGCAGTTAGTTCCTCTTTTTAGTTCTTTAAAACATTTCCATCTGGGCACAGATTACTCTGCTGAGTGTGTCTGCTGTTCGTTTGTGGTAGTAATTTGTTTTAGCTTTTTTTTTTTTCTCCTTGTGTATGCGTCGTTTGTTTCTGAGCAGCGTGTGTATTTGCAACTTGTTATCTGTGTGCAGATTGAGGAGATTGGAAACCGAATCTGATTTGTGTGTCTGTTTCACCTTTGTGTCTCGGTGCTGTGATGTTCCTGATAATTCTTAAGCGCGCACACACAAACAGAGAGAAATGCACACAAATGCTGTGAGAAAACTGGAGCAGGCTGGTTTTCTGCACAGTGTGTGTGCTTGGAAAATTGTCCCACACACCCTGGGTTTTAAAGCCTTGCTGTAATTCCAACAGGTTTAGCAGGAAAAAGACGGAACCAGGAGCGTGTATGAGCATTCACACATTCATGTGTTTTTGCTTTGCGTGTGTGGGCTTGTGAAAAGTGGTTGTCAGTGTCTTTGTGTACGTTTGCATGCGTTTTTCTTAGTTAAAACCATTGGCAGCCACAGGTTGGGTGTAAACAGTCTGCATTTCTCTAGCCACAAAACTGAAACCTGTTGCCGTAGACTTTTCCCCTTGGGGCCAAGCTGCTTATTAAGTCTTATTTAGGGCAGTTTATCTCAGTTTTGTTTCTGTTTAGTGACCAAATGTGCCATTAAAACACTTCTCTCTCTCTTTTTTTTCTCTCTGGTCTGCTACAGGTGGACAAGCAGTGATGTCACACAGCTGAGGACACTCCCACTCAGTGAGTATTCATACTATAATGCTTAATAGCCAGTTGTCATCACTTTTTCTTTTTTTTAAACCTTCATTCTGTGACTTTGCATTTGTTGCAAGACCAGTTTTGAAGTCATTTGTCACGGTTATGCACCTTTGTGTTTGTGTTGGGTAATTGGACGCTGTTACCGAAAAGGTTGAACACAGATTCAGCTGATTTAAACCTAATTTAATTTCGTTCTTAGGATGTGAGCTTCTCTTTTCACCCTTCTCCCTCCCAATTAGCTGAAACAAAGCTCTCCAAAGGCAATTGTTAGGTTGACATTTCTTAAGCTTGCTTTGTGTTTTTTTTTTTTTTTGTATTTGTAAAGATCTTTAATTTGGCAGTTCATTTTCACAGCCGAGTCTCTTGAACGAACCGCTGCGGTGAAGACAGTTTGTGCTTTGGAACAAACAAATCAGCCGGTTTCTCTCTCTCCCTGTGTGGGCTCAGGCTAATTGGTAGCACGGATGCTGGTCGCGGTGTTAGCGGTGATGCTAGGCGGGCGGCAGCCTCTCAGGGCTCTCTGCTCGGCTGCATCGTTTCATTCCCCAGCTCCCTGGTGGTTTCAGAGAGTGACAGAAATACAAGGACATTTCTTTCCACTTTCTCGCTGTCTCCTCCTCCCTCTCATTCTCTCTGTCTCTACCACTAACAAGTGACAATGTAGAGTTTGAGTTCTGGAGTGCTTAAAGACTGAGAAACGGACTGCAGCTGCCTCAGGTGAACATGCAGCTGTGTGTAGACCAAGTGCTTCCTCAGATGTGTGTGTGTGTGTGTGGTGGCTTACAGATTACTTTTATTAAAGAAGTGTTCCATTCACACTCCAGAGGAAACAATGTACATGGAAAGAAATATATGGATGGCAAGAAGTAGAGAATGGGATAGGGAAAAACAGAGAGAGATAGACAGAAAATTGGCAGACAAAGACAGCGAGACAAGGACAGGCTCTCAGCTACACATCATTGCGGCCTCTCACATTGGCAGCAGTCACTGCCACCGTCTCAGCCATCAATAATGGTAATGGAAGCTCCATCCGAGCATTGATTTCTGGGAATTGTAGGAAGGCGTGAAGGGTCATCCGTGCTCAGCGGCTCTGCTCGTTTAGTGAAGGCGACACAGGACAGGATTTCAGCATGAATCACGCTTACATTCCTGTATGAATGTCCTTTTAATGCTTAGGCATTGCCCTAGAAAAGTTAGAAAAAATAGAAAAAGGCTTGTTGTTTTTAGGGCTGTCAACACCTTCATTTACTACAATTAATTACAAAAAAAATAAGGTGGTTAAGGAATTGACACATTTAATTATGGCTTTTGACTTACAGGCAATGTGCCTCATCAAACCACATTTACATCCCGCACCAGTCTCCCTTACATTCAAAATCAGCTGGATGGAAAATATGGAGCAGAGATGCATCTTAAACAGTGTTGTTATTGTTAACTAAGACTATTAAAAATCATTTTGGGTAATTGAAATAAAGTATAAATATTAGATGAAGATCAAAAATTGAGAAATGTTGCCTTGGCAATTAACTGAAATAAGACAAGTTTAAGTACTACAATTATGAAAATGAATTAAAATCAACAAAGCACATAACAAAATTGCTAAAACTGTAATTAGAATGAAAACTGCAAATAAAAAAATTAAAAGCCATTTCAAAATATTAATAAGCACAATAAATGAAACTAAACACGACATAAAAAACAGCATCTTAAAAACACAGCATTAATTCAGCATTTATAAATGAAAAAATAAAATAAACTTGGACAGACTGGTGACTGCTGTGGACTGTAGGTCAGTGATAGACTCATAAATCCACTTTCTGTAATGTTTATTATTCAGTGGTTTACTCTTCTACCACAATGCAACATGTTTGATTTATTTTAACTTTTCTCAGCAAATATTGATATAGGCAGTTAATTGTGACTTAATTTGATTTGTAATGTGTAATTTACACAACTTGATCAATTCAGTTATAATTTTTAATAGATTTGATTTTTTTTTTTATGTTAGAACAAGCATTGCGAAGTAAGGATAAAGTGTTCCTGTAGCTCAGAGAGCACGACAACACCAATGTCATCGGTTCGATTCATGATAAACTGATAAAATTCATGAAATTATAAAATGTAAATGAAGTTGCTCAGGATAGAAGTGTCTGCCAAATGCATTAAAACAAATATACGTAGTGTTAACTGATATTAGAAATTAAACAAAAGCATACTGAAGCCTTGCAAGAGTATCAGTTATAAGGAAAAACTTTACTTTCTTATGAAAAAAGAGAGGACGGAACAAAACAAAACGCTGCTTGAGCACCCAGAGGGAATTACAAAAGTTTATGGATGGCTAGAATATCAACCAGTCTCTCTTCAACTGGAGAGTTGAAACTGAAGAGTAAAATCAGGTCTGTCAGGACATATCGAGGAAAAACACTCCTCTATCCTTTTCGTTCTGAAATGAAGGTTATAAGTTGTAGTCACTGAAAATGCTGGAGACTACATAGAAAAGAGAGAGAACTGAGCTCTTCCAATCTTGCCCAGGGGCAAACCAGCTATTTATTAGCACACATGTTAAACCCTTTCTCTTCAAAGCAAACTTTCCTCCCAGCCTCCCACAGAGGGGGAAAGAGAATAATAAAGCAGAGGAAATGGCATTTCTCTGCACAAAGTGGATATGAGTATGTTCAGTGTAACCTACTACTCTGTATTTCGAGTAGAGAAAGAATGAAAAATGAAAGCAAAGGAAGACAAAAGAGGGTGGTGAAAGGGAAAAAAAAGAGGCAAGAGAGTGTGTTTGAGCATAGATCTTGGCCAGGCAGTGTCATGCTCCTGGCCTCTCTCTTTCTCTTTCCCGCGTCCCTGGGGACGGCTCATAGCTCATACTTCCTGCTGGATCTTGAGCAGGAATCATGGTAGAGGGGTCTGTTTTCATTGCTGGTGCTGTGCAGTAGGATTGTGTCTGTACTTTTGCGTCAGAGGCAAAACATACTGGTTGTTTGATACAAATAATGCAGGCTTGCTGGATTTTGTGCATGTGTGTGTGAAAGGTGTAATGGACCCCTGCCTGAACTCTGCTGGGCCCTCAAGATCCCTGGTGAGAGTTATTACCTCAGTACAAAATGCTGGACACACACATATGTGCACACACAGCGAAGGAGAAATGGGGTGCCTCAAGTGTCTGTCATTGGTCCCTTTTGTTTTTTCTCTCCCTCTGTTTGCCGCTTGCAATTTTAGTGTTCCTTCTTGTCTAACATATTTATGCCCTGGCCAGGGCATGTGGCCATGCTGATTCTGACTGTACTGGAGGGTACAGCAATAAATACTGAATCTTCCTTAGAGAGAAAGAACGAGTTAGTTAGATGAGGCAGTTAATGTTCAGAGAACATATCATAAACATAATCTCCTGTTATCTTGTCTTAGCCAAGTCCCCCACAGTGTTTCTTCATCTATGGCTTCATACACCTACGCACATAATACACATATTTTCATGCAGGTTAAAAAGTGGATAGATGCTATTAATTTGCTGATGCCGTTGTGCTTTAAAATGGCAGCACAATGACAACATAAGCCAAAAATAACTGTATCAGAACATGTATGCACTCTAGTATCCATTACAACTAGAAACATAGATAGATGAATACATTAAATAGAGGAGTTAGAAGACAGGTCTGAGAGAGCGGGAGGGAGAGAGAGAGAAAAGGAGAAGGGAAAAACATCCAGAAGGTCAGGATCAGCGGGTGGCCATCTAAGTGAGCGACATTCAGAGACTCCGATTGAGTTTCACCCGCCCTGTTACCGTGGAGATCCATCCAATAATACCACCCTATCCACATCAGAATCGCTACAATACACTACACCTACAACAAACTGACAAATAGTGCACTGGCTAAACTGACACAGCCACAGCAGGCAGTGCTCATCTCGCCGATGCCCCGCAAGAATCCGCATATTTTGCTTCAACAACACAAATGTTTTAAGTTGGCGATCCCAACCCTAAGACAGGTGTCCTTTTGAAATAATGGAAACAGACTATTTGTTGATTGTGGTTCAGCTAAACACTGTGGCACCATGTAGGCGTGTCAACGTGGTTACCATGTTTTTGGATTGCAGATAGCTTAAGACCAACCTATCCAAACTTTTGGGTATCCTAATGTTCCATAACACCTACTGTTGAAAAAACGACACACGAAGCGAATCTGATAATTAAATTGGACACAAAGCCTTGGGGCTTTTCAGAGCAGCTCAGTATAAAAGGACAAGGGTTTTATCGGCACTGCTCTTAAAAACTTACTGAACGCCTCAGAAGTCACCTTCAGGCTTTCTCCATGCAGCCACTTCTACCATTAAGCAAGCAACAGTTAAGTGAAAAGTGTTTTAATTTTGAGTCATTTTCTTTCCTTCTCAGTGGGTAAATGAACATTCGCCTTATTCCTTGACATTCCATAATGTCATTTTTAAATGCTTTCAAGCCATTTACTTGAAAAAGTTGAAATGCTTTCTTTAGATGCCACAACTTTGTTAATTTTCAAACAATACACAATGGAAATCATCAGACAATATTTAACATAAAATGCCTTCTAGAGTTTGCCTCCAGTTCAGTTGTAGACCCACTAAAACCCAGGTCAAGAATAGGAACCTTGAGGCCTAGATTCTGACAAAGACCATCCAGTCAACCAATCAACTAGAATAGAAAAAATGCTGAACTTTTTACAGCTTGGGTAATATCTGGGACTTTCCATGAATATATATTTTTTTCCTTTTCAGTAAATGGTTGTGGAGGTTGGTGGTTAGAAAAGAAATTCAGGTCTTTTCTAACCACCTTCCAGGTCAAACTAAATATTTAGTTTGAGTTAATATTGTGTTCTTATTGTGTTTACTTGTTTATTTTCCATTCATTTTATGAGGTTTGCAATTTTTGCAACCATGATATAAAAAATTCAGACATGTCTAAATGTAAAACCTTCATCATGGTGATTTATTTTTTAGGAGTAACATTAAATAATCGTCAAAACGTAGTCTATAAAAAAAATGAAAAATGAAAAATGCTAGTAAGATGTTTTAATTTAAATTAGGTTGTCACTCTCCTAGTTTATATGACAAAACGAATAGTTTTCACAATCTAAAAATATTGTGCACCTGTAATGCTTTTTAAAAAGCCATTGGACATCAAAGTGTACAGCATTTGTCGAAATTGCCATAGAATTCTTATAACTCTAATTAATAATAAAGACTTTAAGTACATTGGAGACAGACTACTGTCTTGTCTGACCATAAGCTGAGAACCAGACTAAGGCCACTCAAAACCAATAGTAAAAAATTAAGACCCCAACTCTAATAAAGTGATTCTACAAATCAGCATCCGTCAAAATGTCTAGACTTGATCACATTATGTCATGTAATTAGTCTGGGTGAACTTATTTCCGTAAACAGCGTGTAGGATTTATTATCTCGCGAATGTGAAGTATTTTCTTTGCGTTTGAAGCGACGAGAGTTTGACATGGTTTGGTAGATGGGCAAAACACAGAACATAGCTAATCTCTTTCTAGTGCTGGTGTATGTGTTTGTGTGTGTTTTCCCGTACTGATGCTAAAAGCGGCGTGAGGACGGATCTGAAGGAGTGAGTGCTGGAATACTAATGAACAAACAGAAAAAGAGGCTGTGTGCTCCCATCTACCTCTCTGCAGTGGGCTCGCTCGTTCCTCTCTCTTGCTCTCTCCCTTCATCTGCACCTCTCGCTCACACAGAGGATAAACTGTGTACATGATGACATTTACACCGCAGTTGCACGCAGAGGGAGTGTGTGTGTGTGAGCCCTCTCATTCCTCTCCCCACCTCTGTTTTTTTCCCTGCTCTTCCTTCATTTTGCTCTGTGCTCATCTTCTCTCCATCTCTCCTTCTCTCGCTGTGTGTGTTCAGCACAGGATGCGCACCTCAAGGGAGCACACACACACAGGCCATTATTTATGTCTTTTTTTGAAGGGCAAATATAAAAAGGAGTGGCTTTGCTTTACTGCCACAGATTTGACGTGCTGGCTGTGGATCCAAACACACACTTATGACTCTTACTGAACGGAGCCATAAACTGAGTGTGTTGTGTGAAGAAAAATCAGCATCACAGCTTACATGCTTTACTCTGTAGGGTTTATGTTCCATTTAGAGTGTAAAAATGTGTGTGTATGAGGTGCGATGAGGGGGTGTGTGTTTTTGAGGTCGGCCGGCGGGCGTCCCTCCAAACTCCCTGAGGAATCGGGCGGTTAAGGGCAGTTAGAGGGGCTCTTGGGGAGGTTGGGGGCCCTCAAAGAAGGTTAAAGAGATTCTATTGAATCAAACTGCCCCACTCTCTCACACACCGAGATTTGACCCCTCATAAACACACCTTTCACACCAACCACACACTTTCTCACACCTATCTCATTCACACTCCTAGACATAAACACACGCACACACACAACCCTGGAATAGCAAGCTACCCAGGGGTCCCCTTCCCTTGGCCTGGGGTATTTAGAGAGAACCCATGGCAGGCCCCAAGCTCAGAGCCGTAGAGTGCCGGAGCCGGGCCGATCTGGATCCAGGGTGGTCCGGGGAGATTCTCACAGCATATCAGGGGCTTTTTGTATTCTGGGTGTCCAGGGAGAGCTCATTACTCTGGGTGTGCGTTCGTAGAACCTCCCTCACCTCTTGGAAATAGAGAGAGAGAGCTGAGATACTGGACCTCAGGGAGGTCATTACAGAAAGAGAGGCTGAGAAGGAGAAAAAAAACAGGAAGAGAGGTGGGTATGGAGTCTAGAATAGAAGCGATAAAGTTTGCTGATTCGTGTGCGGTGGTAGAGGGTCTCTACTTGCGATTTGGGGCGTTTTTGACTCTTTTATTTATAGGGATAGTGGGAAATGGATGCTCAAAAGAAGGGAACAGGATTGGGAAATGATGCCAGGCAGACTCGAATCAGCATCACCCACATGAGCACCACTGCGCAATAGCTACATTTATACAGGGATTTTTATTTCTAAAAGGATTTGTGAATCGGATTGACAAATTTAGGGTTCATATAAACAGAACTTTCAGATTCTTAAATCAGATTGGATTCATTTGGATTGACGACAATTAGAGCATGTAAACAGAGCTAATGTAGAGACAATGCTACACCGCAGTATTAGAGCATCTTATGAATATTGGGGCAATTTCGCTGTCATTATACCAAAATATTTGACTACTGAATGACCAATCAGAATCAAGTATTTCAGACAGTACTGATAGAATATTTAAAAAACAAAATTATAACATCACAAAACTAATTAGATTTCAGAAGTGACACATTGGGGAACCACAGCAGAAAAAAACATGATTATCGGCCAGTGTGATGATAATTTCAAAATTGCGAAGTATCGATTTATTGGTCTGTCACTAATCGGGGTGGTGGTTTAGAGCCACAGATACAACAAGAACGTTTTTCCATCATATCTGGCTATTGTTTACAGCTCACAAGGGTCTTGAGTGTCAGGGGGGAGGGACGGATGGTTTGGCGTGCAGATGGTCCAGGGAAGAGGGGGGCATCGTGTCTGTGTGTGGGTGATGTGCAGGGAGATATTTAGTATTTTATTGGTCTGTTCCAGAGGACCCAGCTGCTAGGTCATTCCCTGCTGGCACACACGGAGAGCGAGAGAGATGGCGAAAGAAAATACAGAGAAAGAGGGGGCATTAGTGTAGATGTCGATGCGAACAGAGAGGATTTAAAGCGCAGAGGAGAGAAGAAAAGTGAAAAATCAGAGCTAGGATGAGAGAGAGCGAGACGGAGAGGAAAAAAGGGAGGGAAGGAGTGGGAGAGAAAGGAAAAGAGAGCGGAGAGAAAAAAGGAGGGAGGGAAAGAGAGATAAGCAGCGAGCGAGTGAAATGTGTCCGCCGTGATCCATCAGCCCTGCAGCCACACTAATCACAGGTGGAATTCAGCGAGCTCTTTAAAACGCTGCCTCTCATTTCAAACCCTGCCCTCAGGCTCTCTGTGTGTGTGTTTAGAAGTGTGTCAAAAATCTCTCTGCTTGCCCTATTTTGTGTCTGTTTGTGTGTGTATTCCACAGTGTGTGTGTGTGTGTGTGCATTTTAAGAGAAAGACAGGGATCTCACGAGACGGCGCGTTTAGGTTTGTGTGTATGTGTGCATATATCTGCATGTGTGTGCACCTGTTTGTGTGTGTAAATCCCCCAGAGACGATATCTGGCTCAAACAGCTCCAGTGATCACAGATTGTGCTATTACTCTGTGCGTGTGTGAGCGATCAGAAAAGAGATGGAGCACAGAGAAGAGAGGTGTGTGTGTGTGTGTGTGTGTGTGGGAGAGAGGGCAGAGCGTCTTTGTGTCTCTACCTATCCCATCATCCCGTTCAGCTCAGCAGAGGTGACACCAAGGTGAGCGTGAGCGCTCTCTCTCCTTCTCCATCACACCAGCACTGCCTCTTGCCCTCCCTCCTCTCTCTCTCTCTCTCTCTCTCTCTCTCTCTCTCTCTCTCTCTCTCTCTCTCTCTCGCTGTGCCTCTCTGCACGGCTCAGTGGCAGATGGAGGCTGTGTCAGCAGGGAGAAATGGCCATTCACACACTCCTTACACACACTCTCCTTCTCTCTCTTGCTGTATCGGGATGAAAAATTTTGGCCGATCCGCATAG